>NC_090823.1:67024204-67624204 GCF_000390325.3 Nicotiana tomentosiformis
GAATTAGTTTTAATTGATGAGTGTTTCAATTTTGAGTTTGTATTGTCTTGAATAGTTTAGTTAGAATTGAATTACTAACTTTGTATTGTCTTGAATAGTTTAGTTAGAATCTAGGGTCTACGATTTGTTCTTGTGAATCAAACTTTTAGGGTATGGGTTGAATTTCTTTAGTTTAGTTAGTTTATGTATAAACTCGTAGGATATGAATTGAAATTTTAATTTTTAGGATTTGTTCTTGTGAATTGAACTTTTAGGATATGAATTGAACTTTTAAGATATGAATTGGAGCTTTTGGATATTAATTGAACTTTTAGGATATAAATTGGTGTAATTAGGAAAATATAATTATCTTGAATTAACTAAAAAAGATATAATTAATTTATAATTATAGAATAAATTAATTTGTTCTTGTGAATCGAACTTTTAGAGTATGGATTGAATTTCTTTAGTTTAGTTAGTTTATGTTTAAACTCGTAGGATATGAATTGAAATTTTAGTTTTTAGGATTTGTTCTTGTGAATTGAACTTTTAAGATATGAATTGGACCTTTTGGATATGAATTGAACTTTTAGGATATAAATTGGTGTAATTAGGAAAAAATAATTATCTTGAATTAACTAAAAAGATATAATTAATTTATAATTGTAGAATAAATTAATTTGTTCTTGTGAATAGAACTTTTAGGGTATGGGTTTAATTTATTTAGTTTAGTTAGTTTATGTTTAAACTCGTAGGATATGAATTGAAATTTTAGTTTTTAGGATTTGTTCTTGTGAATTGAACTTTTAGGATATGAATTGGACCTTTTGGATATGAATTAAACTTTTAGGATATGAATTGGACCTTTTGGATATGAATTGAACTTTTAGGATATAAATTGGTGTAATTAGGAAAAAATAATTATCTTGAATTAACTAAAAAAGATATAATTAATTTATATTTGTAGAATAAATTAATTTATTCTTGTGAATCGAACTTTTAGGGTATGGGTTGAATTTCTTTAGTTTAGTTAGTTTATGTTTAAACTCGTAGGATATAAATTAAAATTTTAGTTTTTAGGATTTGTTCTTGTGAATTGAACTTTTAGGATATGAATTGGATATTTTGGATATGAATTGAACTTTTAGGATATAAATTGGTGTAATTAGGAAAAAATAATTATCTTGAATTAACTAAAAAAGATATAATTAATTTATAATTGTAGAATAAATTAATTTGTTCTTGTGAATCGAACTTTTAGGGTATGGGTTGAATTTCTTTAGTTTAGTTAGTTTATATTTAAACTCGTAGGATATGAATTGAAATTTTAATTTTTAGGATTTGTTCTTGTGAATTGAACTTTTAGGATATGAATTGAACTTTTAAGATATGAATTGGACCTTTTGGATATGAATTGAACTTTTAGGATATAAATTGGTGTAATTAGAAAAAAATAATTATCTTGAATTAACTAAAAAAGATATAATTAATTTATAATTGTAGAATAAATTAATTTGTTCTTGTTTTATTGGTATAGATAGAACATCGTACTTGGATGTACAATAGGAATTATCCTAATAGGCGGGGATTGCGGGAGGATTTTGCAGAAGGGGTTGATGACTTTATTAGACATGCAATGTCATTTCCACCATACCAAAGTGAAAGAGTAATTAGGTGCCCTTGTGTCAGATGCGATTGTATGAAGTTTAAAAAACCGGAGGAAGTTAAGCTTCATCTTTATAGGAAGGGGTTTATAGAGAATTACTTTGTGTGGACTAATCATGGAGAGATCGATAGTAGCCGTGGGATATTTCATAACATGGTTGTTGGTGAAAGTAGTAGGTCGGTGGAGAATACAAATCTTGATTCTAGAATTCAGGATATGGTTGCGGATGCTTTTGGGGGTGAGCCCAATGAACCCAATGAAAATGTTGAACAAACTCCTAATGATGACGCAAAACGTTTTTATGAACAGTTAGAGGAAGCTAGTCGTCCACTACGTGAAGGAAATCCGCACTCTGAGCTGTCTGTTGCAGTTAGATTACTAAGTATCAAATCTGATTGAATATTTCTCAAGCAGCCATGGACTCTTTCATTGACCTTATGAGTGAACTAGTTGACCCTAATATCAACTTACCTAGTGATTTCTATAAGGCAAAGAGATTGGTTTCTAAGTTAGGACTTTCGTCAATGAGAATTGATTGTTGTGAAGATGGTTGCATGTTATATTATAAAGATGATGCAACTTTAGACAGTTGTAAATTTTGCGAAAAGCCTCGTTTCAAGAGGCTTTCCAGCGGGAATATGGTCGTTGTCAAGGCGATGCATTATTTACCTCTTATACCTAGGTTAAAGAGGTTATATGCGTCGATGAGTTCTGCTCCTCATATGAGATGGCACTTTGAAAATATAAGACTGCCTGGTGTTATGTGTCATCCTTCAAATGGAGAAGCTTGGAAGCACTTTGATAGGACATATCCAGATTTTGCTAGTGAACCAAGGAACATTTGATTAGGTCTGTGTGCGGATGGCTTCATGCTTTTTTCTATATCTGCGACACCATATTCATGTTGGCCTGTCTTTCTTACACCTTATAATCTACCACCTGAGTTGTGTATGACTAGTCCATATATATTCTTAAATTGTATTATCCCCGGTCCACGTAATCTGAAAAGTTTGATTGATGTATATTTGCAACCTTTGATTGATGAGCTAAAACAATTGTGGTATGATGGTGTTGAAACATATGATATATCAACCAAGTAGAATTTCAATTTGCGTGCTAATTTAATGTGGACTATTAGCGATTTTCCTACGTATGGAATGTTGTCTGGGTGGATGACTACTGGGAAGCTAGCTTGTCCTTACTGCATGGAAAATAGTAAAGCGTTCACTTTGAAACATGGCCGAAAGCAATCATAGTTTGATTGTCACCGTCAATTCTTGCCTGATGATCATGAGTTTAGAAGGATGAAAAATGCATTCAAAAAGAATAAAGTGGAATATGATTCTCCACCTCCGATACTTTCAGGTGAGGAAATTTGGGAGAGGGTCCAGAATTTCAGTAAAGTTACTGAGGCTCCACCTTATAGATTCCCCAGATGTGGTGTTAATCATAATTGGACGAAACAGAGTATATTCTGGGAGTTGCCTTATTGGAAGGATAATCTTCTCCGACACAACCTTGATGTCATGAATATTGAGAAGAATTATTTTGACAATTTGTTCAACACAGTGATGGATGTTAAAGGTAAGACAAAAGATAACTCGAAGGCTAGAATGGACTTACAAGAATATTGCAGGCGACCTGAATTATACTTGCAGACAGCAAACAATGGTAAGGTATTCAAGCCCAAAGCAAGTTACACATTCACTTTGGAGGAAAGACAATAAATTTGTGATTGGGTTACGAAATTGAAGATGCCTGAGGGTTATGCATCGAATCTTGGAAAAAAAGTAGATATAGAGGTAGGGAAGTTGAGCCATTTGAAAAGTCATGACTGCCATGTTTTCTTGGAGACCTTAGTGCCTATTGTATTTTGTGGTTTGCCTGAAAGAATCTGGAAACTCATCACAGAGATTAGTTTGTTTTTCAAAGACTTGTGTTCTACCACATTAAGGGAAGAAAATCTACTTCAGATGGATTAGAACATTCGTGTAATTTCTAGTAAGATGGAAAAAATATTCCTATGTAGTTTCTTTGATGTGATGGAACACCTTCCAATACACCTTGTACACGATGCACGACTTGGAGGGCCTGTTCAATACAGATGGATGTATCCCTTTGAGAGGTAGTATTATAAGTTCGATGTAATATTCTATTTTATTTGAATGTTCTTGGCTAACATGACATTATGTAGGACAATTGGCAAATGCAAATAATTTGTTAAGCAGAGGAATAGGATTGAAGGACCTATATGCGAAGCCTATCTTGCAAAGAAAACTGCACATTTTTGTTCTTATTATTTTGAGAGTAACGTGCCATGTTCTAGGAATAGGCCCAATAGGCACACGGTCGAATGTGTGAATGATCCATTATATCCACCAATGTCCATATTCAATCAACCAGGCCGATATTCTAAGGATGTTAGAAAGAGAAGTTTGAGTGATATGGAGTACAAGTCAGCTACACTTCATGTGTTGCTAAATTGTCCCGAAGTTGTACCATTTCTCAAGTAAGTATTGATTTATTAGTTATCAAAATGTAAAATTTACTGTGACTACATACTGATGCAACTACTAAAAATATTTGATGTGTCACAGTCACTTCGTGGGTCAATTTGGCCATGATGTTGTATATACGAGATTTGATACGTGGTTCAAACAGTTTGTAAGTAATATATATATACACACACACGTAGTGAATGTATATATATATATATATATATATATATATATATAGTGAATGTATAAAAATTGATTCATAAGTTGTGCTAACTTATGATTTTTTTTAACACTATGTAGGTAAATAATCCAAATAATAGTGTAAATCAATTTTTGAAAGATATATCTTGGGGACCTGGGCTTCAGGTCACAACAATGTCTAAGTACGTAGTGAATGGTTATAAGTTTCATACAGAGAATTGCTCTAAAAATAAAAATAGCAACAACAGCGGGGTGTGGGTTCAAGGTGGTGATGGCAACCAAGTTGGAGATATTGATTATTATAGTGTGGTCAAAGAAATATTACAACTAGAATATACAGGTTGGCCATATAAGAAATTGATAGTCTTTAGATGCAAGTGGTTTGATCCAAATCCAACAAGAGGTACAAGAGTACACCACCAATACAACATAATTGAGGTTAATCATACGAGGGAGTATGATCGCTATGATACTTTCATAATTGCACATAACGTTAGGCAAGTATATTATGCTCCTTATCCATTGCGGCAGAATAAGTCCAATTGGTGGGTTGTAATAAAAACTAAGCTTGTAGGTAGGGTGAAAGTCGAGAATGTGTTAGATGTTGCATATCAAAATGATATCTCCAATGTTCACCAAATAGTGGACGATTAGTTAGAAAATGATTTGGAACATTCTGAACGCATATTGGAAGAAGTTGATATAAATGAAGTAACAATTATAGAAAATGAGGACGAAAAATCAACTGATGAAGCTCAAACAAGTGAGGACGAAGAATTCTCGGACGAGGAACAATACGTCGATGAGGATTAAAAAGTTAGTTTTTTAAAGCACTCTCGTTTTATAGCTAGTTTCTTATATGTTTCAATCTAAATGTGTATTATATTATGCAGATGGCAGGCAAGGGTCAAGGTAACAATGACCCTACTAGTTCTCGGGGTCGAGAAAAGGGTAGGAAGGGAAAGAGGAGGGTAGAAAATAATAGTCCCTCTTGTCCACCCTTTTCAGAGATGCCTATGTCTTATCCTCCACCACACGGCTATACTGAGCTGCCACAGCATCACGAGCCGTACACCTTCATTCAGACACCAGGTCTTCCATCACAGGGCCATAGGACTATACGTCCGACATACAGTCCAGCTGTCTCACAGCCATCTGCATCGCAGCCATCTACATCACATCCACATAGATCACATCCCTACATATCACAGCCACATGGATCGCATCCATCCATGTCACAGCCACTCGGGTCACAGCCATCAGTATCACATCCACTTGGGTTGCATCCAGCTATGTCACAGGGATCACAACCAACATCATCATCGACTCCATCTATTGCAGGCCTTCGCCTGCGAGGCAATAGCTCTGACCCGCCTACACAGTCTTCACATGCCTCTGATACACATGCTTCGGATGGTGATGATGAGGTAGTGCATTATGATTGATATGGCAGGATCATCATAGTCCCTGAGGGTGATGGGTAAGTGTTATTCATTATTTTTGCGTCTATTGATGTGTAACATTTTTACTAAGATATTAATGTGTTTTTATTGTTAAATTGCAGGTTCATGCCGGGTAATAAGACTACGGAGATAATCACCAATGCCATCAGAAAGATTTATGATGGCCCTTATGCGACTTGGACTGATTTCCCATTCTCGCTGAAGGAGCAAATTTTCAATCAATTTAAGGTATAAATGTTCTTTTAAACAGTTTAATAATTTATATTTATGATGTTTCCATCTAATATTTAACTTTTGAAATACAGAGCAAGTGTGTATGGGAAGATCGCTATAGCGCAGAAGTGGCTGCAAATTTTCATCATAAAGCCCGCAAGAGATTGGCGGATGCTTTCTTGGATGCTAGAAAGAAGAACAAGAGGCCTGGCTGGTTACTTGAGAATTTGTGGAATGATTTGCAAAGGCAATGGCTTACCGTGGAGTTCTTAGAGAGGAGCGAAAAAGGAAAGAAAGCTCGCGCATCCGAGAAGGAAGGCTCCTTGCACACTGGAGGTACGATCAGCCTAGGGACAATAAAAAGAAGATTGGTACAAAATTGCTTAAATTATTTTACTTTTCTAAGTATATCTATTCTGTTTATTAACTAAATTAATTTGTTTGCAGGAAAAGAAGTATTGGCGTCCAATGAGTCATGATGAACTATTCAAGGAGACGCATATTGTGAAGAAGAAGAAAGAGGGGGATCAAAATAGGTGGGTCGAGGATCGGGCCTCGACTGCATATGTAAGCTTTCAATTTTCTTTAAGTATTATAATTTACTTTTATAAAAAATTTGGAATACTGATTTAATTTAAAATAATATAGGGTCGCTACCAAAGTAACATAGAGGAATTCATCTGTAGTCATCCAGCTGGTGAATCGGGTGAGCCAACCCAACCTTCGGACAAGGATACTGAAAGAATATGGTTGGAGTCTGTTGGCGGTCCAAAATGGGGGAAGGTATACAGGCTTCCTATTAAAAACTTCCATCACTATAAGTGTGGAATGCGAGGAATAGGGACTTCCTCGCAAGGCGAGCAACTTAATAGGGATAGCCTCTCCGCTATGTGGGAGATAGTGACAAAGCTCACATCCGAGCTAGAAGCGTCCAAGGAAAGAGAAAGGCTTAGAGATACTCAATTCCTTGGCATGCAAGCTCAGATCAGAACTCTCCTATCTAGTGGAGCTTTTCCGTTGCCCCGATCTCATGAGTCATCTCCAGAGGGTCAACCTCCACGTGATCGTTCCTCCCGTCCTGCTCGTGATCGTTCCTCCCGTCCTCCCCATGATCGTTCTTCCTGTCCTCCACAAGACCGTTCTCTATACCGTCTTGTAAATGAAATTTCATCAGACGGTGATGATGATGTTGTAGAAAACACCCCTTGACTTTTATATACTTTGAACTAGACAAATAGAACCAGTTTTGAACTAGTTGTAATTAGTTTTAACTTAGTTTTGGATTTTTATGTTCAATTGAACTTTAATTTGTTAGTTTTAAAGTATTTATTCAATGTTTTGGTTGTTGTTGTTGTGTTGTTGTTGTTGTTGTTGTTGTTGTTGTTGTTGTTGTGTTGTTGTTGCTGTTATTAGGTGTATTGGTATGCTGGCAGATAGTGTAGCTGCCAAAACAGGCATTTTATGCCAAAATTAAACCCAAAAAAACCGACCAAAGTTGGTCGATTTTTAATAAATAAAAATATTATTCCAAAATACCGACCAAAGTTGGTCGGTTAATGAACATTGAATTCCCAGAATTCAATATTACCGACCAACTTTGGTCGGTATTTTGCCTGCGCTGTTGAGGTTACCGACCATAGTTGGTCGGTAATGTTTAATTTTAATTATTTTAAAAATATATATATTTTCAATTACCAACCAAAGTTGGTCGGTTTTTTTAAATCTTAATAATTAATTAAAAAAACATAATTTTGTTAAACCGACCAACTTTGATCGGTAAAATTAAATTAATAAAATATGTTTCCGATCAAAGTTGGTCGGTATGTATTTAAACTTGTCAGATGGTCGTTTTAAGCTACCGACCAAAGTTGGTCGGTAATTTCCGACCAACTTTGGTCAGTAAGCCATTCCGACCATCAAAACACCGTCCACACCCTAATGGTCGCATTTTGGTCGGTAATTGGCCATAACCGACCAACTTTGGTCGATTCTTTTGGTCGGTTTTAGCAAATTTTTAGTAGTGATTGAAATACTATTTTATCTGACATATTTCACATTTTCTACCGATGTCGGTCGGAATATGATCAATCTTTGACCAAAAGCTGGTCAGATTTGCATATTATGTACGAAAAAAATATTTAAATAAAAAAGCTCCTCATTTCCGACCGTATCGGTCGAAATATATAATTATTTTTTTCCCGCCCAGTATCTGTTTTATTTTTCCATAATTAATACTCCCTCTATTTCAATTTATGTAAACTCATTTGACTGGGCACGAAGTTTACGAAAAGAGAGAAGACTTTTGAACTTGTGGTGTAAAATGAGGCACATATATTTTGTGTGGCTATAAATCATTACATAAAAGTAAATTATTTCCAAATAAAGAAAGTGGTCATTCTTTTTGGCGTGGACTAAAAAAAAAATAGGTTCACATAAATTGAAACAGAGGGAGTATAATTTTTCAAAAAGAATTGAAGAAAATACCAACCGATATCGACCGGTATTAGTGGTCAAACATGGTCAACCATTTGTAGATTATTGTTATCTACAATCTACATATATTTAACATCCTAAATTTTAATATATGAGTGCCTTACATGTGAGTGCCTTACATCACCTGATTAGTACTTTGCTCGGATACCTGATTAATAACTATTCAACAAAATTTATTACTTTTCTCGGGTATTTGACCAGTGGATCAATTGAAAATTTAGTTATATTCGATTAACCTAGGATATATTTTTTATCAATTTATTTAACCTAGAACATGCATCATTCTTGATGTTAGATCAATTATAATATTAAATAGTAAATTGTAATATATATTTAGGATGTTAGATCAATTAGAAAATTAATTAAATATTAAATAGTACTTATATAAAAGTAATTTTGATAAATTGACTAAAACCGACCGACTTCAGTCGGTTTGATAAATAAATCATTTAAAAAAAATAGAATTGTATTACCGACCGATTTCGGTTGGAAATGTTGTGGTCAAACAGTCAATTGGTCACTTAAATGTACCGACCGACATTTCCGACCGAAGTTGATCAGAAATATTTAATTTAGGGCTTCCAGTGACAGGCTTCTTTCCCATTTCTCTCTTTTCTCTATCTCTCATTCTCTCTTCCAAAAGGTGCGATTTCACCCCAAATCCCAAGAGATACTCTTGACTGCAGAACTAATTTATGGTAGTCGATTGGCGAAACGTATGGTGGAATTGAATGGTCCATCATTCGATTGGCGGGGTCGGCGACGAAGTTTGCGTCTATCTACTTAGAATCTCCGATATGGCAGAGTGATAGTGCGATATGTTCGAAATGCTCCTGTTGGCGAAGCGAACATTTTGCTATATACAGGGCTCCGATTAGCGAAGCCGGCGGCTCGATATGTACAAGGTGCTTTGATCGATTGAGCAGTTTGCTGTATACAGGGCTCCGATTGGCGGCTCAATATGTACAAGGTGCTCTGATTGATTGAGCAGACTATTTTCTATATACAAGGCTCCGATTGGCGAGGCCGACGATTCGATATGTACAGGGCGCTCCGAATGCGTCGAAGACTTGGTCCCAGAATACCAGCAAAGAATTTTAAGTCAGTCCTTAACCATATGAGAAAATGAATTGAATAATAAGGGAGAGGTAGGGGCTCATGAGATGGTAGCGGGTCTGTCATTATTCCCAGTGCGCTTTGGTATCCTTGATTCCTGTTGGTTCTGCACTCAAAGAAAAATCTTTTGGGGGGGGGGGGGGGTGGCAGCTTGGTTTGTGTTGATCGTAGGCCTGGCCTTGCCCTGAATCTACTGGATTATGCCACGAAGTTTGGCAAGTGGAAAGATAGAATTTTCTAAAAATATTTTGAAAATCGTTTATCTTTATGGCAAATATCGTTGTTCCGGATTATGACATATTTAGAAATTTCCTTTGACGCGAGTATCGTTTCTGGGAGATTCTGTCCCGTTGATGACGATTTTTGGAGATGCTCCTGATGATGTAGCTTCTTGCCGTCACGATCATGTCCTAATCTAATCAAATGCATTACAAAGGCTTTCCTAGGTTTATGACCGAACCTTTTCAGGTTACTACGTATCCGAACGGAATCAGGTCTAAAGGTGATAAAATGATGGATGAATTATGATGGAATGACCGAGCCTGACTCAAACATCCTACGTATCCAAATGGAATCAGGTCAAAGCGTAGTTCGATTATAACATATGCAAAATGGTAAGGAATTGAAATGAAGTGGCCGAGCCTGACTCAGACTGCCTACGTATCCAAATGGAATCAGGCCAAAAAATAGTTCGATTATAATAGATGGCTGAATCCGATGTGGATTGCCTACGTATTCCTACCAAAGAAAATCTAGTCGTGGTGTAGTTCTGAATACATACAAAGTAACATTTGGATTTTCTATTACAAGGGAGGAAGGGAGACCAGACCCTACGTGGGTTGCCTACGTATCCCACCGCGGGAAGTCAAGTCAGGCTAGTTCTGTTATAGCCAAACCCTAATTCTATTTTGTTTAAATATAGTACCTCTTGATTGTGTCTGAGTTGATAGGCTTCGTGCTGATTCTTCCTTCCATTTTTTGCTAGGATTAATGCTCCTCCAGATAATACTCGATATACCACATAAGGACCTTGCCAGTTCGGTTCGAATTTTCCTTTGGCCTCCTCTTGATGGGGGAATATTTTATTCAAAACCAACTGCTCAGGTATAAACTGCCAAGGTTTCACCTTTCTGTTGAACGTGTTGGCCATCCTATTTTGATACAGCTATCCATGACACACTGCATCCATTCTCCTTTCATCTATGAGCATGAGTTGTTCTTGCCTGACGCGTATCCATTCCGCATCATCTAGTTTGGCTTCCTGAATGACTCTTAAAGATGGTATCTCGACCTCTGCGGGTATCATAACTACTATGCCATATACCAACATATATGGTGTTGCCCGAGGCCAGAAGGTCCATCATGGTCCTCATTGTCTCTGCCAAAGTTTTGAGCTTATTCATCTCGTCCTGGAGCTGGTCAATCAGGTCTATCTTCTCCTGGACTTGCGAGGTTGCATCGTTAGCCACTACGTTTAACCTCTCGTTTTTAATCTAAAATATCCTTACCTTCTCAACCAGTTCGGCATGCTCCTGTTTCACGGACGAAAACTCCCTTTGAGCTTTTTCCAGCTCAGCTCGAAGAATGGGGAGATCCTTGAGGGCCTCGTCTTTTTGCTCGATGAGAACCCTGAACATGTCTTTCTACCGGACTTTCTCCTTGAGCTCGAACTCGAGCTAGATGACTTTCATCCGAGACCGATAGAAGCCTTCATGGTGGAGCACCGAAGCCTGAAAAACAAATCGATAAGATCATGAGGATACACTGAAGTTAAATGAGCTGCATGAAGGGCACAAGGAAAGGGAAACTTACCCGGTTTAGTGCATGGTGTGCCTCGTTGGAGAGGCTCTGTGTGCTCACTTTGTTCATCTTTGCCTGGTCCTCTTTGGTCACCAGGCAATGAAGGTAGCTGGCCATACCAATCGGTTCGAACAACACCCGGGTGTCTGCCCGGATAGTAAACAAGACCGTTCTTTTATGGTCGGGATCCACGCCCGGAGCAAGGAACTACTGCACCAGCTTCGGGCTCGAGCTCGGCTCGCCTGCTCCCGATGACACGACCTTTTGCGGGATCTCCATGTGACCAAACCCGGAGTAATCCTCCAACATGCCCATGTCCACACCATCAAAGAACAGGTTGAGGGCCTCATCTATGGCTCGTGTTGTCTAATTTGGCTTCTCTTTAATGGCCTGAGCCTCGTCGAATAAGGAATCTGTATAGGACGACGATTTCGCGATGTTAATGACACCGGTAGCTTCCCTCGGAACAGGGATAGTTTCTCGTGAGACCGTGGCCTCTGATTTTCTTTCTGGCTCCCGAGCTAAGGAGAGGTCGGCCTCTCGGTCACTTCCCCCGGTTGCCATCCGCTTTTCTTTATCAATGGCTGGCCTATGGGCGATGAACTCTAGGTCGTTATCTTCAGGGTAATTCCTGAGCCGATAGAGGGAGTTGGAGTCCGGTACCCTGGCCCAGGTGCTTTTCTTATTGCTCTTTCGGGCCCGGATCGCTACCCTCTTCTTCTTGGCTTCGACGTATGGTGAGCCCGAAAACTTTCTCTTTCTTCTCTTCTTCTCCTCTTTCTTTGCAGCGACCTCGAGCTGTCCTGAAGCTGAGGTTTATCGGGTAAGGACGAAGTCTCGTCCTCGTCCAATGCCCGAAGCTCAATGGTCTTGGGAAAACCTGTGAAAAACAAAGAGGGATTTAGATAAAAAAAATAGTTGAATATATAAGTAAGTGTGGTCGGGAAGAGCACTCACCATGGGAATGGGCCTCCCACTTGGCCTTCAAGAGCTTGCACCATTCGCGCTCAAAATACGACATCTGTGTGCAGATCCCCTTGACCTACTCTTTGAAGCAGGGAACTGCGTTGGGGACTCGAGCAACCGCTGCACGATGGTAAAGCCAAGCATCGAAGAAGAAGAACAAAAAAAATCCAAAAGAAATTCTAATTACTCAAAAAGAAGAAGGACTTATGGGCTAGGCTCCACTCTTCAGGGAACGGCAGGAACTCAGAGGGAATGAGATCCTCGGCTTTCACTCGAATGAATCTGCCCTGCCAGCCTCGATCCCTATCCTCGTTGACACTCGAGAATGGAGCTTTTCTTGCCCGCCGACGAACGAGCTTGATTAATCCCCCTCAGAAGATCTTGGGGCTGTAGAGACGAAGAAGATGGTCGGGGGTAAACCAGGGTGCTTCGGTGTTATTAATGAAGTGGCGGAGGAGGATCACGATCCTCCAAAAGGATGGATAAATCTGCCAAAGGCAGACCTCATACCTTCTGTAGAAGTCGAGAACTATGGGGTCCACGGGGGCAATTGTGAAGGGGTATGTGTAAACAATTAGATACCCCTCCACGTATGTGGTGATGTCCTCATCAGGACCGAGAACGACCGGGAGCGTATCCTCGATAATGGAGCATATGTACCTCCTCGCCTCGATCCTGTTGATTGGATGCTTTTTCGACTTTGAAGTCAATTTCAATAGAACAGCCTCCAGGGATAAAGTTCTTCAGGAGAGGTTCCGGGGCCATTTCAGGTACGACTACCTCAGCGTCCGTGGCTGGGTTGGAGGTTGAAGGGACGTTCTGTTGAGGCACAGATTTCGAAGTCTTTGCCATCGAGTTCTAGGAGATATGAAGATTTGATGGTGAGGATGAAGAATTGAAGAGGAGGATGAAGGTTTAAAGGTCAAACTTGAATATTTAAATATGGAGTATGAAGATTTGAAGATGGAAAGATAAAAATATGAAGATATATGGAACAATGTATGAAGATTTGAAGGGGTTAAGAATAAATGAAAAGTTCGGGGGTAAATTAAGGAGTTCTAGAATCGAAAAGTAAAAAAGTGAAAAAAAATAATCGAAGCTTTTATAGAGAGGGAGTAATAAATGCATGACGTTTCGCATTCGAGGACGGTCAACCGGCGGCCGACACGTGTCCGAAGTCAGAGTGACGCGACCGATGAGATGTTTCACTGACCCGTTGACTTGGTTATAGCTTACAGAAAAAGGAACCCGGGTCAATTAGTCGCTTTTTGTCACTCCGATAAATTTGCTCTCCGAAAAGCGAGGGGATTATCTATGTACGGGTAAAATCGGGGGCAAAGGTTTTCCCGATTCCCCGATAAGGAGGGAAGCACAGTTCGGCGCTACTACAAGCAAGGCCAAAGGATCCCTCTTATCAAAACTCGGGAGGAGTGAACAATGTATCTAGGATCGGGCACGGAAAAATAACGGACCCGGACCAAGTAAAGTTTTGAGACCACGGGAAAAGGAGGAATGGTTGGTCGTGATAAGTAGGGAGCCGTAATATTCTCCCTCAACCAGATATTACGGTGCGGATCCCGTCCGATATCAACTGCGGATTGGCATTTACCGAAAAAAGAAGATTTTTACCTTATTTAGACTTGTATTAGGACTAAAATTTCCTACTCTATAAAGGGGAGAATTTTTTATTTTAGAGACACTGTTAGCACGCATATCAAAGCAATAAAAGTTCATTTTTGTCTCCTAGCTACTATTCAAAGTGTTCTTCTGTGATTCTCTTCTTTAATTGCAACCGAGCTTATATCGAGGGTCCGATTGAGCTTAAGATCATGCCTGGTCTCCATATTACTATTGGTTTGATTGTTCATTCTTTCTTTAATTTAATTACTTGTTGTTCTTAGATCATTCGTATTGAATTAAATCACGCATCCTTTAAATCGCGTACAAATTTAATTGTTACTCATTTTTAAAGGTAAACAAATATGATGACAACTTTACAAAAATAAACACAATTTCGACCTCATCGAATTATGGAAGAACAACGTATTGTTTGATCATCTCCATGCAACAAATTATCATGTGTTTTATAGCTCTATTTCATTGCATGCGTTTTTTGTTTTATTTCTCTTACTCTGCTTTTGATTTATTTTACTCCTCGGTTTCAAGCCATTTAGTTTTTCTCTCTTAATTTATCGTTTCTTAGTCTACTTTCAATCATTCATCAAACTTCTTTCCTTTTTCTAGGTTTTAGTGTCAGTCCATCTGAATTTGTTTTCTTTTAGTTCAAATCAGTACTCAGATGCAGGGGCGGATTTAGGGGCGGAGGGTGGTTCACCCGAACCCTCTTCGCCAAAAGATTACACTGTGTATATAAGGCAAAATCTATTTTTACCTCTATATATTATGTTTTGAATCCCCTTGCACAGACCAAAAGCATAACTTAGTGGTCAAGGGGATTCAAAACCTTTGTGAGGTTCACAAGTTCAATTCTCACTGGCCACAATCTCTTTTAATATTTTAACTTCTTTTTTTTAACCCCTTAGCGAAAATTCTGACTCCGCCACTGCTCAGATGACCTCCTCTATCTGTCTACATGTTGTATACGGGTAAAACGGTGCTCATGGTACACCCCGGTCTCCGACAAAATAAGCCAATCTCGAGACATGATGACATGGGACCGAAATCGAGGCAAACGTCTCATCGAGTCAGAACCCGGGGGCATGACGCCCGCCCTCGAGAATATCGGGGTCATGGTTCGGAAGCGGTCCTAGACTTGAATGACTTCGAAGAACATTGTCGAGAAATCAAGCACGGCCAACAGAGGGCCCTTATATCCTTGACCGGCTGGATATCGCGGCGGGGATCTCATCACGTATCGATGAAGAACTGGCAATCAGTTAATCAGAGGATTTTTTTACATTTTATAGAGTTGTACCTAGAGTAGGATTCCCCTACTATATAAAGGGGGTCTGATGATTCATTAAACACATTGTAACACGCGTTCCAAAGCAATATATTATTATTTTTTCTGTTATTAGTTCTTTCTCTTGTTCATCAGTGCTGGCCATAGCGAGCCCAGATCGAGGATGAATATTTTACTAAGGCTGGAACTATCATCCTCGCGTGGTTTGAATCCATTTTATTTTTGTTTGTTCAGTTTGACTTAATCTATTGCTTTGTATCAAATTAATCCGCGTATCCTTAAAATCACTTACAAATTTAAATATTATCCGCTTTTGGGGGTAAACAGTTTGGCGCCCACGGTGGGGCTAAGGATAATAGCGGCAATTTGATACAAATTCTCATAACACACCTTATTTTACACTTGTTCTTTGGAGTATCTTTGATTCCAGGTTAAAGTTTGAAATGTCGAACTCCCAGTCTGCCCCTCTAAATGTGGATGCCGAATCCGGCCACCATGGAGAGAACAACAATGTAGCACCCAGTATCGAGGAGCCCCCGTCACCCTCGGCAGAGTTCCAGCCGCAGACCTGATCGACGCTAGCTCACATGTGGCCATCAATGCAAATTTGCCTACTGACCACGAGAACAACGTCCGCAAGGAAGTCCGATCGATTTCCCAAAATACGCGCAGCGGTGAAGTTGATGGGATCAATTTGCGGGTGATCTTCGAAATATTACAGGCTCAACATGCAGCGATAGCCCAGTTGTAGAACTAAAGCCGCGCGCTGAGCGGAATCGAGTCCGAGTCATCCTGGGAAGTCACCCATAGAAATGAACCGGTCACGGAGAGGCCAAATGAAAATGAACCAGGGACCAGCCCCGCGATCATAAAGATGCTTGAGGAGCTGACAAAAAGGGTAGAATCGGTAGAGAAGAAAATCGAAGCCAATGACAAAAAGGTGAAAACCTATAATTACAGGGTCGACCAAATCTCAGGAGCACCACTGATATTAAAAGGCCTGGATTCCAAGAAGTTTGTTCAAAAACCTTTTCCTCCGAGCGCAGCTCAAAAGTCGATCCCTAAGAAGTTTCGCATGCCCGATATTCCTAAGTACAACGGAACAACCGACCCAAATAAGCATGTGACCTCCTGCGCCATCAAAGGGAACGACTTGGAGGATGATGAGATCGAGTCTGTCCTGGTGAAAATGTTCGGGAAAACTCTGTCAAAGGGAGCTATGACATGGTATCACAATCTACCTCTTAATTCTATTAGCTCACTCGCTATGTTTGCAGATTCCTTCATAAAAGCACACCCTGGGGCTTTCAAGGTCGAGACCAGGAAGTCAGACCTTTTCAAAGTAAACAGAGGGATAATGAGATGCTCAGAGAATTCGTGTCTCGGTTTCAAATAGAACGGATGGACCTGCCTCCGGTCACGGATGATTGGGCCGTTCAGGCCTTCACCTAAGTTCTCAATGTCAGAAGCTCGTTGGCTTCGCAACAGCTAAAACAAAATCTGGTAGAATATCCGTCTGTTACTTGGGTCAATGTGCATAACCGGTATCAATCAAAAATCAGGGTCGAAGATGATTAGATTGGGGCCTTTTTCGGGTCCGTTTATCCCGTCAGAGCCGTCAACAGAGTCAAGAGAGACGTTGATCGTGAACCAAGATCAAACAGGGATCGGTATCAGCCATACAACGGAGACTGAAGAAGTAGTGGGTCTGGGCGAAATCCTGTGAGAAGTGAAAGGAGGAGTGATCGAGGTAAAAACAACTGGGGACTCATGAGCAAAAACGGTTTTGACAGGCCCATCAGGCCTAAGGAAGCATCGAGATTATCGGAGTTCAACTTCAACGTCAATGTTGCTGCTATCGTATCTGCCATCGGACACATAAGAGACACCAAGTGGCCTCGGCCTCTACTGTCTGATCCAGCCCAAAGGGATCCCAACTTAATATGCAAGTATCATGGCACACACAGCAACATAACAGAGCATTGCCGATAATTAAGGGAGGAGGTAGCCCATTTATTCAACAATAGACATCTCCGGGAGTAGAGGTTCTAATAAACAGACTGAGCAGGAGGAGCCTCAGCACATCATTAACATGATCATCAGTGGGGTCGACGTTCCCCAGGGGCAGATGTTAAAGCGCACCAAAGTATCTATCACGAGAGAAAAACGGACTTGAGATTACGTACTAGAAGGGACCTTGTCTTTCAATGAGGAGGACGTTGAAGGCATCGTGCAACCCCACAATGATGAACTGGTAGTATCTGTACTCATAAATAAATCTCGAGTTAAGTGTGTATTGATTGATCCATGTAGCTCGGCCAATATCATTAGATCGAGGGTCGTGGAACAACTAGGTTTGCAAGACAAAATCGTGCATGCACTCAGGGTTCTAAACGGATTCAACATGGCATGCAAGACCTTTAGAGGGGAGATAACATTTCTGGTGAATACATCTGGTGTAACGACCCGACTGGTTATTTTGCTTTGTAGAACTCTATTCCCCTAAATAAGACTCCCTGTATATGCTTTTACTATTTTATGACTTGCGGGGATGGTTAGTTCGAGATTTGGAAGGGTTCAGGTTGAAATTGGAACACTTGATTCCTTAAGTTGGCCTTAAAAAGTTAAGTTTTACTTTGGTCAACATTTTGAGTAAATGATCTTGGAATTGGGATTTGACAATTCCAATAGGTTCATCTGGTGATTTCAGACTTAAGCGTATGCTCGGACCGGGTTGTGGATGACCTGGGAGCGTTTCGACGCCTAATATTGAAAGTTGGTCCCTTGAAGGTTCTTGAAGTTCTTTAAATTTGGTTTAGAATAGGTTTTGATGATATCGAGGTCCGAATGGAATTTCGAGACCCGGGTTAGTTCCGTAATGTCATTTAAGACTTGCACGCAAAATTTGGTGTCAATCCGAGTAGTGTAAGTACGTTTCGGTGCTTTGGGAGTAAATTGAAGAACTTAAAGTTCATATTTTTTTATCCAATTGGTTTGGGGTGTGATTCTTAGTTTTAATGTTGTTTTGGGAATTTCGAGAGTTTGAGCGGGTCCATTTTATGATTTCAAACATGTCGATATGTTCGTGCGGGGCCTCGGGGGCCCCAGGTATCGATCGGACGAGGCTCGGACAAAGTTAAAACTTAGGAGCAACAGCTGAAGTTCCCAGCTGCTGGTGTAATCGCACTTGCGCTTGGCCAGCCGCAGGTGCGAGCTCACAGGTGTGAGCCAGGAGCCGCAGAAGCGAGCAAGCCAAGGCTGTCCAGGATTCGCAGGAGCGAGGAGTTTGGCGTGCCTGCGAACGCGCATGTGCGATGATTGTGACCGCAGAAGCGGCTGTGTCCGCAGGCACGAAAGCGTCGGCTGCAGGAGCGGTTGTGCAGGAGCGGCCTTGGCTCCGCATGTGTGATGGGCGAGTGGCCAAGCCAGTTCCGCAGAAGTGGACTTTTGACCGCAGAAGCGGAAGTCCCTCCGCAGGTGCGGAAACCGCTGAAGGCAGAATCCTTCATTTAATACAGGACTTAGTCATTTTGGCTCATTTTATTCCATTGTTGGGCGATTCTTGGAGCTCTTAGAGAGGGGACTTTCATCTAACACCTTGAGGTAAGTAATTCCTACCAAATATGAGTCAAATACATAACTTATGGGTAGATTATAACATAAAAATTAATGAAAATCATGGGTTTAGGAGAAAAACCTAGGATTTTGATAAAAATGAGCTTTAATCATGAAATTCATTATGGAATCTAGTAAAAATCATATATTTGAGTTCATGAGGTTATGGGTAACAACTTTCTTCAAAAATTTTCGGAATCCGGGGACGTGGGCCCGGGGGTGAATTTTAAGAATCTTACATTTAGGGTTGGGTAACCTCTTTAATAGTTGGAATACAAACTTTTGAGCATGTATTGATTAGTTTATATACTATTTGATTAGTTTTGGGTTGATTCGGCACCGAATTGAGGGTGTGAGAACATTCTTGGACCGGGAAGTATGCTTTGAAACGAGGTAAGTCTCTTTTCTAACCTTGTAAGAGGGAATTAACCCCATAGGTGAACTTAATCATTATGTACTTCTATTTGTGGGGGGGCTACATACGTACGAAGTGAGGAGAGTCCGTGTGTAGCTACTATTCATGCTTATGTCCGGGTAGATTTAGGCTTACACCATGTTTTTTTGTTGATACCGTTGCTTGTTTATGCTTACTAATTGTTTGGATTAAAGCGGAGGTTGAGAATTTCAATATTTTAAAGGTTCCTAGCTGAATTTCTTATTTTGAAAAATAATTGAGAAATATTATGATAACTTGAGAAAATCTATATTCAACCGCTTTGTAAGTATATTCCGCGAACGGGGTAAATTTCCACTTCTCTCATGGGAGCGGGTCGTTCGCCTTCTCAGGTTAATTGATGTATCTATGGTTCGGGCCATTCGACCCTCGGCAATGCACAATATATTTATATGTATATTTGGATCGGGCCGTACATCCTCGGCATAATTCGTGCATAGAGATATTGAAACCCCTTTATATTTAATATTGTTATATGAACTTGAAAGGTGAAAGGATTAGACGAGAGAAATGACTTGGTTCTTACTTGAAATGAAAGGATTAGTTACTTATTTTCCTGCTTTGAGTTCTATTATCATTTTATATATCATGTTTAATTAGAACTTCATACTATTATATTTTTGGCCCATAGTAAGTGTCGAAGTCGACCCCTCGTCACTACTTCTTCGAGGTTAGACTAGATACTTACTGGGTACATGTTGTTTATGTACTCACGCTACACTTCTACACTTGATGTGCAGAATCTAAGGCAGCTGCATCTAGTTATCAGTCCGGCACGCATGCTTGACTTCTGGTCTGAGACCACACGGTGAGTTGCCCTTCCGAGCCGTTCAACAGCAGCCGGAGTCTCTCTTTTGATTTATTTTCTGTCTATTCTAATTTAGACAGTAGAGTAGAGATCTTTTGTATATTCTACTAGTAGCCCACACACTTGTAACACCAGATCTTGGCACACACTAGTAGACTTATGATTTTGGTTTTACTTCTATGGCCATAAATACATTCAACTGCTTTCGTTTTATTATATTAAATCTGTTTTCTCACTAAACCTATTAAACTAAGGAAAGTTATTTACTTGGGAAAATCATTAGATTGTTCACTGTTGGCTTGCCTAGCAATGGTGTTGGGTGCCATCACGGCCTAAAATGGAATTGGGTCGTGACAGCCGGGACCATTCAGGAAACAAAGTTCTGCGTGATCGAAGGGGACATGAGGTACAATGCTTGGTTCGGGAGACCATGGATTCACAACATGAGGGCAATACCCTCGACACTGCACCAGGTGCTAAAATTCCCAATGCCTAGAGGAATTAAAACAATTTACGGAGAGCAACCGGCCGCAAAGGAGATGTTCGCGGTCGACGAGGTGATCCCGATATCCGCACTTTTGACATCTAAGGGTCTAAACCCGATGGCCAAAGATGAGACCAAATAGGAATTACCGATACCGGCCCCGCCCCAATCGGAGAAGCAAGAGACGGGTGAGGACGACGACTAAGGAGTTCCCAGATCTTTCATAGCCCCCGACGATTCCGACGCTACCAAATCGACAGTTGAGGAACTGGAGCAAGTCGTACTGATCGAGCACTTTATCGATCGTAAGGTATACCTGGGCACGGGGTTGAGTCCTTAGGTCAGGAAAAAACTCATTCAATTCCTTATAGCTAACATAGATTGTTTCGCTTTGTCCCACCTTGATATGACAGGGATCCCGCCGAAAATCACCACTCACAAGCTGAGCCTGGACTCGAAGTTCCACCCGGTCAAGTAGAAAAGGAGGCCCCAGTCCGAAGTCAAGCATGCGTTCATCAAGGACGAGGTATCTAAACTCCTTAAAATAGGGTTCATCCGGGAGGTTAAATATCCGGACTAGTTAGAAAACGTAGTAGTAGTCCCTAAAAAGGAAAATAAATTAAGAATGTGAGTAGACTATAAAGACTTGAATAAAGCATGTCCTAAGGACTCTTTCCCTTTGCCTAACACCGATCGCATGATCGATGCAATGGCCGGCCACGAGATCCTCAGTTTTCTCAACGCTTATTCCGGGTACAACTAAATTCGGATGGACTCGGGCGTGTAGGAAAAAACTTCCTTCATCACAAAATACGACACCTACTACTATAACGTGATACCATTCGGACTAAAAAACGTCGGTGCCACTTACCAACGCCTAGTAAATTAGATGTTCGAAGAACAAATAGGAAAATAAATGGAGGTTTACATTGACGATATATTAGTTACGTCCCTGTGAGCAGAGGACCATTTGAAACATTTGTAAGAAACCTTCAGCATATTGAAGAAATACAATATGAAGCTGAACCTAGAAAAATTTGCATTCAGAGTCGGATCCGGAAAATTTCTCGGATTCATGGTGTCCAACCAGGGGATCAAAATCAATCCCGATAAAATCAAGGCCATAGAGGACATTACCGCAATGGACAACGTCAAGGTCGTACAAATCTTAATCGTACGCATAGCCGCTTTGGGTCGATTTATCTCGAGGTCCTCCGACAAGAGCCATCGGTTCTTCTCACTGTTGAAGAAGAAGAATAACTTCTCATGGACTCCAGAGTGCTAGCAAGCCTTGGAAGAACTCAAATGGTACCTCTCGAGCCCACCTTTGCTTCACACTCCGAAGGCAGACGAATAGCTGTACTTATACCTAGCAGTATCCGAGGTGGCGGTAAGTGGAGTCCTGGTCCGGGAAGAAGAAGGTACGTAGTTTCCTATCTATTATGTTAACAGAACCCTAGGCGAGGCCGAAACTAGGTATCCTCACCTAGAAAAATTGGCGCTCGATTTGCTAAGCGCCTCTAGGAAGCTAAAACCATACTTTCAATGCCACCCCATTTGTGTTGTAACTACTTACCCATTGAGAAACATAATGCATAAACCCGAGCTCTCGGGACGACTGGCCAAATGGGCCGTGGAAATCGACGGGTACGATATCGAATATCAACCTTGGACCGCCATCAAATCTCAAATTTTGGCAGACTTTGTGACTGACTTTTTCCCGGCCCTAATACCCGAGGTCAAAAGAGAGTTGTTGTTGAACTCGGGAACTTCTTCGGGAATCTGGACTCTCTTTACGGACGGTGCCTCTAACGCAAAGGGTCCGGACTTGGCATTGTATTTCCATCGATAGGTAATGTAGTTAGACAATCTATTAGGACTGCAAAATTGACTAACAACAGGGCCGAATATGAGGCCATGATTGCAAATCTCGAACTGTCTAAAAGCTTGGGGGTAGAGGTGATCGAGGCTAAGTGTGACTCCCTCCTTGTGGTGAACCAAGTTAATGGAACGTTCGAAGTCAGAGAGGAGTGAATGCAAAGATACCTGGATAAATTGCAAGTAACGCTACACCGGTTCAAGGAGTGGACTCTGCAACATGTACCTCGGGATCAAAACAGTGAGGCCGATGCTCTTGCTAACTTGGGATCGTCAGTCGATAACGATGAGTTCAACTCGGGGACGGTCATACAAATCATGAGATCGGTAGTGGAAGAAGGTCACACCGAGATAAACTCAACGAGCCTAACCTAGGACTGGAGAAACAAATATATGGAATATCTGAAGACCGAAAAACTGCCCTCGTATCCTAAAGAGTCGAGGGCTCTATGTAAAAGGCGGCCCGGTTCAGCTTGTCCGAAGATGGTACCTTATTAAGAAGAACGTTCGATGGCCCACTCGTAATATGTCTAGGACCGGGAAATACCGAGTATGTTATGAGGGAAATCTACAAGGGCACCATTCAGGCGCCGAGTCATTGGTTCGGAAGATAATCAAAGCTGGCTATTACTGGATCGATATGGAAAAGGATGCAAAGGAGTTCGTACGAAAATGCGATGAGTGTCAGAGGCATACTCTGATGATCCACCAGCCCGGGGAGCCGCTGCATTCGGTCCTGTCAACCTGGCGATTCATGAAATGGGAGATAAACATCATTGGTCCCCTACCTTGGGCGCCCGGTAAGGATCAATTTATCTTATTTTGGTGGAAGCCCAGGCATTTGAGAAAGTCAGGGAGAAGGAAGTTATTGATTTCATATGGGACCACATAATATGCCGGTTCGGAATGCCGGACGAGATCGTATGCGACATCGAGAAGCAGTTCATCGGCAACAAAGTGAGTAAGTTTTTCAAGGATCATAAGATCAAAAGAATCATATCGACACCCTATCACCCTAGTTGGAACGGGAAAGTAGAGTCCACGAACAAAACCATACTCCAGAACCTCAAAAAGAGGTTGACCAATGCCAAAAGAAAATGGAAGGAAATCTTGCCCAAACTCCTATGGGCATGTCATACTACCTCAAAATCCAGTACCGGGGCCATTCCATTCTCGTTGGTCTACGGTGCCAAAGCTCTTATACCGGACGAAGTAGGAGAACCGAGTCTCTGGATCCGATATGCGACCGAAGAGTCCAACAACGAGGCCATGAGTACGAACCTGGAATTGTTAGATGAAAAGCGCGAGGCCGCCCTCGTCCGTGTGGCCGCCTAAAAGCAACGGATCGAAAGGTATTACAATCAAAGAACCAACCTTCGACACTTCAATGTCGGGGACTTGGTGTTAAGAAGGGTGACGCTGAGCACCTGGAACCCGAACGAAGTGAAGCTGGGACCAACTTGGGAAGGCCCATATCGGATTATTGAGATCACCGTCAAAGGATCGTACAAACTCGAAACGGTAAACGGTGAACGGCTACCAAACAACTGGAACATAACCCACTTAAAATGATACTACTGCTAAGGTACGACCCCATTCTTTTCTTTTCTTTACATATTGGACTAACACTTGCAGGTAACAGTCAACGAATGGTACAACTTTTAGGCATGAAAGCACGCATTGCACTCTTTTTCCCTTGAACCGGTTTTGTCCCATATAGGTTTTCCGGCAAGGTTTTTAACAAGGAATCAGTGGATAGGATTTACTATAAGCGCCAAACGGTCAAATGAACCGTGCCTACATAGACCACCCAAGCCATAACAAAAAGCTTGAACATATTTGAAACTTTGTATATTGCGCACAGAAATGAAAGAAAGTTTCTACCTTGCAGATAAATACTTTGTCTCTAAAGAATTACTACATTCTGTTCCCTTAAGACATCAAGACCAAGGGCCACCTTTATCCGGGTCCAAGAGATCACTCTCACTCGGGGACTGTCATCCAAATACAAACCCGGACGGCCTGGGCTATCGAAGCCCGGGGGCGCAAAACCTATTAGGCAATGCCCGAACTTTAAAGGCTACAGCCATCCCCATTCGGGAACTATTATCTTGGGCAAGCTCCGATGACTCGTGGTAATAATCCCATTGGGCAACACCCAAACTTAAAAGGCTACGGCCATCCTAGAACGGCTCGGAGACGTCCGAGATCCGTAACCAAAGCACAAGGCCTTCAAAATTTCTAAACCGGTTCGAAGGCTACCCTCGGCAAAATTATAAAAATTCTAAGTAAACATTTCGGAGAAAGCTTCCGGTTATACAAAGCCCCCAACGAGCCTTAAGCAAAACAATATCGAAAACGAACAATGTTCGAACCTCCGAATAAGACCTAATTATTATGTGCTAAGGCATCCGAAATCTTTGCAATCATAAAGAAAAAAGCAAAAAGAAACAAGCTTGAAAATTTCCGAAGGGAAAAAGCCTTGAATATATATTAAAAGATCTTTGCAAAGGCCAAACGACCTCAACAAAAAATACAAAAGTACAAAAACATCTACAAAACACCTAAGCGGCCTGGTCCTCTCCGGAGCCCGCCTCATCACCAGGACCATCGGGGTCCTCTTCGTCCCCAGATCCGCTATAACTTTCGGAGTCTCTTTCGTCCTCGGGATATGCCAACTTCTTGGCCTCGGCCTCGAACCCCTTAGAATTTTCAATCTCGGCTAATAAATCAAAACTCCGGGCATGAACATCCTCGAGGGCCTCCCTTAGGGACTGCCATTTCACATACTCAACGATATCTTTCAGGCAGTCTTGGGCTGCCTCAACATCAGCTTTGTACTGGGCCACCATCTCATCGGCATTGTCCCTGGTTATTTCAGCCACTGACTTGGCTTCTTTAAGCTCCTTGGCGAGGGTATCCCGATCGGCAAAAGCCGAGCCCAGTTGAGACTGGAGCTCCTCGACTTTTTCGACCGGTCCTCAACTTTCTCCCTTATCTCTCGAAGTTGAGCCTTCGCCGAGGTCAATTGTGCTCGAGCAGTCTCCTTTTCCACGGCCAAGCGATCCATCTTGCCCTTCCACTCTTCGGCCTCAACCTTGATTACATCTATCTCAGCTCGGAGTTGGTCGATCCGATCAATCTTCTGTTGGACCTGCGGGTTCTGATCATTAGTCACCGTGTCTAACTCATAATCACTAACTTCAAAGATTTTTACGTGTTCCACCAGGCCGGTGTGTTCTTTCTGAGCTGCGTCCAACTCGGATCGAAGGCTCTTAGCCTCTCCTTCACGTTGCTCACTGAGAATTTTGTACATATATCTTTTCTCAGCAAGCTCTTTGACTTCGGCCTCGAGTTGGCTCAGCTCATCCCGATACTTCAGGAAGGTTTCATGATGAAGCACCGAGGCCTGCAAATATGAGAAGAAATATTAGAATCATCAGGAACTAAAGCTGAAAAATAAGAAAGTTTGGCAATACTGTACCTAGTTCAGCGCCTGTTGTGCCTCGTTGAACAGGCATGGCTCATCCACCTCGTTCATTTTTGCCTGTCTTCGTCGGTTACCAGGCACCGGAGTTAACTAGCTACCCCAACAGGGGCAGAAAGAACTCGGGCATCCTTCGAAACGGTGATGATAATTGACCACTTCTGACTAGGATCCGCACTCGGGGCAGGGAACTGATTGACCAGTCTCGGGCTCGAGTTAGGCCCACCTACCTCCGAGGACGAACTTTGCTTCGGTACCTCTAAGTTACCTAACCCGGTGGCATCCTCCATGGCGGTGGTGGAATCCACGCCATCAAAAAAATTGCGGAGTGGATTGTCCACTCTGTGGGCCCCCTCGTTGGGTCATTCTTTCACCATTTGGGCCTTGTTGTACATAAACTCAGTAAACGAGGGTGACTCGGTGATGTCTATCACACCAAGTGCCTCCTTCAGGACACTGTGCGTGTCGCGGGAAGCCTTAGCCTCGGCCTCCTCATCGACCTCCCTAGCTTGAGGAAGATCGGCCTCGCCGGTCTCTAGTTCAACGGCCCCCTACTCTTCGAGGGGCGACGGCTCGCGGACCACAGAAACAAAAAGCTCTTCCCCCTCGGACTCGTCCTTAAGCCGATAGAACAAGTCCGAAGCTGGTGCTTGGGAGCTGGTGTTTTCCTTTGGCTTGCGCACCAGCCTTCTCCTTGGTTTATTTTTCTCTGAGCTCGGGGAACTTGGAGCCCTCCTCCTTTTCCTCTCTCCGGCTTGCCGCGGAGTAGGAGACTCAACGGGAAATTCCTCATCCCCGACCGGAGGCCTATGCTCGACGTTCTTAGGCAAACCTGCAAAATAAAGTAAAGGTGATAAGGACGCGGTGTTAGAAGAAAATGTTCAATACGACTTGTTCGGGAAAAGAACCTTACCATGGGAACGGGCCTCCCAACAGCCTTTTGAAAGTTTGCACCATGAGCACTCGGAGTAGGACATCTGTGACACAATGCCCTCGACCTATTCCTTGAGTCGAGGGATAGCATTCGAAACCCGAGCAAGGGCTAGAACATAACAAGCGCCGATAAGAAAAGGGAAGATAAGGCATAAAGTCAACGCTTAAAGGAAATGCTTACGTGATGCGTTCCACCTTTTGGGGAACGACCTCCATTTGGCAGGTACCAGATCGACGGTCCTCACTTGAACAAAATGTCCTTGCCAACCCCGATATCGGTCGTCGTCGATGCTCAAGAATGGGGATTTGCTGGCCCGGCGCATTAGCTTTATCACCCTCTCGGAAGATTCGGGGACTGTATAAGTGGAGTAGATGATCGATGATGAACGAGCAACCAACGATTTTGTTCACAAAGATCAGAGGAGGATCACGATATTCCATAGTGATGGATGAATCTGGCTAAGGCACACATTGTACCTCATGCAGAAGTCTAAGATCACCGGGTCTACCGAGCCCAATGTAAAGGGATAAGTATAAACACTTAGATATCCATCGACAGGGGTGGTAATGGCCTCTTCGGATTCAGAGACCACTTTGTCTTTGTCGGCCCAGTTGCAGTCTTTTCGGACCGTAGGGAGGACCTCTTCGGTAATTAAGCAGATGTATCTCGAGGCCTCCTCACGCCGACCCTGTACAGAAGAAGGCTTCTCAACCTTGAAGTCGTCGGTAACCGAACAACCCCCGAGAATGAACATCTTCAAGGGGGGATCTTCCGCTGGTTCATCAACAACCGTACCGGGGACGGTCTCCTCAACTTTAGTGGTCGGTCGCGAGGAAGAAAGAGCATCCTTCTGAGGAACAAATTTTGAGGTTTTTGTCATTGTTATGGAAGAAAAAGCTTGGAAAGGATGGAGAAAGATCGAAAGTTGAAAGATCAGACTCGTTGGCTTGAGTAGGAGATGAGTAAATTTTTTTGCAAAGTACTGAAAAACCTTGAGTTACGGAGATAAAAACGCTAGAGAGTATTGAAATCCTGAAGGTACGAAGGTAAAAGATGTGGTGTAAAGTGAAAAATGGACAGAGGAGGGGGTATTTATAGGAGTTCAGCGATGTTTCGCGTCCAGGGACAGCCGACCTGCGGCTGACATGCATTTAATGCTGTTATGACATGACTGACGAGATATTTCGGGTGTTTTATCGTTTCTACCGCGATGTGTCGAAGTAAGAATCGAGAGCTCATGTCGTTTCTCGTCATTTATTCTCCGAGAAATGAGGGGACTATCTCTATACGGGTAAAATCGGGCTTATGGTACATCCCGGTCTCCGATAAAATAAGCCAAGCTCGAGACATGATAACAGGGAACCAAAATCGAGGCAAAAGTCTCATCGAGTCAGAACTCGGGGGCATGACGTCCGCCCTCGAGAATATCGGGGTCATGGTTCAGAATCGGTCCTAGACTTGAATTGTTGGGCAATCAAGCACGGCCACAGAGAGCCGTTATATCCTTGACCGGCCGGATATCGCGGCGGGGATCTCGGCACGTATCGATGAAGAACCGACAATCAGTTAATTAGAGGATTTTTACCTTTTATAGAGTTGTACCTAGAGTAGGATTCCCCTACTATATAAAGGGGGTCTGATGATTCATTAAACACATTGTAACACGTATTCCAAAGCAATATATTATTATTTTCTTTATTATTAGCTCTTTCTCTTGTTCATCAGTGCTGGCCATAGCGAGCCCGGGTCGAGGGTGAATATTTTACTAAGCCTGGAACTATCATCCTCGCGTGGTTTGAATCCATTTTATTTTTGTTTTTTCAATTTAACTTAATCTATTAGTTTTTATCAAATTAATCCGCATATTTTTAAAATTACTTACAAATTTAATTGTTATCCGTTTTTGGGGTAAACACATGTACCCTTTGTTATTTTCAGGAGTAAGTTGTCCGTGTGCATTCACTATCTATAATGTTCTTTAATGTAATGTTTCTTTTTTTTTTTTGCTAATGGTAAAGTAATGTTTCATGTCTTCAGTATTAGTCCTAGGAATCTTGAATTTCAAGCTCTCTCAATCATTGACAAGGCTAATCTTTGTTTTCCACACTTCCAAACCTCCGTCATGATGCCATCTGATTTCAGATCGTTTCCTATATTTTCATTTAGTAGTATTAGAAATTAAATTTTACAATTACCTGGTGAAGTTTTGTTTTTCTTTTATGCACTTAATGTGGTAAAATCTCTCTTTTTTCCAGTGTATTTAGTAATATTATACTCATGTGCGTCCCTTGTTGGTTTATATGAGAATAGTCTGATGCTTCGCCGTTGCCGGTTTAATGATTTTCTTCTTAACCTCCTCTTCTATCTATCCAGGCTTAGGACTTGCTACTTTGTCTGGAACATTTTTCTTTCAATTAGGTCTTCTGTTATTTTCTCTTATCGTGTATACAAATTCCCTCCTACTCCTTTTCTGTTTGTTGGTACTTTTTTTCCTTTTGTTCAACTGTCTTTTCTTATATTCTTATGTTCGCTACTTATTATCTATGCCTTTTGTTGAAAGACAAGATGAATAATGCAGTGATGTTTCAGATATTATCTGTTGATATTCCCACATCGGATGGGGATGAGGCCATTAATCTCTATATGATTTTGGGCAATCCTCACCGCTTGAACTAGCTTTTGGGGTTGAGTTAGGCCTAAGGTTCATTTCTTTAATATAGTATCAGAGTCAGGCTCATCCTAATTTATTGTTTACTGATGTTGGGACCACATCTTTTGTTTTCCATGCTTCAGATGTCCAATCCTGAGCGTGTAGGTGGAGGGTGTTGATATTCCCACATCATATGGATGGGTTCATTGATTTTCTTATGTAATCTTGGACAATCTTCACCTTTTGAACTAGCTTTTGAGGTTGAGTTAGGCCACAGTCCATTTCTTAACAATATCTAGGTTTCTGGTATTGAATATGCTTCCTAAAATTGTCATAATTAAGAGTCTTGGATTTTAGGTGATTTTCCTTATTTAATAAGTTTTCTTGTTTCATGTTTAATTTTTTTTTTTTTTTTGCGGTAATTAGAAGAGGAGTTGCTGCCATGTGATCAGGAGGTCACGAGTTCAAGCCTCGAAAATTGCCTCTTGTAGAAATGCAGGGTAAGGCTGCTTACAATAGACCCTTATGGTCCGGCCCTTTCCTGAACCCCGCGCATAGAGGAAGCTTAGTGCACCGGACTACCCTTTATTTTTTTTTAGCGGTATAATCTCATATATAAAGAATAATTTGTATATTGCTTTTAAGCAACTCCTGTATAAAATTCAAGACGAGTTCTCTCTTCTGTTAACCTATCATTTTATCAAAGCTTGCATGATCTTGGTAGAGATCTATGTAGCTCATGTCTACCATTAGTTGGCATTACACTACTTGCTCGGTCAAAGTTTTTCATTCTTTTCATAATTTTGTCTCTTGTTTCTGGTCTGACGGCACCACTCTTTTCAGTCTTTGGTCTATGTTTTGGCGACGCGTGTCAATTCACGTCAATATTTAGTCAGCTGACACATCATTCTTCAGTAAGCTAACATGTCAGTATCTAGTACCATGTCAGTGTCACCATCAAGTGACAACTCAATGTGTTGTTTAATGACACGTTGATGTTGCCTTTACACAACACTTCTATGTCATCATCTAATGACATCATCTCCAGTCAGTCTCTTGTCAATGTCAAAGTATCGTTAAGCGATACTTTCAAATCAACATTGTTCAGTGGTAGTTTCTTATCACAGCTCCATATTCCAATCTAGAGACACGATTTTAGTCAACGCCATGTTTCTAATTAGTGTCTCGTCAATATTATGTCTTGGTCAAATCTTCATCGAGTTAGTACCGTGAATTGGCAGCAATCTGATTAAGCTAGTAAATATGCTTGCTTTTGTTCATAATCTAGTTTAACTGGTAGCATAATATCCTCAAATAGAGCACGCTGATGGATTCACTGTAGCATCGGTCGGTTTTGGCTTACGAAACTTCCAAGTTAATTTTATTACTTTCATATTGGATATGACTTTTCAGTTTCGATTCGCAAAACTAAGTTGCCTCCATCTTGAGTTCAAAAAGGTGTGCCGAAAGTTGAGAGGATTAATGTTGTAACGTATTAGAATTTGTCTAGGTTTAGCTGTAATGTAAAAAAAGTTGAGAGTTATGTCTGTCTTGAACCCCTATTTGTTGAAATCTCCTTGAGATTGTTTTAGCCAAAATTGTTCTGTTTTTATTTAATGTGCTTCTTTTATCTCTTGGGTATCATTTTGTTTAAAATACAGCTTTCTTATTAGCTATAACACCAAACATCTAATGTGTTTGTGTCTATATCTGAAGTTGTTTGAGCAATTGGTTTGTGTGGGATGTTACTTGTGTTGCTTGTACTCTTGTTGGTTGTTAGCAAGACAATTACCTTCATGTTTGGACCTGATTCATTGGGTCATGTGTGTTGTTGGGTTTGAGCATTGGATTCAGGCGTGCTTTAATCATCCTTGTGAGCCTGAGATTTGGGCATGTTGGGTACGCGAAGAGTAAGGCTAGTGAAGGCCCAGAAAAGCATCACTGGGTTACTCTATATTTATGTTGGGCATGTAATTGTTCTATTTAAGTCAGTAACTATTCTTTTTGGGCTTGTATTATTTCATTCGGTCCTGTAATAATTTGTAATAATGAATAATAGGAAAATTAGTGAAAGTACGGGCTGTGATAATTTAATTCTTGCATGAATGGGTAGAAAACATGCCTATAGGGTTTAAATGTCTTATTTGGTTATCTTACTTGCCATGCTCCATCCTTTCAGAACTATCTGTACAACATGCTTATAGGTTGTTAATTTTGTCTATTCACTTAGAGAACATGATTTAGGGATTTAACTAATTTTAATATCGATCTTGGCTCGCACTGTTATAAGAACATGCCTATAGGATTTAAATTGAACTTGCTTGCTACTTGTTTAGCCTGCTGTACTTGTGCGTATAGATAGCATCTCTATAGGGTTCAACTCAATTCGTATGATATTTACTTAGCATGTTCTACTTCTAGCATGCCTATAGAATCCCGTTTAATTAATGAAAATATTCACATTGATACCTCTTTCTCAATTGTGTGACTCATCTAGAAAACATGGCTATAGGATTAAACAAACAAAGTTGCGTTTTGAAAGGTCTCATTGCCCAAATCTGGCCATCTAGAGATTATACCTATAGGATTCTATGTTGACTGATGAAACTATTTAATTGTATTTGTTCACTTAGAAACTATGGCTATAGGATTAAAATGCAACAAGAATTAATGATTACTCAACTGTTTCGTCTAAGTTTAATGGTCTAGACATCATGCCTATAGGTCTTAAAACAACACAACATGCTTCATTTCTAGATCTGCCCACTTATAACTACTCGCCCACCTAGTCTTAAGCATAGTTAACTTGGATAATAATTGCTCGTTTACTTGATCGTGTGCCTATGTGTCTATATGAGGAGGTAAACTTGAGCCTTTTGTACTACTTGCATCTTTATGAAGTCCTACTTCTTTCTATTGTGTGATGCTTAGTTTTTTCATTTTTAAGCAGCCTAGGTGAGTCTAGAACCGCCCACATAGTAGGTCCAAAACCTCCTGGACCATAGGCATGTGACGGGTAAGCACACATAGGACATGATTTAGAATTGAACTAGTGCGTTTTAGGTAAACAACTTCAAGATAGTAATCGGGTAGCAGGAGATGATAGTGTGTGCTCGCTGAATAATATGAGCAACTCTTATACGTAAGGGAGCTGCGAAGTATTATTTATGCTGCACGGGATGATCCTTTAGGCTAAAAGATTTAGGATCTCTCCCCTCATATAAGATTATTTCTTGTACACTTGCTTATTGAAACCTAGACTGGACTAGGATGTATTTTGTAATTCTCAAAGAGTTGTACCAATTACTTATTAGTGGACTAGTTATTTCTTTCACTTGTGTATAATTTCCTTTAATCAATTATTTCGTCCTATCTTTGCTTTGAAACATTAATTAGTTATTTGGACTCCCTACTCTCCTTTAATTGACATGCTCACATAGGGCAGTGATAATTCGATAATTCGCATAGTGTAAAATTCGTCCGGGAACCATAGATATGGACCTCGAAGAGTGCCAAACCCCTTCTTTTGAGGTAATTTGACCCCTTACCCGATATTTGGTGACCTAGACTAGTTAAACAAAGTTATTTGTAAATAGGTGTCCTAACGCACGTCAACCCCGTTAGGTGGCGACTCTCCTCTTTTAGTACCCATCTAAAAGAGTTATCACATGTCAAAATCCATTTTCGCGAGAAAACGGGGTGCGACAGCATGGCGACTCTGCTGAGGATATACTTAGGCTCTTACCATAAAGATTTTTGCTTATGTGGATTGTTGAATTATTTGACTTCTTTCATGCACCTCCCTCTTCCTACCCCCTTTATTTGCTTGAAATCGCTACATTATAAACCTTCCTTCCCCATCTCCTTTATTTGCTCCATCTAATTATATTTCTCGAATGTTTTGTAAACCATGCTAAATTTTTTCCTTCGTCTTTTCTTTTCCCCTTTCTATCTTGCTTATTTTATTGCATTATTTAATACTGATTTTATGTGCTTTCACCATGTAAATTACTTGACCACATGTTATCTCTTTTACATAAGCATGCTTTCAATATCATATTCTACTCGTGCCTATTATCAACATAGAGACGCTTGATGAGTGTCCGTGCTTTTCTTAAATACCTTTGTCAAATCAGAAAGACTTATTATTGGTAGACTAGTGAATCAGCGGTGCAGTCAATGGTCCTGTACCTTTCCCTCTCAAGTAGTCCACTTGAGAGTATCAGTCTAGATCCTTCTAGAAATCCACTATGATTAAAAATGTGCATGCATCATGTTAAAATCTAGGATGGATTAAATGCCCATGGCACATTAATCCGTTTAGATAAGCCTTGTCCAAAGTCCAAAGGGATCTCTACAATTCCGAGGGACACACTCATGCTATGTGCATTATTTGGAGAAATTGTGCCAACATGTTGACTGTTATTGCATAATTAATCAAATTAGGAGGGGGAAGGGACTAACTCTTTGTTTGATGTAGAAAATGACGCACAAAATTCCCAAGTCCGGCATGGTCCAGAACATCCCACCTCTGTTGATTGATTGGTGGAACAACCTCGCGCCGTGTGATAGGAATCATGTAAGAAAGACATTGGGTAATTTACCATCTTTGCGAATATCCGGCCAAACAGGGAACTAATTGAGGCACCCACTATGTTTTGGGATGAAAAGAGGGCTGTCTTTTGGTTCGAAAATATGGAGATGACTCCTTTTTTGGAAGAAATTTGGGGTTTCGCCAAACTCCCATGGGATAGTCCACGTCTGTTAGTGCCAGAAAATCATACCCCACATGGTTTTTTGAAAAATGGTTGAGTTCAAGAAGAATGATGAGTTGGGTTGCTTGAAGAAGTCCTACATCCCCTTAGACTTTCTTTATGAATAGTACGGACATAGCAAATCATACTGTTTACATCACGAGGAATTGGCTATCACCTCCGTAGGATGGGTTCATCATCAGGTTTATGTCTTCAAAGTCTGCTTTTTGGGCTTTCTGATTTTTCCAATGCAAGGAGGGAAAATTCACACTCGTTTAGCCATGGTCGCCAGGACCATGATGGAAGGAATCGAAGGACAAAAATACACTATTGTTCCTATGATACTAGCCGAGATGTACCGGGCCTTGAAGCATGGGGCCGGATATTCCGAAGGGTGAAATCTTCTGCTATAGGTTTGGTTGTTAGAGCATCTCCAAAGGGGAGACTACCGTCAAGAGTTCCTGCGTAGGCCATTGAATGATTATATTGCCAATCATCATCCAAAGAAGATGACATTCACGCCTGATAGATTTGCAAAACCTGGAAATGCTGAAGGATGGGTATGCCTCTTCACTAGTTTGACTGACGAATAGATACAATAGATGTTCGAGTGGTTTCCCAGCAAAGAGTTCATAATCCAGTCCAAGGGGGCCACCCATTTGGTGTTGATTGGGTTGCGAGGCATCTACCCTTACGCTCATATAAGGGTAATGAGGCAAGCTTGAAGGAAACAAGTTACACCTCAGGTATCCAACATGACTCAATATAAGGCAGACTTCAACGGGGACATCATTCCTTTCAAGTTCGAGGCTCAACACATGTGGAATCAAAAGATCATTGTAGATGGAAAGACTATTAAGCTCGATAGGTATCATATTGGGCATATGTATTAATACCTTTCATGTCTAGAGGACGACATAACCGGGGACATCAAACTGGGAATCAACCTGAAAGGAAGGATTTTATATGAAGAGGCCGAGGTCCAGGTAAATTACAAAAGGCTGCGCAAGAGGGTTTTTGAATCTGAGGCCAAACAATTGAAACAACATAAGATGGACATGGATGTAATAAAGAAATGGAAGGAGATCGTGAACAAGTCAACAAAAAGGTTGGAACACTTAGAGCAATAGTTGATGGAGTTGGAAGGAAATATGAGGAAGAGGCTTTGATACTGCCAGGGTATGGGCTACGACGAGGGAGGAAAGCTGACAATGGCTTACTTGCTACTCGACATGCACAACCTTGGGAATGTGATAGATGGAGCCAAGAAGGCAAAGCATGGAGAAGGTCCATCTGGGACCAAATTGAATAAGAAAAAAATTCTTTTATTGTTCTATAGTTAGATTTCGTTTAGATTCGATGTAATAAGGCTTTGTGCCGTCAGTAACTCCATATTATTTCGATTTAGTAATAGATTGATTTGATTTATTTTCGCATTAATTGAATGAAGCAATGTTGGTACAAAATTTCTCCAAGTTTATGTGTCGCTTAAGCCTATCTCGGGCACAACGAGGTCCCCAAATTAGGACGCAAACCATTGCATACCTTGTGCACTATATGTTTAAATACTGCAAGATTCCTTTATTTCATCTTACAAACTTGGCTACCCTTTATTTTTCATTCTTTGATTATTCTCATTCCCAAAAGGTTGGTTCGTGCATTCCAAGAAGAAGGAAGTGGGTGCCGTGATGGTAGCCCAAGGGCCGAAGTCTCCCCTCACCTACCAAACAGTCCCACCAGAATATCAGCCTTCACCCCTAAAAATACCATTACACCACTACCACTTACCACACCTACAATACCCAGCCAATATACTACCACTCATTTTCACCTACCCGTTAGAACTATCCAAAACCCCGACCAAAGTTCGACCGCAGAGCTCCTAGATAATACACCTCTATCACCGAACCAATATCCCAATTGTACGAGAGATTGAAGGATGCCAGTTATGTCACTCCCATTCGCGCAACCGCAATTGAAAATCCTTTTCAGTGGGTCAACCCTAACAAACTTTGTGCCTATCACTTAGGCATGAAGTGACACACTATTGAGGAATATCACATGTTGAAAGATAAGATACAAACATTGATTAACACTAAGGTGATACAGGCAAAGGCATTCGTGCCTAATGTCGCAACAACCCCCTTCCCGACCATAAGGGTGAGAGAGTAAACATGATTGAGACTGAAGAAGAATGGGACCAGGAAGGATCCATTGGTCTTATTCGGGAGGGAGACACTGCTATGACATCCCCTGTCACACTCTCACCAATTGTGGTGCAAATCAAGGCGCCATTCGAGGTTGAAGTGGCCACATCCAGGCCGTCGTTCATTGTGATGGTAGCTCCATTGCCATCCTACCAACCTAATATTGTTCCTTGGGATTATATGGCAGAGGCATGAAGGAAAGGGAAAGACAAGATGGAAGAAGCGGGCACTGCCCAAAGAATGACTAGGACAGGCAGGGTCTACACGCCGGAAAATCTCGAAGGAACGAGTAAGGAGACCGTGTCAAAACCATGTGTTGTAGAAACGGGTACTGATGATCTTTGGAGGAAGGTACAAGCGAAGGAGTATTCTGTTTTGATCACCTAAACAAAACTCCTGCTCAAATATCCATCTTGTCATTGTTGCAAAACTAAGACGCACATAAGAACTCCTTAATGAAGGTGTTAAGCGAAGTCTATGTACCTACCGGCATCACTAGTGGAGAGATGGAAAATATGGTTGGACAGGTACTGGAGACACACAAGACCACCTTTCACGAGGATGAGTTGCCACCAGAAGATTTGAGTCATAATAAAGCATTGCACATCATTGATGGGGGTTCAAGTCTGAACATATGCCCTTTGACTACCCTGAAAAGATTGGGCATAAGCATACCAGAGATACGATTAGGAAGCATGAATGTGAAAGCATTCGATGGATCCCAAAGAGCTACAATTGGAGAAATTAATCTGGATTTGAAGATAGGTCTGACCATGTTCGATGTCGAGTTCCAGGTATTAGACATCTCTGCCACCTATAACCTGTTGTTGGGATGACCATGGATACACATGGCTGGGGCAGTTTCTTCTACTTTGCATCAAGTCGTGAAGTTCGAGTGGAATCATTAGGAGGTAGTTATCCACGGGGACGGAAACAATCCTATCCATACCAACCAGACCGTACCAGCAATTGAGAATAGAAGGAAGTTGGGAGGAGAAATATTTTACAGTATTGAACGGATAAATACGGTCAAGAAAGGAAGATGGTGGAGCAACAAAGTGCTAAATATGCTGCTTTGGTTAGGGTATAAACCAAGCAAGGGTCTTGGTCCTAAGCTTCAAGGGATAACAGAACCAATACGACCACATACTCAGGGCACAACCTTCAATCTCAGATATGAATACACTGTGCAGGAGTATGAGGATTGGTCGCCGCCATGGCATGATTTCTGTTATCCATTTATTAAACCCATACCACTGTTGCACTAGACATTCCGTAAGGCCGGCGTGATTTGGGGTTCAGAAGAAGATGAGATCCTAGCTAGCATGAGGAACCTATTTCTGAACAAGGAAGACATGGACTGCTGTGATCTTGGAGGAGGAGGAGGAAGACCTTACCATCCAGATGGTGGGAGATGAAACTATTCTCCAGAACTGGACTGTTGCACCATCCCGGGCTCGCCGAGCACCTGGGTAGCTTTGGCAGAACAAGCATGATTTCCTTTTAAAACTGTTTTCTAGCATTTAAGATATTTCAGTTTTTGAATTGAAATAAATACTCAAGACATCGAGTCGTGTTTTGTCTAATAGTTTTAAGTTTATAATTAATGCATCATTTCTTTTTGTTAATTTATATTATTATCTCTCTGCATACTTTTCAGCATAACTATTTCTTATCTTGTTGAATCTACAACTGTGACATGTAATGAGACAATGCAACACGATGAGAGTGATTCAGAATAATGGGAAAATGATGTAATACCTGAGGAAATTGTCAAGGAAGTAGAGGATTTTGAAAACAAACCAAAGTCCAATCTGGAAGAAACCGAAGTAGTTAATTTGGGGAATTTCGAAAAAGTCAAAGAAACTCGTATGCATTCATCTATCACCATCAGACAGAGAAGAGTACATCAGATTTCTGAAAGAATATGAGGACATCTTTGCATAATCTTATGATTACATGACAGGGTTGAGCATATCCATAGTGGCTCATAAGCTACCTACCAACCCCATGTGTCTTCCAGTGAGACAAAAACTCAAAATATTCAAGCCAGACATGAGTTTGGAGATAAAAGAGGAGTTTACCAAGCAAATCAAAGCCAAAGTCCTCCGAGTGGTCGAATATCTGACTTGGCTAGCCAATATCGTGCCTGTACCAAAGAAAGATAGGAAGTTCAGGGTGTGCATTGACTACCGAGATCTGAATAGAGCAAGTCCTAAGGATGATTTTCCACTACCCAACATACACATATTATCAATACTGCGCCAAGCATGAACTCCAATCCTTTGTTGATTACTTCGCAGGATACCACCAGATCTGGATGCCATCATTAAATCCAAGAAAAGCCGGGTCACATAGCAAACCTGAGAAAGTTTTTCGATCGACTACAGAAGTATAAATTGAAGTTGAACCCTGCAAAATGTGCTTTCAGAGTCCCTGCTGGGAAGCTGTTATGTTTTATCGTTAGTCGCCGCGGCATCGAGTTAGACCCGTCAAAGATCAAAGCCATTCAAGATCTGCTGCCACCAAAGAGCAAAAAGGACGTAATGAGTTTCTTGGGCCGTCTCAACTATATCAGCCGTTTCATAGCACAGTTAACGGTAATATGTGAACCAATATTCAAGATGCTGAGAAAGGATGCTACAACAAGTTGGACTGAAGAGTGACAAAAAGCCTTCGACAAATCAAGGAGTATCTATCCAAACCTCTTGTGTTGGTCCCACTAGAGCCCGGGAGACCTTTATTGTTGTACCTCTCCGTGTTGGACGGAGCCTTCAGATGCGTCCTGGGACAACATGATGAGACCGAAAGAAAAGAGCAGGCAATATATTATGAGTAAGAAGTTCACACCTTACGAAGCTCAATATTCACTACTAGAATGTACTTATTGTGTTCTAATGTGGATAGCCCAAAAGTTGAGGCATTATTTCTGTGCGTACACCACATACCTCATATCGAGAATAGATCCTCTAAAGTATATACTAGCAAGCTAGCAAAGTGGAAGATACTGCTAAGTGAGTTCGACATCGTCAATGTGACTCAGAAAGCAATCAAAGGCAAAGCATTAGCTGACTACCTGGCAAAGAATTCTATGGGCAGAGAATACAAACCATTAAAAATGTACTTTCCCAACGAGGAAGTGTCTTTCATAGGAGAAGATATCGCCGAAGCATATGATGGAGAATGTTCTTCGACGGAGCCGAAAATATCAAGGGAGTGGGCATCAGAGCTGTCCTAATATCAGAAACCGGCCAACATTATCCGGTATCTGCCAAGCTCAGATTCCTGTGCACCAACAATATGGCAGAATACAAGGCTTGCACTCTGGGCTTAGGTTGGCTATCGACATGAACATCCAGGAATTATTGGTAATTGGAGATTCAGACTTGCTAATACATCAAGTACTCGGAGAATGGCCCACCAAGAACACCAAGATACTGCCATACTTACACTGTGTGCAAGATTTGATCAAGAGGTTCACAAAGATAGAATTCAAACACGGTCCTAGGATTCAGAACAAGTTCGCATATGGATTGGCCACCCTATCTTCCATGATACAACATCCAGACAAGAACTATATTGACCCCATCCCAATAGAGATCCGCAAGCAGCCTGCCTACTGTGCTCATGTTGAAGAAGAAGCTGATGGGAACCCATGGTTTCATGATATCAAAGAATATCTAGAAAGGAGAGAGTACCCAGAAGGTGCGACACACACTCAAAAGCGCACATTATGGAGATTAGCTAACCATTTCTTTCAGAGTTGAGGGATTCTATACATAAATAAATCCCGACTTGGGTCTTCTAAGATGTGTCAACGCCAAGGAAGCATATAGGTTGCTCGAAGAGATATATGACGGAACCTGCGGACCTCATATGAATGGGTTCGTTCTTTCCAAAAAGATATTAAGGGCAGGATATATTTGGATGACCATGGAAACTGACTGCATCAAGTATGTGCAGAAATGTCACCAGTACAAGATACATGCTGATATGATACGAGTACCACCCAACGAACTCAATGTGACAGTTCGTCCTGGCCTTTCTCTACCTGGGGCATGGATGTCATTGGGCCCATCGAGCTTGCTACCTCTAACTGGGACAGATTTATCTTGGTGGCCATTGATTACTTCACAAAATGGGTCGAAGTCGCCTCCTACAAAGCTGTGACCAAGAAGGTCGTAGCAGATTTTGTCCGGGACCGTATTGTCTGCCGGTTCGGGGTGCCTGAATCAATCATTACCGACAACGCTGCCTATATCAATGGTGACCTGATGAAAGCCATGTGTGAAACATTCTAGATCAAACATCAGAACTCTACAACATACAAGACACAAATGAATGGAGTTGTGGAAGCTGCCAACAAGAACATTAAGAAGATACTAGGAAGATGGTGGAAAACTACAAATAATGGCACGAGAAGCTACCGTTTGCTCTGCTCGGATATCACACCATGCTCCGAACGTCAACTGGGGCAACTCCCTATTTATTGGTCTATGGTACTGAAGCTGTTATACCCGCCGAGGTGAAAATTACTTCCCTACGGATCATACAGGAGGCCGAGCTTGGCGATGCAGAATGGATACAGAGCCGATACGATCAATTAGCCATCATTGACGGCAAAAGGATAAACGCAGTGTATCACGGTCAGCTTTACTAGAACATGATGGCAAGGGATTTTAACAAGAAGGTTAAACCGAGGCAATTCATACTAAGACAATTGGTGCGGAAGCTGATTTTTCCACATCAGGATGAAGCAAAGGAAAAAGTCTCACCTAACTGACAAGGGCCTTACATGGTTCACCGAGTGCTGCGAGGAGGAGCACTCATACTAGCAGAAATAGATGGAGAAATATGGCCAAAACCTATCAATTCGGATGCCGTCAAGAGATATTACGTTTGAGATTATATTTGCGCTTTCTTTTGATGTAACATGAACTACGCTTGACCTGATTCCCGTTTAAGAGGGGATACGTAGGCAACCATATAGATTCAGTCACAATATAATAAAAATCTTCATTCCCCTATGTGGTCGAAAACTAGGGCAAGATCTCAAGTTTCGTCAGATTTAATGTCATTACGTCAAGGATATTGCCAGAAGTATTCGTCAGAACTGGGGCAGAATTTTGAGGGGGTCCTCAAAATTCCCGAATAAGGACATTGCAATGTTTCAAAAGCGTGTCACAGTCCATAATTTGACAAAACTATTATTTTATGCATCATCATATATTTTGAACAACTGCAATTCTTACAACTAATTTATCGCAAATGCATATTTTCAAAAATCCATTTTTGTAATAGCCAAATGCTATCCAGGATAGCTCAAGCACAAAGTGTCAAGACAGGAGCCACGACGAAATGAGGAATCGAAAGCACGGACCAACCTTTCCCCCGACTAACTACTTTTCTTTGGATGCAGGTGTAACAGATACAACATTATCAAAAGTACTATGTAAAGATATACAAAGGATGCACAACAATGATCACTATCTTTACATAGATAGACGCTGCTGAGCACATACATGTCAAGTTAAGAATCACTTTCCTTTATCGTATTTAGTCGAAGCTAATCATCACCTCCTCATTATTTGCATAGGGCTAAGAACTGCCCTTATTACATTGCATGAGGCTAAGCAATGCCCCAAAATTGCACGAGGCTAAGCAATGCCTCAAAAATTGCACGAGGCTAAGCACTGCCTCCATCATTGCATGAGGCTAAACGTTGTCTTTCTCTGCATAGGGCTAAGCACTACCCTTATTACATTACATGATGCTAAACACTGCCTCTATCATTGCATAAGGCTAAGCATTGCCTTTCTCTGCATAGGGCTAAACACTGCATCCATCATCGCATAAGGCTAAATGCTGCCTTTCTCTACATAGGGCTAAGCACTGCCCTCATTATATTGCATGAGGCTAAGCACTACCTCCATCATTGCAAAAGGATAAACGTTGCCTTTCTCTGCATAGGGCTAGCACTGCCCTCATTACATTACATGAGGCTAAGCACAGCATCATCGCATAAGGCTAAACGTTGTCTTTCTCTGCATAGGGATAAGCACTGACCTTATTACGTTGCATGAGGCTAAGCACTGCCTCCATCATTGCATAAAGCTAAACACTGCCTTTCTCGGCATAGGGCTAAGCACTGCCCTCATTACATTACATGAGACTAAGCACTGCCTCTATTATTGCATAAGGCTAAGCACTGCCTTTATCTGCATAGGGATAAGCACGGCCCTCATCTCATACAAGGCTAAGCGATGCCTTCCTTCATAAGGCTAAACACTTTTTTCGTTACCCGCATACGATTAAGCGTTACCTGTTTCCTCTATCGAATAATCAATATCGCCACATCTTTGCAATTCATGGGCTAAAATATCGCTATAATATCTGAAGGCATCATAATTCTAAGGCATCATCTTCATAGCCTCAAGAAATCATTCCATGGCCTAAGGATCTCTGAATCTGCATATCATTATCCAAGGGCATCATAGTCTGAAGGCACCATTTTCATGGCTTGAAGACACAATCCCATGGCCTAAGAATCCCGAAGCTGTATATCATTATTCAAAGGGACCATAGTCCAGAGGCACCATCCTTATAGCCCGAGGATACCATTCCATGGCCTGTGAATCCCTTTATCGTACGCTTCATGGCCCAGGACGTCATAGTATAAGGACATCATCCTCATCGTTCGAAGACAATTCTCACGCTCCAAAGGGAATTTGCATCATGTTTAAATTTTTGAAATAACTATATATATTTGCATGCATCATGTTTTAAGTTTTGCAGGTAACTCGGGAGGTAATCGTTCTACAAACAGAAGCAATTCTCGCTTCGATTTCCGTTCAAAATGTTCACATCCCTTGATTGTCCCCAAAGTAACCAATAACCAATAATTGATTACCTTCTTTCTCATAATTGCCCCAAACATATTGTCTCATGCGTCCACAACGTTCAATTTTCGAATTATTGCCATTCATAACTGTCACTTGAAATTATCAACCATTTATGGCACTACCCTATCCAGAGAAAATCTTCTCATAACGACTGCATCGGGCTCGATCGTTGTTGGATCCAGAACTACACGTGGCCTGATTCTCGTAAAACCAGGGATATGTAGGCAACTCAAGAACCGGAGTTCAGCCCCCATATTTTAAGCACCTCATACCCCATCCTCGTTCCCCGATAATTCTTTCACCATTCCTGGGTAAAGAGGGGCAGCTATTCACAAGTTGTCTCTACTAATAAAATAATAGTATGAGGTATAAAACAAAGAAAAGGCCTTCAGTAAACGCAAGACCTCCAGTGTTCGAATTCTCATACTTAGCATTCGAACACTGAGGGAATAATACATGATACGACACCAAGAGTGCCATAAAAACTGGGGACTGTTAGAACCGGGATCAATGTCTTATCAGGATCGGGGACTGCATGATCAACTCCGTAGAAATAAGTTTTACACGTTAGCCACATGTATTGGCACTTTATTTACTTAAGCAGATAAATATTTATGTAAGTGTACTTTTGAATATAGAAGGAATAAAATCAAAGACTTTTTGTTTCTATCCTATTTCTTGTCCGAATGATAAGTCATTTTTTGTTTTTCATTTGAGAGTTAACAAAAACTTCAAATGTTTATGTTGTAATGAACATGAGACGTCCTCTTCAAGAGCATCGTAAACATATAGGTCTTCTCTTATGAAACTCTCATAGTAAAGGGTAGGTTCCGGAAATGCTTATGCCCGAAATCAAAAGCTATTTGATGCAAAAATGTTCCCGAAGCTTTATCAGTCAAACGTAAAGAGGATATTTTTGCACAACACTTATGCAAAAAGTTATTTTATTCATTAAAGTGCCAAACTTAGTAAAACGTTTTGGCATAATTTCAAAAGATAATTTTTTTTTTTTTTACATTATTCTTTGTTGCCAGAACCCAAAGGTAAAGAAGGGTCTTCTTTTTCAGCCTTTCTTCTATTTTGGTCATCCTCTCCTCAGCAACATTGGCCTCCTCGATTTTGGAGCATAAGTTGGCCTTCAAGTTATTAACTTGTTCCTCGAAGGCATACCCACGCTCGATAGCGGCGGTTACAGCATCCTGATTTTCGACCCACTTCGCCTTAGCCTCTTTGAGATCTTCATACAATTTGGCAACTTCTTGGTTATGGGCTATTTTATCTTGTTCAGTTTGCGGTAACCGAATCTCAAGCTCGTTCATATGTGCAACTTTTGCCTCCAGCACCGGGAGGTGCTTGGCGAGTTAATTTCTTTCAGCCAAAAGTTGATCCCACTCGAAAGCAAGTTCTTGTTTATCTAGGATCACCCTTTATAGGCCCTCAGAAGCAAGGAAGTTGACCTAAAAAAGATGTGATCAAGATTATTACTTCGAAGCATAAATGGAAAGAAGGTAGGAAAAAGTGAGATTGTTACTTGCATCGAGCAGTGCATGTTGTTGTTTATTAGGCGCTCCCCAAAAATGGAGTCCATTTTCTTCCAGTCCTTCGCTGAAGCCAGCGACTTTAGGTAATTAGCGAGCTCCAGTATCTTGGAGAGAATGTGGAACTCTTTTGAAACAAAAAAAGTAGCACTTCACCTCCCACAAGGATCTTGAGGAGGAGTCGAGTATGTGTCTCCCGAGTTCCCGTGGTCGAGAGACCGTGGAGGAGAAACATCCCCTACTTGCTTGGCTGAAGCCGGTGGAAGAGAAGCAGTCAATGCTAGTGAAGAAGGGGCAGCTGGCATCGGTGGATAAGGAGTTATTGGTGTGGACGAAGAAGAAACAATTGTGGCAGAAGGAGCGGTATTTGTTGCTTGCTCAGAAGTTGATAGGAGAAGGAGGTCAGGGGTCGAGCTCCTCTGATTGGAGATAGCAACAGGGGTCGGTAAGCGTGAATCTGCATTCTCAACCAAGTCCATTTCCCACTAGAGCGCCTGAACTTCTTCTGCTGGTAGGTTTTGGAGCTCCCCCGGCTGAGCATCCGGTTGAGCTGATGAAGATCTTTTACTTCTTTGAAGGGAAGCCTTTTCATCATTGGCTTCCTCTTTATCATTGAGGACCATTGTGACCGACTCGTTTGGTGTTTTCTTTATTCTATTCTCCTGAGTCGTAGTCAGAGAGGAACGTCTCTTCTTTGGTTTCTTATTCATGGGCTGGGGACTCCAAGAGGAGGCACCCTCATCAGAGGATCGAGCAGATCCACGAGCCTTGCTTCGATTTAGGGCATTCTGCAACACCCTCTCGGCCTTCTTGGGATCATCAAGAGCGTCGACATTGGGTCACATGACAGAACCCCTCGGAAGCCTTATACAAGCAAAAAGTCGATTAGTAAATTGCTCTTAAACTATTGAGATTGAAAGAAAAAGGAATTTTGCTCACCATAGTTCCTAGCTTTCCACTTCTTTCCACTGTCGGGATTCTGGAGTTATAATCCAGAATTTTTTGAACCCATCGGTCTAGACTGTGAACCCGTGGTGGTTCCCAACAAGTAGCTGAAATGAAGGAAGTAAAAAAAAAATCAGCAAAGCAAGAAATTATCTTGCTACGAAGAAAGGAAACGAATATCCTAAGACTCACGAAAAAGATTCCATGATTCGGGGAAAGCTGGAGCTGTGGTCGGGATGATGTCCCTGGTAGCAATAACAACAAACCGCTCCATCCATCCATGGTCGTTGTCATCGTCTACGCTGGTGAGAAGAGCGTGGTGACCACACTTGCTAAAGTTTAACACTCCCCCACGAATATTCTTAGGGGAGTAGAGATTCATCATATGTGTGAGAGTTAGGGTTTCCCCTGTTTTGATGCACAACTGACGAAAGCAGGCCACTGTGCGCCATATGGATGGTCCTACTTGTGCCAAGCAGACCTGGTACCGGTGGCAAAATTTCAATATTATTGGGTCAAGTCCTTCATTCGACCCCAAGGTGAAGGGACCCAAAGTAAAGGGATATGTATAGACATACATAAACCCCCCTCTCTGGAGTAGGTAACTCTTTCTACCCCATCTGGGGCAAGGATTTCGACATTGGAGCAGTTGCAGTCCTCCTTCACAATAGGAATACTAGAAGGGAGAATGGAGGAGGGGTACCTACAAATTAGCCAAAACCTGCTATTTTGGGAATTTGCAGGTGTGTTTTGCTATTGGAGATCGGATGTGGTGCTAAGATGGAGTGGTATAATGGTGTTTACAGTTGGAGGTTTAGACTCAATGTCAATCTCTTTAGCTTTATTTTTCTTTGGGCCTCCACCGAAGAAAAGACCACTGTTTCCAAAGTTAGCAATGTAAAAAGACATGGTGGTAAAAGATCAGCGAAGAGGTTCTTGCCGAGAAAGTTAAATGTTCTAAGGAAACTCATAAAGGGAGAAAAGTATGTGAAAGTAGTGAAAGTGAAGAAGTAAAAATGATGAGTAGCAAAAAAGCTATAGACGGCAAAAGTCGTGGTCATGATTACCTCGAAAACTAGCGAAAATCACGGGGTAACACGTGTTTGAAATATTAAATGCGGGGAGACGTACGTCCCTTCAAGTGTCTGAGACCGTTTAGGAACTTCTTCTCCTCCTCCCCCCCCCCCCCCCCCCACAAGAAAAGAATTTTATTCTACTTCTCTGTAACACTAAGTTGCGTCACTGAAAAGCAGAGGGACTATCTGTATGGGATAAAATTGGTTTATAACAAGTGGTCAAATAGCGAGATGGCACGTGGAACCGAAAACATGCAAAAGATGAGTCAGCAAATAATTAGCACCGGGTACAAAGTGTGTAACCGGTATGGGATGGATCCGAAGGAAGCATAACTGAGGATAAAGATTCAAAGGTTTGACATCAGATAGGATTTAATGAGCAGCCGTTACAGAGAGTATCTGCATTCAAATCCAGTCGTTATGCACCCATTAATGACGTTTTTATTCTCATTTAAGAGGATCTTGATTTTAGAATCTTGTCTTCCTAAGTATCTATAAATAGCAGGATTAACAACCATTGTAGGACATGAAACATTCTACACATAAAAGCTTTAATCTACTACTTTACGCTCAATCCAAACAGTTTTATCATTGCTTTTCCTTTTGCTTTCGGAAAGATCGAGTTCAGAATCAGGCTTGTTATCTCATTTAATTTTAGTCGTTAATCTAATTTTTGTTCTATTTCTATATCATCTTTGGATCAAATCTATTCGCTTGTCTATAAACCACGCTACATATTCAACTGTACTGTTTTACGGATAAACAACTTTAAAAAAATTCATATACCAGAATATACAATAAAAAAATTGTACATAGATTCAACCAACCTACTCTCTCTCCATTTGGCTTTTGAGAAGTAGCTGATACTGGAAAGTTATTAAATTTTGCTAACGTCGAGTAAATCACTTATTAACGGGTCCCTCCAGATTTATTTCTTTTCCTTTATTCTTCATATAATTCTTTTTATGCATACCTTGCTGCGAGGAATATCTCTGCTCACATGTATAGTCAAAATTCATGTTAACATATTTTGTTGAAAAGATCTAAGATGGGCTTCTACTAATAATTGGGCTAAGTTCTAAGAGTATAGTGAACTCTGTAGCATTCTAGTTAGGAGAAAGCTAAAGGCACGGGGGCAAGTAAGATGGCGTCCTATATCTAGTCAATGAGTGGTGACAACATGACTAAGGGGATTCAACTCGTAGTTCTCTGATCCTTGTTTCCAACTTCAGTGGGAGGGATTTGGAGCATGTGGAGGACGAATAGCTTAAATGCTTTTAGCTACTCCAATGACTCAAAGTTTTGTCAACTGCTGTCCTCAAATGAGTTGTAATATATTAAAGAACTAATTCAATGCATTTTCAAATGACACTGAAGAGTCATCTCTCTCTCTTGAAAAGCAAGAGGTATGAGTCCAAGGGAAAGAATTTGAACTGGAAAGAGTGCCTAAGATAAGGCTTGCTCCTAAACAAAGGACCCAAACTCTAAATTGAAAATGCGGACCAAATTTCTGGGTGGAATAGCCTTCATTAACTTCTGACAGAATCTCTATGATTATAATTCATGCTGGTCAACATTCCGAAAGGCAGTTATAGCTGTAAATTTATCTAATTACTAACTTTGCAATGACTCGTAACTAGGGGTGGAAAATAAGTTGTTTGAATTGTATTTGGGTTGGTTAAGATGGATTGACTCATTAAATGAGTCATTTTCCAACGTTTCCCAAAATTCACTTGGTGAAAATGGGTTGGGTCAAAATGATCTAGACAAAGGGTTGTAACCCAACCCCGCCCAAATTGACTCATATCTTTAAAATATTCTCAGCTTTTAAACAAACATATATGAAAGTTGTCTTATATTTTGGAATAAATGTCAATTTATGCCTAATGATTTATTTCCTTAGTTCAGATTTAGAACCTTATGTTGCACCCTATTTTGCACAAGTCAAAACAATGCACAACTTATAATACTCTACAAGGTTAATTATTATTTAGAGTCGTCACCTAGTATTTAAGGTATACTGGGGACACCTGTACTATACTACGTAATATACAATTTAACTATGATCTGCGAAACCATTGAGATTCTATTAAAAATATTTATTTGCATATGGACGAATAATTAGCAAGGAATTTGATCAGAGAGTGGAGGAAGAGTCATCCTTGGATAATCTTAGTGTATAATAAGTAAAGTGAAAAAATTGATTTAATGAACAAAGAATTGACCTGATGAATGAATGTGATATAAGAGAATGCCTCAAAAATATTTATGACATAAGAAAATTATCATACCAATATAATAAGGGAATATTTGTATTAGAAAAAATGATCACTCAATAAGCAACTAAAGACTATTTTTAGAGTCACGGTCTTGAAACGCCACTTTTAGGCCAAGCCCAAATAACTATAAGGCCTAAGCCTCTCAAATGACTAACTACCTCGCAAGAATTCTTACCAAAAGGGTAGCCAAGTAAAGTAGAAAAACTTATCACAAGTAGGGGAGCAAGAAAAAGAAGTTATTCACATAAATCATACATGCGACAATAAAATTATCAAAGTTTCATTCCAAAGAGTTAGTTAAAAAAATGGAGTCTAGGGAGACTTGTCAAAAGGATATACAAGTAAAGAAAAGATATTTTTCAATGAAAGAATGTGTAGAAATAAATAAATTTCTCCTATAATTAAAACTTCATTTAAGACTATTACTTTAAATCATATCGTTACCTAAAGAAATTATCCATTCATATGTATTATTATAAGATATGGTAAGAGTGGAGAGAGTCTCATAAGAACTAAACACACTAAGATTTATACTAAACACAATTAAATTATTCACAAGCTCAATTTACTCGAGCTAAGCTAATTAGTTGGATTAACAAAGTGAACATGAATCCAGTTAACCAAATCAATTGCAAGAACATGTCTAAGGCCTAAATATTGAGCAAATTATAATTAATTAGTAATGCATCAAGTGATTAGCTAAATACATTATTCTAACTTAATTTATGCAATTAAACATATCAAGCAAAGAGGGAGTAGCATGCAATATCTAATGGGAAGTGACGGGGTTTCGACGGGATACCAAATCAACCCGAGCATTATCTTTCAAAGTGACTTCATATGATTCTACCTCACAAAAGAGAAGCAAAATTATTAGTAAGATAATATAAAGTGAAATACATTAAATATTTACTAATTTTGAAATAATTTTCTTTTGAAAACACTTTTATAAAAAATTGTTTTTTTTAAAAAATGATTTGAAATTTTTTTTAAAAATTATTTTAGAGAATGATTTTGATAAATAATTTTAAAAATATTATAAGAGTCTCATATATATATATATGTAATATATGATAACCGTCTAGACATGAGAACGAGAACACGAACTGCCTCGATAGCAACTCCGGCGGCTAATCATGTCGCCTCCCATAGGTTGTTGGTTCGTGTTCTGTCTTTTTTCTTTCCCGATATTTATCATTCCTTGTTATTTCGAGCCCGCCCAAACCGGAGGTCATTCGGGGCACCGTGGCCTAAAAAATTTATTCTCATCGGCCCTATCCGGTGCAACTTTGTTCAAAACCCAGCAATCAACGTTAAGGTGTTATTCAATATAATTAACAAATCTGTCAAAGGAACTGTAAACGTCAAAACTTGAACCCAACAAACACAAAGAACCACAACGGACAGTAGCAATAATATCACAACAGACAGTGACAATTATATCTCAGCGAAGGAAACGATTTCCGATGGGCATGGATATGTTCTATTAGACCAAGAACTTCAAACGTTCCAAAGATGACCTGTAGCAGTGAAGCTAAAACTTCAAGAAATTAATAAAGATGTCCAAAAATCAGCATGATTCTGAAATCAGTAATCCAAGAACCGAAAGTCATAAAGAACATAAGAAATGATGTGAGGTTGTCATCAATAGTCCCTTCATTTTTGAATCTGAGCTCGCCGGCTTCAATGGAGTCATCGAGGTATCAAGTTTCCGGCCAGGCATATACCGCCGGTGAGCCGCTGTTATCGAATCAAAGTCCAAAACTTGGAGTACAAATAAAATTTAAACCGTAAACAGCAGCAACAAAATGAGAAAGTCGGCCCTATCCGGTGCAACTTTGTTCAAAACCCAGCAATCAACGTTAAGGTGCTATTCAATATAATTAACAAATCTGTCAAAGGAACTGTAAACGTCAAAACATGAACCCAACAAACACAAAGAACCACAACGGACAGTAGCAATAATATCACAACAGACAGTGACAATAATATCTCAGCGAAGGAAACGATTTCCGATGGGCATGGATATGTTCTATTAGACCAAGAACTTCAAACGTTCCAAAGATGACCTGTAGCAGTGAAGCTAAAACTTCAAGAAATTAATAAAGATGTCCAAAAATCAGCATGATTCTGAAATCAGTAATCCAAGAACCGAAACAGTCATAAAGAACATAAGAAATGATGGGAGGTTGTCATCAATAGTCCCTTCATTTTTGAATCTGAGCTCGCCGGCTTCAATGGAGTCATCGAGGTATCAAGTTTCCGGCCAGGCATATACCGCCGGTGAGCCGCTGTTATCGAATCAAAGTCCAAAACTTGGAGTACAAATAAAATTTAAACCGTAAACAGCAGCAACAAAATGAGAAAGTCGTTCCAGAACAGTAAAGGGCCGTCGGAACACGATTTAGCAACACCGCTTCCACGGAAAAAGCCGGAACGACACCAGAAACGGAAGGGACATCATCGAAGTTCACCCATTCGGCCAGATCTGAAAAGATCTGGTAGTTTTAAGCTAAAACCAACCGGTTTAATGGAGGTCGCCGGGTTTGAGAGCTGGCCGGTGATGTTCCGCCTCAACAGAACAGTGATGAGAGAGGAGGAGGGGTGAGAAAGATGAGCGAGAGAGATGGTAGCCATGGATGGCCAGCTGTATCTCTCTCTATTGAAGATGAGAGAATCCTAAAGAGGGTTAGCGGCTGAGGTCTCTTGAGAGATAGAAGATGATGTTGAGAGAACCTTTTTAGGGTTTTTGTTAAAGAAAATCTGATGGCTCTCTTAAGTGTTGTGTGTATTATGTACTGTAAAATATAAGTGGGATGTGGGGTAGGAAACTTGGGAACAAGATATGCAATATAAAAAAGTAAAACCTGAAAGAAAATAGATAGTGAACAATGAAGAAGGTCAATTCAAATCGATGTCATGTCGCGTCAATATATTATCATATCGAATATTGACGGAATATTAAATTTGATCAAACTTGATCTGCATTTTAAAATAATTTTAATGACTTCCATGTAATTATTAGAATGTGCTATAAATTAAAAAATAATTATTTAATTTTAAAATACAAATTGCAATATTTATTAAAATGTCAAATACTACAAGAATATGTAGTCATTATTATTTTATTTTTGAAGGACAATAATTTGATAGAATATCCTAATATTGAAAAATAGGACAATTATCAATAAATTGTTCGAAGTATAGAAAAAAATATACAAAAATAGTAGTATTTAACCAATTGCAATAATATCATAAAAATCCCTGTATTTTGTAAAAATAGGAATATTTTTTTAATAAATGGCATTATAGTTAAAAAAAAATATGCGAAATACTACATTTTATCATTTTTTGACAAGGAAACCTTATTGGAAAGCTCGACGTCCGTCCTCAAAATTTATCCCAGTTTATTTGCTAGAAGATAATTTCACGTTGTGTCGCGTCTTCGATCAGGAGAGTTGACGATGTGTGGACTATGCTTCCATTGATTTGAGATAGATGGATTGTGATTTTTTTTATAACGCTCGCGTATGCGATGCGAGAATGATGTGATTTTTTGAATGAAATAGGGTCCCAGGTTGGAACTCTAATTCGAAAGGGATCCGGACTAGATACCGGTCCGAAGTGATCGGAGCATTTTAATTTTTGAAGAAAATTCGGATGGTGTACCGGTCCGAAGTGATTGGAGTACTTGAATTTTTGAAGGAAATCTGGGCTCAGTACTGGTCCGAAGTGATCGGAGCACTTTAATTTTTGAAGAAAATCTGGGTTGTATACCGGTCTGAAGTGATCAGAGCACTTTGATTTTTGAAGGAAATCTGGGCTGTATACCAGTTCGAAGTGATCAGAGCACTTGAATTTTTGAAGAAAATCGGGGTTGTATATCAGACCGAAGTGATATCGGAGCATTTAAATCTAAGATACCCGTATTAGAAGGTGGGCGCCTGTAAAATTGAACTTGAAATAAAATGCTCATTGTTCAGGAAGGCGCCTAAAAAATTTGAACTTGAAATGAAATGCCCATTGTTGAGGAGGGCGCCTGAAAATTTGACTTTGAAAGAAAATGGCCATTGTTCAGGAGGGTGACTGAAAAAGCAAGAAGTTATTTTTAGATGCAAAATGATGAATTTTGAAATGATATGGCCGAGTCCGACTAAGACTGCCTATATGTCCCAATGGAATTAGGCCAGAACGTAGTTTAATTGCAAAAGATGATTGAATCTTATGTGGATTGCCTACGTATTCCTACCAAAGGAAATCAAGTCGCGGCATAGTTTTGAATATATAGAAATGATTTTTGTTTTCTATTACAAAAGTAGGACCGGACCCTACGTGGGTTGCCTACGTATCCCGCCATGGGAAGTCAGGTCGGGCGTATTTTGGTTAAAACAAGACCTAACTTTATTGTCAACAAAACTTGACCATTTTTGTTTTCTGTATTTTGCTGTTTTGTAGCTTTTGTAGAGAGTATTTGAAAGTTTAAAGAATGAAGAAAGACTGCAATTTATTGATCGATCATTACTTTTTACTTGACTTTGGCTAGTACCAACAATTAGTTTTGTGCATAAGAATTTTCACCATATACTTTCCAGCAAACAGTGATCAACTTATGGGTAATTCCTATAGTTTCAAGTAGTACCTCAGATATACCTAGGTTCGACAAGATTTGTTCGTCTTGCTTCAATCAAAGGTTTAATTATGCCTAACTCATGTTTCAAGTGCCCTCACCACAAAGAAAGTCCTAATTTTCACACATTTATGAAGTATTTATGTTTTTAGGACATTTTGCGAAGCACACTGATGATAGGCTATAATTACGTATTTTAGTCGCTTATTACACTCTAATTTACTGCACTTTAATTGAGTTTGAGCTTTAATCGCTAGTGTTTTGCACTAATTATGTGTTTTATGCCTTGTATGAGTGATTTCAAGCTATGTAGATGTTATGGAATGAATTCAAGTGATTTAGAGCTTTGAAGTCTGAGTAAAAGCCCAAGGAATTAATCTGGGATCATATTCGGGGATCAACGGATGACAGTTTAGAACGAACGAAGAATTGAGTAGGCATATTATGAATTGTCTAGTAAAATGCACATAACTCTTTGCTCAGAACTCCATTTAGGCTTTGCTAGTTCAAAGGGCTACAACTTTCATGTTTTATGTTTTACCAAATTCCAAACAGAACAGGGTGAAAAGTGCACGGCAAGTGCGCGGCTGTGCACTGGCCGCGCATGTGAGGCAGAAACTGGCCAAAGTGTGCGGTCGATGCGCGGCCGCTCACGTTCTGTCCGAGAAAAGTGTTCTTTTTCGCGTAGGAGAAGGTATAATTATTTGAGCCCGACCCTACTTGGTATATATACATGGAAAAATAGTATTTTGAGGACTTTTGATACACTTTGGACCTAAGGAGGCAGAGACACAATAGGAGCAAGGCGGGGAATTCTTCTACGAGTTTTTTACTTCCTTCTTCCTATTTTCATTATTAGTTATAAATTCTAGTATTGTAGTTATGCATACTATTATGATTAGCTAATTTGTTATCTAGGGTTTTGATGGAATCTCTCGGAGGATGAATTCTTGTTATGTTTTAATATAATTTAACCCTTGAATTTGTCTATTTGTTCAACTACGTGCTTATTTCAGTTGATTGAATGGTCGTCGATTGACTAAGCCTATTTATTATGTGTTTCTTGAGAAAGGATACATATTTAGGTGGTTGTTGAACAACGTCACTCCTAACGTATGTGAGAAATCAATACAGCGAGTTTAAAGGTAGGTTTAGAAATAACAAAACCTTGAAGTAGTCATAATGAGCGGTTAGATAAAGCCAACTAGCCTAGTTCGAGAGAATATGTCTAGTAAATTATTGTAGTTGCTCGAGAGAGAATTACGGTACCTAAAGTGCTCACGATCAGTAGAGAATACATAGGCGAAATTGTAGGGAACATAGAGGGAAGGATTCCAACATTTGGAAAAATCATAACTCTAGACCTCCTAAATTTAATCACCAACCCTTAGTATCTTTAGTTGTTAATTTACTGCTTTAGTTTCTTAGTTAATTAGTTAGATATAAGAATCTTAATCTTTATAACTTAGAAATTTATTCGAGCTTGTCTTCTTAGCGATATTGAATAATTATGGGGAAACCTTAGTTCTCTGTGGGATTTGATTCCGGACTCTTAGACCGGATTATATTTGCAGCGACCGCTTATCCTTTTTAGGACTAGAGTTGGGCATGATCAAATTTTGGCGCCGTTGCCGGGGAACTAACGGTATAGCTGTAAGTGTACATATTTCTAGATTGCAAGTTTGAACTTTTATTTTTATTTTCTTGTATTTGATTATTTTTAAAAATTTTATTTTTGACTTGAGAGACATGGCATCTTGGAATTATGAGAGTTTTGATATTGGTAATTCTACTTTTGATACTCCTTATGTATATTTTGGAGGAAACCACCCATTGCAAAATTATCAAAATATTTCTGAGAGCGAGTTATGTGCACCAACTCAATCTTATGTATGGAATGTGTGTGATATGTGTGGTGGTCAAGATGGTCACTTTCATGGTTGTGCTTATATGTCTTATCCTCCCCCAACCCCTTACTTTGATAGTTCGTCATTTTCTTGTGAAGTTAATAGGAACAAAGAACCCAGGAAAGCTGACCTGAAGGAGATCAAAGATATGTTAAAGTGCCTTTTAGAACAAAATTATGAGAAACAACTGCAGATAGAAAGGCAAGAGGCAACTATTCACAACTTGGAGGCTCAAGTGAGTCAAGTGGTTGAAGCTTTTAATGCTCAGCAAGGCAATTTTGTGGATAGTAGCCAAAAGGAGCATGTATTAGATGCAAAAATCGAGGTGCTAACGGAGGAGTTCAGAGTACAATACCAACAATCAATCGAACTAGATTTTGAGGATGTCCATGTTGTAGAAGAGATACTAGAGTCAACCAAGGACGTTGATGATACATATTTAGCTGACTCTAGTGTCATTGGTGTTGAGGATGTAGACAATCTCAATGTTCATGTAATTGAGCGCATTGGTCCACACTCCAAGCATTTTTCCATATTGTGTTTGGATGATGATATAGAAATAGAGTCATCCGAGCCACTTGAGGAGTCAAGGAATGAGGAACAAGGTGCCTACATTCTGGAATTCTTCTTGCTAGAAAGTCGGAATTACACACCTCATCTAAAGGCCAAGAAGTGCAGAATACTACATTATTTCCTTGGGCCAGTTAGATTCATTCCACCACCCTAGGAGCATAATCATAAGCTTGAATCAAAACTTGGGGTTCAATTCATAAGCTCGAGGTAGAGGCAAAAAATAGTTCATGTCGTGCCGCGACGTTAAATCAAGCACTTGTTGGGAGGCAACCCAACTTTACTTTTTTTTTTTATTATTATTATTATTATTATTATTATTTATTATTTATTATTATATTATTCTTATAGTGTCGATTTTTTATTTTTTTAGGAGCATGAAAAGTAAAGCCATTGGAAGGATGCAACAGCAAACCAGATGGTTGGAACTAAGTATGAGGTACCCGCACAAAGGACCAGGCCTGGGAGAAGTATGAGGTACCCGCACAAAGGACCAGGCCTGGGAGAAGTCTGAGTACCCCATGAGATGCTAGTGCTTCGGCCTTTGGCCTACCAGGGAGTTTCTTTTACCCTCTTGTATATATGGGTGTGCATCGGGGACAATGCACAATTTTAAGTATGGGGTGAGGAGATTGTCCGGGTGACTTTCAATGCTATTTTAGTTGTGTTAGTTTAATTGAATAATTTTTTTTTACAGAAATAGAAAAGATTGGACTTTTTCCGACGATGGATCTATTAGACAATTTTCTTGAGGGATTTAAGGCGAAAGGAAAAAGACAAAAAAAAATTCTTTTGTTAGGTAGTGTAGCAATTCCCCCTTGGTTTTTTTTTGTATCGCAGTTCTTTTCCAAGGGTTTTGTTTGAATCGGGTGTAGTTATTTTTATGTTTTTTAGGAATAGGAGCCATTGTGTTGTGTTTTGAATTGAAGCAATATCTCTTGACTTTGTTATGCCTTGAGAATAGTGAGTACTTTGGTTGTGACGCTTAGGCTCAGTTTTTGACTCTTGTATAAGTACCTTAAATTGTATGATTTTAAATTAGCTTAACTGCTTTGACTAGAGTGTCTTGATGAATTTAATCCTGAGTGAGTTATGTGCCATGTGTGTGTGAGTTTTGGGTGTTATTCTGTGCATTGCATTTGATGCCTAGAACTTGCCCCGTGTGTTTGCAAAGCGAAATAGTAGGTTTGTTCAGTCTTGGAAGTGATATAGGCATTTCTTTGTTGAGCAAGATATGTATATTTTACCCGCCTAATTGTTATCTATCGTAGTTAAACCCCTTGAGTCTGTAATCCTGCTTCTTTGGCAACCACATTACAAGCCTTACCCATTTGTTTGAATTAACCATCTATTTGAACCTTCTAACCTCTCATGAGCACTTGAATTGTTATGAACTATGTAAAAGTTAAAGTGTGGGGTGGTTGGTTTGGCTTTTGAGTGGAAATAATGAAATAAGAAGAAATGTGTACTGTTTTGAAAAAGTAAGAGCCACTTGAATTGAAAAAGAAGAAAAGGAAAAAAATAGTTGTATTGCTGTGAAAAAAAATATTTCTTGATAAGTGGTGACTCTTGATGTAATTGTGCTTAAAGTAGTATGGGGTAATATACATTGATGTGAAGGTGGAGTTTGGTTTGACATAAATATGGGGTTTGAATATTAAAGTATATGTATTAAAGTGCTTAGGGAGGTGTAGTCACTCTTATATCTAAATGTATCCTACCCGTCCCGCAGCCTACATTACAACCAAATAAATTCTTACTTGATCCTAGACTGAATGAGCTCGATTAGTAGAGTAGTACACTACGGACAAGCCTATGGTGCATCTTTTATGGCATATGAATGTTATTTCTGAGAGTGAGTGAATTCTTTCTATCTTGAGTTCCTAAGTGTTCTTAAATTTTATTGTGTGGAACTACTCTCTTTTGTTGTGTGAGGGCACTTGATTCATGAAGGAAAAGTAATATCAGTGACTTCTATGTTAGAGTAAGTGGGTGAGTTGTGAATAATGCGTGGTACTTGTAAGTCAAATCTTGAGGAGAAGATGTTACGCTTTTGTGCTTAGTCTATTTTAAGTATTCTTGGTGTGATGAGTTAGGAGAATTGTTTAAAAAGGTCGTGCCTATATAAAGTGTAGTTTGATTAGTCGAGGACGAGCAATGGTTTATGTGTGGGGTGTTGATGATAGGCTATAATTACGTATTTTAATCGCTTATTACACTCTAATTTACTGCACTTTAATTGAGTTTGAGCTTTAATCGTTAGTGTTTTGCACTAATTGTATATTTTATGCCTTGTAGGAGTGATTTTGAGCTATGTAGATATTATAGAATAAATTCAAGTGATTTGGAGCTTTGAAGTCTGAGTAAAAGCCCAAGGAATTAATCCGGGATTGTGTTCGGGGATCAACGGATGACAGTTTAGAACGAACGAAGAATCGAACATGCATATTGCGCACTGTCTAGTAAAATGCACATAACTCTTTGCTCAGAACTCCATTTGGGCTCCACAATAAATGGTTGGAAAGCTAGTTCAAAGAGCTAAAACTTTCATATTTTACGTTTTTCCAAATTCCAAACAGAACATGTGAAAAGTGCATGGCCGCGCATGTGAAGCAAAAACTGGCCAAAGTGTGCGATCGATGCGCGGCCGCTCACGTTCTGTCCGGGAAAAGTGTCCTTTTTTGTGTAGGAGAAGGTATAATTGTTTGGGCCCGACCTACTTGGTATATATACATGGAAAAATGGTATTTTGAGGACTTTTGACACACTTTGGACCTAAGGAGGCAGAGACACAATAGGAGCAAGGCGGGGAATTCTTCTACGAGTTTTTCACTTCCTTCTTCCTATTTCCATTATTGGTTATAAATTTTAGTATTGTAGTTATGCATACTATTATGATTAGCTAATTTGTTATCTAGGGTTTTGATGGAACCTCTTGGAGGATGAATTCTTGTTATGTTTTAATATAATTTAACCCTTGAATTTGTCTATTTCTTCAACTACGTGCTTATTTCAGTTGATTGAATGACCATCGATTAACTATGCCTATTTATTATGTGTTGCTTGAGAAAGGATATATATTTAAGTAGTTGTTGAAGAACGTCACTCCTAACCTATGTGAGAAATCAATACAGCGGGTTTAAAGGTATGTTTAGAAATAACAAAATCTTGACGTGGTCATAATGAGCAGTTAGATAAAGCCAACTAGCGTAGTTCGAGAAAATATGTATAGTAAATTGTTGTAGTTGCTAGAGAGAGAATTATGGCACCTAAAGTGCTCACGATCAGTAGAGAATACATAGGCGAAATTGTAGGGAACATAGCGGGAGGGATTCCAACATTTGGGAAAATCATAACTCTAGACCTCCTAAATTTAATCACCAACCCTTAGTATTATTAGTTATTAATTTACTGCTTTAGTTTCTTAGTTAATTAGTTAGATATAAGAATCTTAATCTTTATAACTTAGAAATTTATTCGAGCTTGTCTTCTTAGCGATATTAAACAATTATGGTGAAACCTTAGTTCTCTGTGGGATTTGACTCCGGACTCTTAGACTGGATTACATTTGCAGCGAACACTTATCCTTTTTAGGACTAGAGTTGGGCGTGATCACACACTCGCACTCAGAAAGATGTTCAATGCATGCAATTGAGATACCATATGCTTGACCTTTATGTGAGTATCCACTAATATGAGAACATTTGGAATAAGATCATGTAGGGCTTTGATATCGGCTTGTAATGTAGGCTTGGGTAAGGTAGGATGTTCATTTGGGATAAAAGTGGTTAATCCCTCCTTGAGCGTTGCACTGTGTCCGTGCATTCGGTGTTCAAATTATGCTTCAGCGCTTGATCTTGTTTAGCATCGATGTCCCTTTCTTTGTTTTTCTTCTTTTAAGCTTGTTGGAGGTTCTTCTTCCTTTTCAGAGATTTTTTTCTTTCTTTTTCTTTTGAGGTTTCTCCTGATTTGCATTCCTTCTTTTTGTTGGAGTTCCTTTTCTTTGAGTTGTGGAGTTTTCTCCTTTTTGTTGGAATTTCTTTGAATTTGCGAAAGTTTTTCTCCCTCTTGCTGGATCCTCCTTTTGAACTTGCAGAGTTTCGCCTTTTCTATTTTTCTGAAGTCATGTCTTTGATTGTCTTGGACTTTGCATCTTTTGCCTTTTCATGCTTGTCGCCTCCACTTTGGTCTTTGTCTGAAGTTACACGTTTTCAGTGCGCTCGAGGAGGTTGGGCCAAGAGAGGGATAGTGATCGTAATCACAATGAAGGGTGTAGGCTAAGATGTGGTTGTCCAAGAAAAAGGGCTTAAGGCTCAAAGGGGGAAATGCTAGGGATTGATGTCATTTGGTAGGCTAGAAAGGCTCAATCGGGTCAAAGAAGACCCACGATCCTTTCCTAAACCAAGCGTTACTCAGGATTTTGCCTCAACAGACATTCGGGCCAAGATCTAGATTGACAATGCGATGCGATGAATTTTAATCTAGGCTCACCACACAATGCACATAAAATGATGAGGTCGGCTTTGTTCTTACCCTAACTGTAAGCACGAGATTTTTCAAGCATCACTAATGGTTTTGATGTTGTAATTTGTGTTCCGAGCCTTTGGACAAGTTTACATAGGGTATATAAACTTGTTAGAATGATTGGACGGGGTTCCTCGAACCTCAGGTGAGTTTTGGGGTGGTTTCAGACCATTTTTAGGCCCTTTCGAACTGCGGATATCTGATGCCAGGGGTGTGAATCGCGATCGCGGAGGTCTAGGCTGCAATCAAGAAGAGCAAAGTTCATTTATGGCCTTGTGAATCGCGATCGCGTATGGTAGGGCCGCGATCTCGAATAAGGAATTTCTGCTGTCAGTGGTCTAATTTCGTGAGCTTATATCTTGTAATCTATAAGAAATTTGGGGATGATCCAAAAATAAAAGTTGTAGCCCTTTGAATTTAGTTTTCATAAAATCAAACTGTTTAGCATTTGGAATTATGTACAAAGTGTTATGGCTATTATACCGAAGGGTGTCTGTGAAGAAGAAATACAATTTGTACATCGCGATCGCGGGGTTTTGGCCGTGATCGCGATGAAGGAAATGATGCTGGAACTTTTGTTAACCGCGATCGCATGGCTAATGACTGCGATCGTGAAGAAGGAGGCTCGAAAGGTGTATTAATCATCTAATTGCAGGATTTTGAGCTCATTTCTCCACTTTTAAGTTCTTGGAGCTCATGTGGGGCGATTTGGGGTGATTCTTGAAAATTATTTTTGCTATATATCATAAGGTAAGGTATTCCTACTTGTTTCGAGTTAAATACATGGGCTATATATGGATTTTAACATAGAATTTGATAGAAATTGTGGAATATTTGGAAGAAAACCTAGAAACGGTATTTTTGAATTTTGACTACGAAATTGGACATAGAATTAGGAATAAATTATATATTTAAGTTCGTGATTTTATGGGTAATGTTTATCTTTGAAATATTTTGGAATCCGGGCACGTGGGTCCGGGGTTTAACTTTGTTGACTTTTCGAGCGCAGTTGAAAATTGTTATAAATTGTTAAGTTATGAGTATTGGAGTATATTTTGATTGGTTTGTACGTTGTTTGGCTAGTTTCGGATCGATGGACATCGGTTTGATATGTTAGAGAGGTGTGGGAGCCGGTTATTAGATTTCGGAGCGAGGTAAGTCTCCTGTCTAACCTTGTGAGGGGAAAATTACCCCATAGGTGATGTATTTGTTATGTGCTACTTGTTGTGGCGGTTACGTACGCACAAGATGACGAGACTCCATACGTAGCTAAAATCATGCTAATATCCGGGTAGACTTAGGACTATATCATGCTATATTTGTATTATATGAATTGAACTTGTTAGTTTAACTACCTAATCTTGTAAATATAATTTGATTAGAGGTCATGTTAGGTCGAATCTCGATACCTTGAGTTGTTTGGCGGGATATCCGATTGCTGGTAACAGTTATGCTACTTTATGTTCATGTTCTTGTATTGCAAATACATGACCCGTAATTCGATAAGTTTTTTCTCTTCTTGTGGGTCGGGCCAAATGCCTCGGCAGTATATTTGAAATGCATCTATGGTTCGCCCCGGTTGACTCTCGGCAGTGTACACACTATTCTGGATCTGATCGTACGACCTCAGCATAACTCGTGCGCAATATCGCTAGGAATCCGAATATTCATGAGATTTTCCCTTGACTGAGACATGACATTTATATGATATTCCTTATCTGTTAAGGTAGCACTTGATATTTCTTACATGTTGAGATAGCATATGAGATTTGAGAAATTTATATTGTCACCATGTTGGAGGATTTTTGCTAGTTACAGTTCTTACTTCATTATTGCTGTTGTGTTTCATATTCATTTATAATATAATATGTTAATTTATTGGATCACTAGTAAGTGTCGATGTCGACCCCTCGTCACTACTTCCCAGGGGTTAGGCTAGATGCTTACTGGGCTCGCGTTGATTTACATACTCATGCTACACTTCTGCACTTATTGTGTAGGTATATTTCTGATGGTCATTTGGGCGCGTAGGCGCAGTTGCCGAGGGGACTTTATGGTGAGTTGTATTCCTTGTTACTATCCGCAGCACACAGAGTCTCCATCATATTTATTTACCTTATCCTGTCTATCTTATATTCCATACACATGTTGTATTATTATTGTACTTTCTAGTATATGCTCATGCACTTGTGACACCAGGTTTTGGGATGTTCTAGTAATTATTTGCGGGTTTGCTAACACGGTCACACTTTTATTTCATATTTTACCAAATTGTATGTACCATGATTTTTAATGCATAGATTTATTTATTTAATTAAAATTCGTGATTTCAAAAATAATAAAATGATAATTAAGTTGATAGTTCACCGTTGGCTTGCCTAACGGCAATGTTGGGCGCAATTACGGCCTATAGTGGGAATTGGGTCTTGACATGTACTATCGAAAAGTGGCCAAATATATGTCTCGTTATACTTTGGGTTCAAATATACCTCTCCCGTTATAATTTAGCCTAAATATGCCCCTCATTTAACGCAGGGACACATGTCATTATCTTATTGGTTTATTTTTTAACTATTCTTAATTTATTAAAATCCAACTCATAACCCGATATCCAATTAAAAGACCCATACTCATAAGAGATAGTGAATTTAAGATAAGAAGTTGTAGTAAATTTGATCGTGATATAAGAGATAAAATATTTGTATATATGCATATGCATAGTTACTCCAATTAATTCTACAACTCTCTATGTCACCGATTCCTAAATTTATATTCACCTTTGAGTTGATTACTCAGATGGTTACTCAACTTTGGGTAATTGGCCATCAAAGATATTTATTTTCTTTTCTTTCAAAAATCACTTTACTTTACCTATTTAGCGTAATTTGCCATCTATCATTTTTATATTCCAAAAGTCGCTTTACTTTACCTAATTACCTTCAATAGTCTTCAAAGGATTTTATATTTTTTGTGAGATTTCATGATGTGGCAAGTTTAATATTTTTGAAAAAAATAGTTAAAACACTATTAAGAAGGGTGAATAACACAATTATCCACAAAAATAAAACTATTTACCCTTACCTATCCATTTATTTTTTTACCCATCAAACTAATTATATTTCCTACCCATAGTAGTTTTTGTAGGGAATTTTCTCTTTTTTCTCCAATTCTTTTTTATTTCTACACTTCTTTTCTTTTTTCCTTTTCTTTTTTCTCATTTTCTTCTTATTTTTTTCTTTTTTCTCTTTTATTCATTTATTTTTGCCCAAATCGTATTATTGTTATTTTTACCATAACTTATTTCACACTCAAATTTGACTCCTTCTTTATTTTTTTTCTTTTTATTTTTTTTCTTTATTTCTTGTTCCTTTCCTAATTCCACGTGATTGCCATGCAAACCTTGATCTCCTTCCCTACAAATATCAGTACACACTCTACCATTAGTAGTAACACAACCAGTTATGGAGAAAGAAAACATAATCTACGGCCACCAAATCTCCATATATACTAGTTAGAATAGAAATGATAATAGAATATTGAAAAATGCAATAAAAATATAAGTAGCAAAAAAGACTTCTAGTACCATATGATACCAATATGGTATATATGTATACCAACAGAGTATATAATTACTCTAGAATATTGCTACAACTATCTACGACTATACTACTGTACCAAAACATTAAAGGATGCAATAAAAGTACGAGAAAACTACATGCTCACATTGCAAGCTAAATATTCGCAAAGCAACTTGCTTATTCCGTATACTAACAGGGTATATAGTTGTATGGGGTCATTCCAATAATTGCTTATAACTGTAAAAATTATTACATAGTACACATAATCTATGTCCATCGGCACAAAAAAAATTCCAGCGCTGCAAATCATGTTCATATAAATAATTTCAGAATAGAATTCACTTAAAAATACAGCTAAAATAATCAAAAAATATTCAAACTACCATATGATACCAATATGGCATATAACTATACCAACATGGTATACAATTTTACTTGTTAATTCCAGGCAACTATATGACTATAGTACTATTACATAACACACATGCATATAGAGAAAAATAAAAAATAGTGTACTACATATTAATATAATAACGTATTTTAAGATATTGTACTATATTACTATTATTAAAAGAAAATCAAATAGTGTACCAATTAAATGCAGCTAATACAACCAAAAAAGAATTCAAGTAGCATATGATACCAATATAGTATATAGCTATACTAATAGCGTATATAGTTGTACGGGGTCGTTCCAACAACTGCATATAACTATAAAAACTATTACATAATACACAAAATCTATGTCCATAGGTACAAGAAAATCCAACACAGCAAAATATGATCATATAAACTTCACTTAAAAATGCAGCCAAAATAATCAAAAAATATTCCAACTATCATATGTGTAACACCTCGAAAATTTTTGAGGTATTTCAGTGTAAAGCCCCATAAATTTCGCAAGTGAATTCAAGGTTTCGTGGTGCTGGAGTAGGCTTACGTATTTGAGGATGGTATAAAATCTTCACGGCGAGCTTGCTCGCCGCGGTTCGGACTTTTTGGGTTGAACAATGCACCGGAAAGTAAAGAAAAATTTTTGGCGGAAAAATATATTTCTGCGGTCCATTATGCGACCGCAAAACCACTCTGCGGGCCGCATAATGGCCGCAGAAGTGAGCAGGTGAAGGGCCAGTCTGGGGGCAATTATGCGGTCGACTATGCGACCGCATAACTGTTATGCGGTGCATTATGCGATCGCATAACAGTTATGCGGACCGCATAGTGACCGCATATACGGACAGATTTTTGATCATTTTGGTATGTAATTATGCGACCGATATGCGATCGCAGAACCTGTTCCGGAGCTTTATTTTTGGGTTCTTACAACCCGACCCTACTTCGTTAAATACACACAAAGGGTCATTTCTGAGCAAAACTTCTGATGTTTTAGAGAGGAGGGAGAGTATTTTAGAGAGAGAGGAAACCCTAGGCTAATTATTCATTAAGTCTTGCTCAAATCTTGGAAGATTAACAAGGAAACCCCACAAGTTCTTCATCTAAGAGGTAAGGTTCCATATCCTAGTTTTTAATTTCAAATTTGGGTAGAAGATGGTTGATTAGGAGTATGATTCATGGGTATGAGATTATTATTTATACATGTGTGTACCAATAAGAATTGTGAAAAGATTGTTGAGCTGAAATAAGTAAGGATTGGGTTGTGGAGTGAAGGAAATCTTGTAGAAGAACTTTGTGGTTAAATTTGCACATCTAGTGTCTGATAAAATGCTCAAATGAGTTGAGACCATGAATATCTTCCTAATTATGGTTCAATTTTATTATGTCTCAAAATAGATCGGGATTCCTAAGAATTTCGGATCATTCTAGAGTTAAGGAAGCTCGATTGAGGTATGTTGGCTAAACTTTCTCTTTTAGAATAGATATCCATAATGTTTCCGTAAGATCAAGAATGATTGGCTCAAGATTCCTAACTTCTATATTCTGGGTTATTCCCTATAAACTTGTTTATTTAGAATGAGCCTTATGTCAAAAGATAGATGTTCAAAGTATGGTTTGCATATTAAAATGTTATGGCTTTGAGTCGTGTTTTAAATGAGAACTAGTATACCAATTGGGTGATAAAAAATTCGATATGCTTAAGACTCATAATTGTTCATATGTGTACCTAAAGACTTGATAGGAAGTGTCTTGTTGTTGATAACCTATAAAGGTGGTTGGAAATAAAATAATTGAATCGGGGATATAGAGTGTGGCCAATGTGCCAAAAATTTAAGTTACGATTATGGCTAGTAGTGTAAATGATTTGAGAAAATGTGATAAAGAATATGAAATGAGCCTCGACTCAATTGTTTAAAATGACTTCGAAGATAGAATTGCCTAAAAACTTTTGTACTCAATTCATGCCCATTAGTGATTGAAAGAGGTGAAAGTGTGGAATATGAAATACGGTCATCGTACCAGGAATAAAGAATCTTGTGAATGGCCTAATGAGCCAAGGAAATATTGTCGTTATGAATGACTGGGAATACTAATGAGAATTTGTACAATGTGAAATATGTTGAGGTGAGTACAATTGTATTTATGATATTTCTGTTTGCAAATCAAATTAAAAATATTTTTGGGAGCATCATTAGCAAAACCGAGGAAGGGTGGGTCATAAGGCCCACAACTGAAACTACACGTGCCGGTGTAGGGGTGGATTGTGATTATTCCCCTTATTTGGGATGGAATTGGAACCTTTGGGAAATTGTGATATTATTCTCCTTAATTGGGATGAAACTGGAACCTTCGTGAATTGGAAAAGTCAACCCGCACGGCATATGTGGGAAGGCGGCCTAGCTGATCGGGTGGAGATCAGACGCCATATTACGCATATAGGTGGTACCACTCTTGGTAACAACTTTCTTTCGCATCACATGTCAAACCACATTGTTCATGGGGAGATGGCCTAGCCGATCGGGCGTGATCGGACTCCGTACTAACAAAGACGGTGGTATATCGGTACTAATGATCTCCCAACCAAAATTGCATATGAAGTTCATATTTTGAAAATTATTATGTTTTAACCGAACATTTAGATATTATTGATTATGACTTGTTATTTCTATGTGTTGCCTTTTCTTATATGGGCATTCTATTTTGAAAGAGGACTTTTAGCTATGCATACTAGTGTTATTTGATAGTACTAACGTCCCTTTTGCCGGGGGCACTGCATCTTTAATGGATGCAGGTGGTTCTACAGCAAGCGGCATTGATCAGTGATAGTAGTGCACTCTTTTCAGCTGATTTGGTGAGTCCCACTTCATTTCGGGGTCATGTATCTTTTGTTTCTCATGTACTGTGTTTTGAGGTATAGCCGGGACCTTGTTGCCGGTATTTTCATATTACTCTTTTATTGTATTTAGAGGCTCCGTAGACAGATTGTGGGTTGTGGTTGAAGTTGGGAATTGAACTAGAAATGTTGGTATTTGAAAATCATGTTTTTCATTAATTCTATAAACTCGTAATATTTTGGAAATTATGAATGAAGCTACTAATGAGAATGAAAAAGGAAGTTGTTAATAAAGTCTTTTCAGTGAATGATTAATGGAGTACATATCATCTTTATTCATGGATGAGTTTGAGTAGAAGGAAATCTAATAGGCTTGCTCGGCCGGGTTCTCTCGGTTGAGCGCCGGTCGCGCTTCCCGAGTTTGGGGCGTGACAATATGATACCAATATGACATATAATTATACCAATAGGGTATACATTTCTACCAATTAATTTCAGGGAACTATATATGACTATACTACTATTACATAATACACATGCATAAAGAGAAAAATCAAAAAATAGTGTACCACATATTAATATAAACTTGTATGATGCCAAACTGGTATATATGTATACCATTTTGGTATATAGTACAAATTCGTCTCCTTCGCTAGTTCAACTTAATTTCAACCAAAATTTCACTAACTCTACTGCAAAATCTCCATCAAATTGTCCCAAGCTTTAGCGACAACCCCTAATCAACATTTCAAACAAACCCCAAGCAAATCATATCAGAACAACTACAAACTCAACAAACTCATTATACTATGAGTTTCAAGTTTCAAAGTCCTTCAATAATGAATTTGATTTTTGCTAATAATAGATCTCCAAATATCAACTGTACCCAAATCTTCCAAACAACTCTCTAAACAAACCTCAATCAAAATTGTATCAAATATTAAAAAATTATCAAAAACCCATTTATGCTCTTCAAGTTTTCTCAAACCCCAATAACATTGTTTTGAGCTCTCTTCTTTTATATCTTCTTAAATCAGTATGTAAAATTAGCTTTTGAATTTTCAGATTACAACTTTTAGATCTATTCAGATAATAAATTAATTAATCCAAAAAATTATACTCCAACAAATAGCAGCAATAAAGAAAAGGAGAAGTTGATAAAACAAGCGATTTTTAGAGTAATGTAAGAAACAACACGTAGAAGAACCAAGTTTCATCTAACTTAATCATGCTAACCCGAGTTAAATTAGTAGAATCTCCTTTCTCATGTGACATCTTTTACACATTGGCAAGTAGTTTGAAGTTCAGATTAGGAGGAACGAACCAAGAGGTTTTATAGATGGTCGGGTAATTATTTTTAGAAAAATGAGTATAAATGGAAATAACTTTACAATGAGTAGCAAACGGATAATAATTTTTATTTTTTGGGCATTTAGCACAGTTTTCTCTATTAAGAGCGTAAACCAATTCAGAATCCAACCCAACTCTAACCGAACCCACTACCTGAGTCGACCCGCCAATTTTATTATAAAAAATACTCTGGTTCTCATATTCCGTTCACTTTTTCATAGATAGCGACAAAATACTCTAGTTCTCATATTCCGTTCACTTTTTCATAGATAGCGACAAAATTTTGTGGATACCTCAGCATTACGATTTTAGTTTGTTCGTCAACTATCAATTGATATGAATAGTTTTAAACTATTTTTTTTTTTACTGAGATATGAAATGCTGTAAATTAGTGAACGAAATGTAAAGACGACAACGAACAAAAAATAAGAGGGATGTGTCGGATTAGGTATTGGGTCGGTTTAGGTTGGTTGAGTTCTAAATTGGTCCAGGTTTTTAATTAGTTTTATAACTATATTTTCTTAAAAATTAAACTTGTCAGGTCATTAATCTCACTTAAAAATACAAAATCGGGTTAAGATGGCCATTGAAATTAACTAGGTAAAGTAAAGTGATTTTTGAAAGACAAAAAAAATGATAGATGATCATTGAAGCTAATTAGGTAAAGTGACTTTTAGAAGACAAAAAGAAAGATATATGACTGTATACGGTCGAATTGGCAGGGGAGTTGGCTCGAGCGTAACCTCATAATAGATCGGGCTAGAGCTCGAAGATAGAACATCACACCTGGAGATCGAAGTGTTCATTGAGATCGAGGCCAGCAACAATTGAGATCAAGCATGACTGACTTCGAGTAAGGCGTAATAACGGAATGGCGAGATATCAGTAACCGGTCGAAGATTACGGCGGAAATCCCGGAACAGATCAAATCAAAGCGGTTATTAGTGTCAATCATGGGATCTACTTTCGTTATTAGAGTTGTACCTTATTTAGGATTCCTCTATTATATAAAGAGGGATCCCATTCACTTGTAAGGGGGACAATTATTATTCACTGATAAGAATATACACATACGCTGCTTTCTTTATTTTACTTATTGTTCATCGTTGTTTGTTCTATCCTCTACTGTTCTTATTAACTAACCTCGAGACTATCTCGAATTGAGGTCGAGGCATTGTTTGCAGACCGGTTTGATTTATTTTAATGTCCAATTTATCTATTTAATTCGTTGTTTATCAATTGGTACTGGTTTAAATCACATATCCTTAAAACCATAATATAAGTTTAATTGTTACTCAATTTTTAGGATAAACAGTTTGGCGCCCACCATGGGGCTAAGGATAATAGTGATTATTCAGTACTGATTCTGGTAAAACACACTATTTTACGCTTGTTCTTGTCAAGTATCTTTGCTTTCAGGTTAAAATATGTCAAACTCACAAAACGCATCCACACACGGTGACAATGGCCTCGGATTCCACGGTGAAAACGAAAATGTGATTGCTCCAGGAGTCGAGGTACCACAGGCTAATCTCGGGGGAGCACCGGTTGCCAACCCAGTCGATGTCAGTTCGCACGTTGCTCTAAACGCGGACCTAGGCGCAGATCTCGATGGGAGTGTATGCAGAGAAGGTCGATCTAGTGGCCAAGGAACACAGGGCAGAGAAGACGAATGAGTCAGTCTCCAAGTGATATTCGAGATGCTTCAGGCTCAGCAAGCCGCTATTGCTCAGTTACAAAATCAACATAGAGCTCCGAATAGGGTCGATCCGGAAATTACTCGCCATACCGAGCCAGTACCGAAAAGGTCGAATGGTAACGAATCGGGGACTGATCCTGCGCTAATGAAAATGCTCGAGGAGTTCACCAAAAGAATTGAATCAAGGGAGAAGAGAATCGAAGCCAACGATAAAAAAGTGGAGACATACAACTTTCGAGTTGATCAGATACCAGGAAAACCGCCAATCTTGAAAGGGATGGATTCAAAGAAGTTTGTACAAAAGCCGTTTCCTCCAAGTATGGCTCCGAAGCCTATTCCGAAGAAGTTTCGTATGCCATACATACCCAAATATATTGGGACCACCGATCCCAACGAGCATGTTACTTCATATACATGCGCCATCAAGGGTAACGATTAAGAAGATGATGAAATCAAATCTGTGCTGTTGAAAAAATTCGGAGAGACCCTTTCGAAGGGAGCAATGATTTTGTATCACAACCTGCCACCAAATTCCGACTCATTTGCCATGTTAGCAGATTCTTTCATAAAGGCTGTCATGGGCGGCTTTCTAGCCATGCCCCATGATCCCTTGGACGCGCCCCGTGGCGTCCTGGCCAGCCTCCCAACGCCCGTCGCCACGGTCGGCCCCGTGGTCTCGGCAGCTCCAAGTGACAAGCGCGCATGCGCCTCTGTCGCCCCACCGATAGCCATCGCCAGCGCCCAGCCACAGGCAAAAGCCAACAGCGCCGCGCGCGCAGACAATGCCGCGCGCGCAGACCCTGATGCTAAAGACAAAGTTGCTGCCAACGGACTTGCTGCTGCTTTGTAGAAGACTAAGTCCTTTTCATTGTAAATATAGAGTAGTTTTGCTGCATTTTCTTTAAGTGTGATTTTCCAGCTTTCATAGGTCTAGTCATGTAACTTTGGTTTATTTTTTTTAAGCATTATTAAGGGGGACCAAGCAATCAAAACTTTCAAGCAAGCAAACAATTCTCTGTACTGGTGTCTCTCCCCCCCGACACCGTCTTGTTTTCTGTAATAGCTTTCATTCAATGCAATCAAGCTTTCTTTCATTCTCAATTCTCTTTTCTGCTCTCTTTCAATTGCTCATGACATTGGTTTTCCCGTACGGCACTGACAATCTAGTCTAGCGTACGGAGGGGACCTCAGTTGGCGGACAGCAACCGTACTGACATCGGTTGCCTAGCCTTACGTCGCCCTTCCAAGGAACTTCAGGAAGGCGCCGCGTAACAGTTGGTATCAGAGCCTAGGCTCGACATCGGACGAGGGATCACATTGCAATTACCACCATTTCTGACCATGGTGAATTATGGGGATCGCATCGCGACCCTTGAGGGAACGGTTGACGCATTACGGCCCATCGTGGAAATGGTGCCCGATCTAAAGACCAGCCTAGTGCAAAGGTTGGACGACCTGGACCGCAGAATCATCCAGGCCGAAGTTGACATAGAAAACATCAGCCGCGACTCTGAAGGAGACCGGCAAACAGCAGCCACAGAGGCAGCTGAAATTTTTAGTAAATTTGAGGTCCTCCAGCAGGAGCGTGCCGAGGATTTAGCCAACAGGGAACAAGAGGCAGACAGGGTGACTGCCATGCAACAAACCATAGACAACTTGACAGGCCAGCTCAATGTTGTCAATGCTGCTTTACAAGGCCTACTTCGAGGAGGCGGAAACCAATTTGGGGGTGGTGTGAACCTCGCCCCCATGGTACAAAAGCTGAAAATTCCTGAGCCAAAGCCATACAGTGGAGCTCGGAATGCCAAAGAAGTGGAAAATTTCATTTTCAACATCGAGCAATACTTCGATGCCGTGGGAATCCTGGAAGAAGCTAAGAAGGTAGCAACTGCTGCCATGTATCTTCAGGGTGATGCCAAACTCTGGTGGCGGGTGAAGTACGAAGCCATCAAGGCAGGTGAAGATGCCCTCGACACATGGGCGGAACTGAAGGCAGCCATACGCCTACAGTTCTTCCCCGAAAATGTTGAGTACAATGCCAGGAGAAAGTTGCGGGAGCTCCGCCAGACCAAATCAGTGCGAGATTACGTGCGGGAATTCTCCGCGCTCATGCTGAACATCCGTGACATGGGGGACAAAGACAAACTCTTCACCTTCCTGGAAGGGTTGAAACCTTATGCCCGGATAGAGTTGCAGAGACAAAGGGTAGACACGTTGCCTAAGGCAATCCAAGCAGCAGAGTGCCTTGGGGATTACCAAGTGGAAGCCCGGAAGGATAGGCCTCAACAGCCTATCCGAGGAGGATACAAAGGGGGCCAACCAAACACTAGTGGCCCTAGCAGAAGTGGAGGAGACCGGAGTGCACCCAAATCCAAGGCTCCCTCTTCCGGCAGTACTAGTGTTGCATCTAACAACAATGATCGGGGGAGGAAGCCCCCCTCAGGATGTCGCCATTGCGGCGGACCACATTGGAATAATGAATGTCCACATGCACAGATGAACTCCCATCAAGCTTTTGAGGATGGGACGGATGACGACACCGATGATGCGGACCAGACCGAGCCAGTAGGTGCATTCAATGCAATTGTTGGCTCCATTTCTGAGCCCTTAGCGGGTACCAGTGCCGGTATCCGCAAGAAGAAGGACCCCTGTCCAATTGCCAGGAAAGGAAATAAGAAGGCGAATTTGAGGACTCCTCCTCATCAAGAGAGGACCCTAATGTTCGTTGACATGAAGGTAAATGGCAAGCCCATTCGGGCAATGATAGACACAGGTGCCACCCACAACTACTTAGCCTCGACTCAGGTGGAGCGTCTTGGACTAGTCGTAGGAAAGGGCAAAGGTCGTGTGAAGGCTATCAACTCACCACCTCAACCAGTGGGTGGAATAGCCAAAGAAGTACCAGTGAAGCTTGGCCCTTATGAAGGAAAGTTCAACCTGCGCGTAGTGATCATAGATGACTTTGAGTTAATCGTGGGGTTGGAATTCCTGAGACAGACCAATACCATGCCCGCACCGTATGCAGACATGCTACTGATGATGGGGGCAAATGGGGCCAAGCCCTGCATTATTCTGTGCATTCCCATGAAGATGGCAGCCGAGAACATCTCGGCCTTGCAGTTGAAGAAGGGGGTAAAAAGACATGAACCCACGTTCCTAGCTACCCTCTGCATGGAAGATATAGAACGCTCCTTGGGTCCCATTCCTGCACCCGTGAAGGAGTTACTTCTGGAATTTGAAGACATCATGCCACAAGACATGCCAAAGCGTCTTCCGCCTAGGCGAACTGTGGACCACGAGATTGAGTTGGTGCCGGGTGCGAAGCCACCTGCCCGGGCGCCATACAGAATGTCACAACCCGAACTCGCCGAGCTTCGGAGACAATTGACAGAAATGCTAGACACAGGGATCATTGTGCCCTCTAAGTCCCCATACAGGTCCCCTGTGCTATTCCAAAAGAAACATGATGGTAGTTTACGACTCTGCGTGGATTACCGGGCTCTAAACAAAATCACCGTGAAAAACAAGTACCCTATTCCCCTAATGGCAGACTTGTTTGATAGACTGGGTGGTGCGACGGTATTCACCAAAATAGACCTGAGGACAGGTTATTGGCAAGTTCGGATTGCCGATGGTGATGAGCACAAGACGACATGTGTGACAAGATATGGGTCGTACGACTTCCTGGTTATGCCCTTTGGCCTGACTAACGCGCCAGCCACATTTTGCACCTTGATGAACCAAGTCTTCCGAGAATACATTGATGAATTCGTCGTCGATGCATCGGGCATTGTATCGGCAATAAAAAATATCAGAGATACTAGGTAGCCCAGACCCATACAAGTCGATCCTTCCCAAAGAAACCCAAATTTGATGTGCAAGTATCATGGCACGCATGGTCAGAAGACCGAGGATTGCAGGCAATTAAGGGAGGAGGTAGCCCGTCTATTCAATGAGGGCCACCTTTGAGAGTTCCTCAGGAGCCAAGAATCATTTCAAAGAAAGGGACGCCAACAGGAAAAATTAACAGGAGGAACCCCAACATGTCATTCATATGATCGTCGGTGGGGTCGACATTCCATAGGGACCTATATTCAAATGCACTAAGGTATCAATCACTAGGGAAAAACGAACCCGAGATTATGTGCCCGAAGGCACTTTATCATTCAACGACGAAGAAACAGAAGGCATTTCTCAGCCCCACAACAACGCTATGGTAATTCCTATTTTATTAAATAAAGTTCAAGTTAAGCATGTTTTAGTGGATCCAGGTAGCTCGGTGAATATCATCCGATCGAGGGTCGTGGAGCAGCTCGGCCTACAAAATCAAATCATGCCGGCAGCTCGGGTCTTAAACGACTTCAATATGGCCAGTGAAACAACTAAAAGGGAGATTATTCTATCGGTGAACGTAGCTGGAACTATTCAAGATACCAAGTTCTACGTAATCGCGGACGACATAAGGTACAATGCCCTGCTCGGAAGGCCTTGGATCCACAATATAAGGGCAGTCCCTTCGACTCTCCACCAAATGATGAAATTCCCGATGTCGGATGGTGTAAAAATAATATACGAGGAGCAGCATGCTGCAAAGGAAATGTTTGCGGTCGATGAGGTAACACCGATATCGACACTATCAACCTCGGAAAGGTAGAGCATCAAAGGTAAATAGAAAATCAAATAGCAATCACAACCACCAGCCTCGACCGAATCGGGGAAGCAGGAGATAGAAGAAAAAGAGGAGGATTTTCTGACCCCTCGAACTTTTATTGTTCCCGAAGATTCTGATGCCACCAAATCAACGGTTGAAGAGCTGGAACAGGTTATATTGATCGAGTACCTGCCCGAGCGAAAGGTATACCTAGGAATGGGATTAACCCCTGAACTTAGGAAAAAGCTTATTCAATTTCTTATTGATAATATAGATTGTTTGCTTGGTCCCATTTAGACATGACAGGGATCCCACCGAAGATAACGACGTATCGGCTAAGCCTGGACCCTAGGTTCAAACCGGTGAAGCAAAAGAGAAGACCCCAGTCCGAGGTAAAGAACGCATTCATAAAGGACAAGGTAACTAAACTTCTCAAAATAGGGTCCATTCGGGAGGTGAAATATCCTGAATGGTTAGCCAATGTAGTTGTAGTCCCTAAAAAAGAGAACAAACTTAGAATGTGTGTAGATTATAAGGATTTAAACAAGGCATGCCCCAAAGATTCTTTTCCACTACCTAACATCGATCGCATGATCGATGCCATGGCCAGCCACGAGATTCTTACTTTTCTCGATGCCTATTCCGGGTACAATCAAATCCAAATGAACTCGGATGACCGAGAAAAGACTTCATTTATCACCAAGTATGGAATATACTGTTATAATGTAATGTCCTTCGGGCTAAAAAATACAGGAGCTACTTACCAACGCCTAGTAAATAAAATATTTGAAGAACAAATAGGTAAATCAATGGAAGTTTATATTGATGACATGCTAGTTAAGTCCCTGCGCGCAGAGGACCATTGGCTCATTTGCAGGAAACGTTTGAGATTTTAAGGAAATACAACATGAAGCTCAACCCCAAGAAATATGCTTTCGGGGTCGTTCAGGCAAGTTCCTTGGCTTCATGGTATCGAATCGGGGGATCGAGATCAACCCCGATAAAATCAAGGCCATCGAAGACATCACCGTCGTGGACAGTGTAAAATCCGTGCAGAGGCTAACTGGGCGGATAGCTGCCTTAGGGCGATTCATTTTGAGGTCGTCGGATCGAAGCCACATATTTTTCTCTCTACTAAAAAAGAAGAACGATTTCGCCTGGACCCCATAATGCCAACAGGCATTAGAGAAATTGAAGCGATACCTATCGAGCCCACCATTGCTTCACACTCCAAAGGCAGATGAGAAACTTTACTTGTACTTGGCAGTATCATAAATCGCGGTAAGTGATATCCTAGTTCGAGAAGAGCAAGGTACACAATTTCCCGTTTATTATGTAAGTCGAACCTTAGGAGAAGCAGAAACTATATATCCATACTTGGAGAAATTGGCACTTGCATTGATAAGCGCCTCTAGAAAGTTAAGACCATACTTTCAATGTCACCCCATATGCGTATTAACCACTTACCCACTTTGTAATATTTTGCACAAGCCCGAACTATCGGGCCGATTGGCCAAATGGGCCGTCGAACTCAGTGGGTACGATATCGAATATCAACCCCGGACGGCCATCAAGTCTCAAATTTTAGCGGACTTCATGGCCGATTTCATGCCAACCCTCGTACCCGAAGTTGAAAAGGAACTCTTGTTAAAATCGGGTACATTATCGGGGGTATGGACCCTCTTCACAGACGGTGCTTCGAATGTAAAGGGGTCTGGGCTAGGCATCTTTTTGAAGCCACCCACGGGTAGCACTATTAGGCAATCTATCAAAACTTCTAGGTTGACTAACAATGAGGCCGAGTACTAGGCCATGATTATAAGTCTCGAGCTAGCTAAAAGCTTGGGAGCAGAAGTCATTGAAGCCAAGTGTGACTCTTTACTGGTGGTGAACCAAGTAAACAAAACCTTCAAAGTTCGAGAGGATATAATGCAAAGGTATTTGGACAAACTGCAGGTAACTTTGCACCATTTCAAGGAATGGACTTTGCAGCATGTACCTCGAGAACAAAACAGTGAGGCCGATGCACTTGCAAATTTGGGGTCATCGGTCGAGGAAGATGAGATCTGCTCGGGGACTGTCGTTCAACTCTCGAGATCCGTGATCGAGGAAGGTCATGCCGAGATAAACTCTACAAGCTTAACCTGGGATTGGAGGAATAAATATATTGAATACTTGAAGAATGGAAAGCACCCATTGGACCCTAAAGAGTCGAGGGCCCTACGAACCAAAGCTGCTCGATTCACATTGGCTGAATATGGAACATTATACATAAGGACATTTGATGGACCATTGGCAGTATGCTTAGGACCAGGAGACACCAATTATATTTTACGAGAGGTCCATGAAGGCACTTGTGGGAACCACTCCGGCACCGAATCACTGATTCACAAAATCATTAGAGCAGGATACTATTGAGATAGCATGGAAAAAGACACTAAGGAGTTTGTTCGAAAATGTGATAAATGTCAAACGTTTGTACCGATGATCCATTAGCCCGGAGAACAATTTCATTCAGTCCTATCCCAATGGCCATTCACGAAATGGGGAATGGATATCGTCGGCCCTCTGCCATCAGTCCCAAGTAAAGCTAAGTTCATTTTATTTATGACTGACTATTTCTCTAAATGGGTTAAAGCACAGGCGTTCGAGAAAGTGAGAGAAAAAGAGGTTATAGACTTCATTTGGGATCACATCGTGTGTCGGTTTGGGATACCCGCCGAAATAGTGTGTGACAATGAAAAATAATTTATCGGCAGCAAAGTGACGAAATTCCTCTAAGACTACAAAATAAAAAGGATATTATCAACACCGTATCACCCTAGTGGGAACGGACAGGCCGAATCGACGAACAAGACTATCATTCAAAACCTAAAAAAAGGTCGAACGACGCTAAGGGGAAATGGAGAGAAACTCTACCCGAAGTCCTTTGGGCATATCGATCAACATCAAAGTCCAGTATGGGGGCTACTCCGTTCTCCTTAGTATATGGCTCTGAAGCCTTGATTCCAGTCGAAGTCGGGGAACCCAGTGCCAGATTTTGACATACAACAGAAGAGTCAAATCACGAGGCTATGAATACTAGCCTCGAATTATTGGATGAAAAACGAGAAGACACACTTGTTCGAATGGCTGCACAAAATCAACGAATCGAAAGATACTACAATAGGAGAACCAACCTTCGCCACTTCAGAGTCGGGGACTTAGTCTTGAGGAAAGTCACCATCAATACTCAAGATCCTAATGAAGGGAAGCTCGGCCCAAATTAGGAGGGACCCTACGAAGTCCTCGACATCGTCGGAAAGGGATCTTATAAGCTCGGCACGATGGACGACAAACAACTGCCAAATAATTGGAACATATCACTTCTCAAACGGTATTATTGCTAAGGTATGAATTTATCCCATTTTTTTTATTTATATATTCGACACTAACTCACTGCAGGTGTTCGATCGAAGACATCGAGACCTCAGGTTTTAAAGCACGCGTTGCACTCTTTTTCCCTTAGATCGATTTTTTTCCCAAGTGGGTTTCTCCGGCGAGGTTTTTAATGAGACAACAATTATGTGCTACCTGAGGACAATTCAACAGTATCCAAGGCTTCTTTACAATCAACCTCGAATACTGGGGGGCATCACCCTCGGATGTTACACTTTCGAGGAAAATACTTCGTGTCAAAGGGTCTCGATAGATAAACTTTGTAATGGGCCAAACGGTCGAATGAACCGTGTCCGTATAGATTATTCGATCCCCGATGGAAAAACATGCACGCATGTATAAATTATACAAAGAAGCATTCTTTCTATATCAAACATCTTGTGGCTCAAAGAAAATTTTCTACTATACAAGCTCCATACTTATGATTTTGTGAGAAATAGCTCAAGGTCCAAGTGCAAATATACCTCGTACAATCAGGGACTGCCGTCAGCGATCGACATATTCGAGTAATCTAAACTCAAATTCATGAGACCTCAAAGAGGCACCCCTCGATCTATAGGCCAAGGACATCACTCCCGGGGCCTAACACTTCGAAAGAGTTCGAAGTGTTATTGGGAAATAAGCCCAAGAGGCATACCCAAAGGCTACGGCCAAATTAAGGCGTCTCAGAGACGTCCGAATCCCGCAATAAAAATAGGCCTTTGAATTCTTTAAAAAAATGGTTAAAATAGGCTACCCTCGGCAAGTAATCAAAAAGACTTTGATGAAATCAGCTGTAACGACCCGACGAGTCATTTTGAGCTCTAGTGCGTCGTTCAGCAGTTTGAGGCCATGAGCAACTTCACTTGAGGTATTATGACATGTACGCGTAGTCGGAGTTGAGATTCAGGGAGTTCGAAGTTAAGTTGGAAAGAGAATTCTCATTTTGGAAGCTTAAAGATGGAAAAATTTGACTAAGGGTTGATTTTGAGTAAACGACCTCGAAATTAGGATTTGAAGGTTCCAGCAGGTTCGTATGATGATTTCGGACTTGAGCGTATGTTCAGATCGGATTTTGGATGACCTGGGAGCATTTCAACGCCTATTGTGGAAGTTAGCATTTTGGAAGAATTTCCATAAATTTGGGTTGAAGCGCATTTCAATGTTATCGATGTCCGTTTGAAATTTTGAGTCTGGGAATAGCTCCGTATGGTGATTCCGGTATTGGGAGCACGATCGGAAGTGGATTTGGAGGTCCGCAGGTCATTTTGGGGTCATTTGGCAAAAGTTGGAAGTTTGGATAGTTTTAAAAAGTTTGACCGGGGGTGGACTTTTTGATATTAGGGTCGGAATTCGATTTTGAAAGTTGGAGTATGTCTGTAATGTCAAATGTGACTTGTGTGCAAAATTTGAGGTCAATCGGACGTGATTTGATAGGTTTCGATATCGAATGTAGAAGTTTGAAATTTTAAAGTTCACTAAGCTTGGAATGGGGTGCGATTCATGAATTCGACGTTGTTTGATGTGATATAAAGGCTTGACTAAGTTCATTATGTATTTTGGGACGTGTTGGTATAATTAGTTGAGGTTTCGAGGGCCTCGGGTGGATTCCGGGTGGTTAACGGATCGAGTTTGGACTTGGAAGAAAAGATGAGGCAGCTGATATCTGGTGTGATCGCACCTGCGCAATCAGAGCCACCAGTGCGAGGTCGTAGGTGCGAGCCAGTGGTCGCAGGTGTGGTTTGGGCAAAGCTGGGCAGTGACCGTAGGTGCGAAGGGTTGTCCGCACCTACGAGGTCGCAGATGCAGAGGTGCATCGCAGGTGCGAGAGTGAGAGAAGAATCTGGGAGCGCAAGTGAGAGAGTATGTCCGCACCTGCGAAGGCGCATATGCAGAAGGAAAGGCGCAGATGTAGGCTCGAGCTAGGCAGAGGGAATGCGCAGGTGCAAGGTTTTGGCTGCACCTGCAATGAAGAGGCCGTAGGTGCGAAAGTCGAGGATGGGCAATGTCTCCTTTAAAGCGAGGGTTTGGCTCTATCTAATTTCATTTTCGCCCATGGGAGCCGATTTTGGAGCACATTGGAGTGCCATCTTCATAAATCATAATGGGGTAAGTGTTTTCTTCACAATTTTGAGTTAAATACATGAGTTTATATGGATTTGAACATGAAAATTAGTATAAATTGTGGGGGGTTTTGGTAGAAAATATAGAATTTGGTATTTTGGATTTTTACCACGAATTCGGGCTTGGAATTGGGAATAAATCATATATTTGAGTTCATAAGATTATGGGTAATAATTATCTTCAAAATTTTTTAGAATCCGGGCACGTGGGCCCGAGGGTGATTTTTATCGACTTTTCGTTCGAGGTTAGAAATTGCTATAAATTTGATTATAGTGAGTATTTGAGTGTATATTAATGGGTTTGCATAATTATTGGCTAGTTTTGGGGGCGTTGTGCATCGATTCGAGTTGTTTGAAGGGCTCAGAAGCTGGTTATGGAACTACAGAGCGAGGTAAGTCTCCTTTCTAACCTTGTAAGTGGGAATTAACCCTCATAAGGGAACTAAACTATTGTGTGCTTCTATTTGTGGGGCTACGTACGCACGGGGTGACGAGAGTCCATACGTAACTATTAGCTATGCCTACATCCGGGTAGTTTTAGGCTCACATCATGCCTTGTTGATATTGTTATTGATTTATGTTTATTATTTATCTTGAGATGGAGCGAGATTGAGTCTGTTTATTAAATGTTTTGAAAGGAGCTGAAATTGAAGAACTTAAGATTTGAAAGATTTCATTTGAACTTTGAGATTTCGAAAAGAATTGAGGAATAATATAATAGCTGAAGAAATCTATGTGTAACCGCGTCGCATGTATATTTCGCGAGCGGGGTAATTTCCTTAAAACGCTACAAGCTGAATTTTCCTTATTTTTGAAAAGAATCAATAAAGAAATATGATTTTAATGTTAAATTTATATTTGTCCGCGTCGCAAGTATGATCCGCGAGCGGGGTACTTCCTACTACTCTCATGGGAGCGGGCCGTTCGCCTCAGTAGATTAAATAAATGTATCTATGGTTCGCGCCATTCGACCCTCTGGCAGTGCACAATTTAAATATTTGTTGGATCGGGCCGTACGACCTCGGCATGATTTGCGCATGCTTGTATTGCTTTCCTTGGAACTTATAAATAATGATATTACCTCCCTAGTCTGAGATAAATTGATAAATGATGAAATGTGAATTTGGAAACCTCTTATTAACAAAAAAATTATTTACTTGATTCATGATTTTCTTGAGTTTACTGTTGTTTTTAATAAATCCACGACTAATTATATTATTGATGGCCACAGTAAGTATCGAAGTCGACCCCTCGTCACTACTTCTTTGAGGTTAGGAGGGATACCTACTGGGTACGCATTGATTTACGTACTCATAATACACTTGCTACACGTTTTGTGCATGTACATATATGACTAGTGGCCTTGTGGGCGCAGAGGCGTGGTTATTACGGGGATTTAGGTGAGCTACATTTTAAGCAACCCGCAGCCAGCAGAGTCTCCTTCAGAGTATTGTATTTTCTTTTCTGTCCAAATTTGTATTCCGGACAGTTATTTTATTTTAAATTCCTATAAAATGCTCATGCACTTGTGACACTGGGTTCTGGGATGATTATGGGATGTTCAATATTGAAATTGGAAAACATTATTATTATTCTGTAGATTTATTTTTTACTAGATAAATTGAAGTAAATTTATGATTTCAAAAATATTAAAATGAGAATTTAATTAACTATTTAGTGTTGGCTTGCCTAACAGTGGTGTCCGGCGCCATCACGACCTTTAACGGATTTTGGGTCGTGACAACATGGTATCAGAGCACTAGGTTCACTTAGGTCTCACGAGTCATGAGCGAGTCTAGTAGAATCTTATGGATCGGTACGGAGACGTCTATACTTATCTTCGAGAGGCTACAGGACTATTAAGAGCACTTCCCTTCTTGATTCTTATCGTGCGATTTGATTCCTTTGAGGCTTATGCCTTCGTTTCCTTCCCATTCAATCTTATGCGACGTGAAGTGCTGGCGGTTGATTGGCCTACAGATGTAGTGCGGGATATTTCTCCCTACGTAGTTGATTGGGCTATTGTCGTTGCTTTGTGGAAGGATATTCTGTCATTTCAGCTCAGTAACTGTACTTCTGAGAGCTTGAGGCTGTGCACAGGTTGCTATGATGCTCATGAGTTGTTATCGCACAGTATTGATGTGATGGTAGGATGCTTGCCTATGTCTCGGGGCAGTGAATGACTTGAAAGGAGGTTTACTCAATGCATGATTTAGAGATTCAGTATTTTACTTTCGACGAAGGAAAGGCAATCGAACTAAGAATGTTCAGACTTGGGTTGATGGAATAGTGGGACTCGATATTTTCGATCATGGTGGAATATTCGCCTGTGATATGGCGTCATCGTCCTTGATTGGTTATAATGTGTTAAGTTCGCCGGTGTTATGGTTTCCTTCAATTCGCCTTGGGGTAGAGTATTATAAATGGTGCCGAGAAAGCGACTGTCAGAGGTCATAGTGTGCAGTGGTTCAAGATGGAATCGGCATTCCCAATATTGATGGCTCGAGAAAGATGATTTTCGGAAGGGTTTAAAGTTGGTAGAGATCTATCGGTTCAAGTGCTACAGAGGTAGATTTTGATTTAAGGCAATAACTGGGCAGCGAATGATGAGGAAGGACATGTGGGATGTGTCTTGTGGTGGTTAAGTTCCTAGAAGGCCAAGTGCTAGAAACAGAAGTCGAGTAGTTGCTTAAAAGAGAGGGTTTGACCAAAGTGGGAGAGTGGCAAGGTAGCATATGGGTTACGGGGTAGGATAACTACACGTCTTGAGGAAAGTTTAGAGTGATTTGGGATTCATGGTGGACAGTGACTAGGTCTACGGACTTAATTTGGAATATTGGCTGCTATATTGAGGAAGATTGGGTGTGACAGGAGGGAGTTGCTTGATATGAAGAAGGATACAACATGACTTTGGATTGGAATGTATTGTCTCACCTTTAGTTGACGTCCATGAGGAGTGAACGGACTGGTGCAGCTAGTGAATGAGCTCGGACTCAGAATGATATACTGATTTCGCAGTAATTATACACAGTGCAACAACGTTGGAATATGTCGGCATGTAATTTCCACAGGTGGGTTATCTCCTGTGAGCAGGTTAGCAGTCGTGTGGTGTTGACGAAGCTTCTGCGAAGAATTCTACTAGCTACCCGGTAAGAGATTGAATATGTAAATGTGGCTAGTAGTTCGGAGTGTTCATTAAAGGTTAATGGAAGGATTTCGAGGAATTTGGCAGGTTGATTGTGCTAGATCATGTCGACGAAAGAAGAATCTTGGTGGGTTCCAGAGTTATGCAATGGTAGCTTCAGACTAAATGGGAGAGCCCCACCGTCTATGATTGGATTGTGTAATTGTCAACTAGTACAGTTTCTGGTTATCAGTGTATTGATGGGTCGCTATGACTAATGGAAGAGAACATCAACAATAATTTGAGCAAAGGATTTGAGGAATGTGTGCTATATTTGGCCTTATCGATTCGTGTTCAGGTTTGGGGAAGACTCAGAGTCTAGGCTTCATGTGGGAGTGGTGTATAAGGAAAATGATTCGGCTGGGTGCTTCTTTGAGAGGGCGTTCATGTGCTAGTGAAGCCTTGGAGTTGATTATATTCGGGACCAAGTCAGAATGGGTGACTCTCAATAACGGTCCTAGTAGATTCAAAAGTTAAGGTGTGGTTTCTAAGGATTTCGAGTCCATAGTATGGTTGAATATCGAGCTTTTGTAGCGGATTATGATAAAGGAGCTTGGAGTGTTCCGTGTTATCTTTGGTCTACGGGGTATCTTGAGAGGAAGGGGAGCATGTGACTTTGGATTTATAGAAGAATCATTAGAATGGGTGTGTCAGTTTAAGTCGCGATTATGCGCACAAGGAGGGTATGAAATGGTTCGTGGGTTTTGAGACAATGTGGTTGTGTGAAATAGGATCACTTAGGGGGAGTGCGGATTGAGTTCGCCATGTTTTGAATGGAGCTATTATTATTCCTAAGGCAAGTCCATGGTAAAATTTGAAAGGGGTTGGATCGGTTAGCAATGGTTGAGTCGGCATAATGATGGCAATGATCAGCTCCTTTAGTGTGTTGGGTTATTCATGTGATTTGTGACGGTACGTGAGAGGTTTGACGACCATCGTAATTGATTTTATTTGGGGGCATTCGAGCATTATGGCATGTTATGTGTAGACGGATCCCGGAAGGATTATGGTGGTTTAAACCACTACTCGAGGGTTGTATTTTCCGTGGTCATGGGAATTTGGCTGCGTATTGCAATGGTTGTCTTGAAATGAGTTAAGTAAAAGGTTTCTATGTGATGAAGTGTTTACCCTATTAGTAGTTCGGAAGTTAAGATGAAATTCTTGTACTCTTGTGCATTGGCATGATTAAGTGCAGTGATCGGCATGGGATTCGGAAGTTGAGGATCAAGGTTGCACTTTGGTGTCGGCAAGAATGTCAAGAGCTCGGATGAGTGGGAAAGGATTCAGATGGTTAGAGTAAGCTGGTATTGTCTTTAGCGTCACCAGAGATTGGTGTCCTGTGTAAGAGGCTTTGAGTAGTGATTTCGGATTTTTGATTTGCTTTACAGCATTTGTGCGGTCGGTGGTATGGATGTGCAGACTTGTTATCTGGTGTGGAAGGTCGTGGGAGCACATCCCATGGGAAGATTGTATAAGTGTGACATGTAGTCACTTGATTGATCGAAGATTGGAACAAAGTATGGAGATTGCGGTACTATGGTTCATATGAGAATTTATGCCTGGAGGGCACTCGGTTCATTTGGTTATGGACTGTGGAAGTTTGTTCTGGTTATGATGGTTGTTCTCGTGTGTTATGGGAAAAAAATATTATTATGGATCCTTGAAAGGTTATTAGCCTAGTACGGTGCGATCAGAATCGGCTTGAGGTCTGTGGATGGATTTAAATGTGAATATGGGCTCTATGTCAGGCTGGATGTGTTCATTTCAGCATAGTGCTCCTTATGGAGAGGTATTCGGACGTTGGATGTCGTTTCGTCATCGGCTTTTTCATGTAATGCTATATTGTGCCGTGTGAGTTGTGAAACAGCTTGATAAATTTCACATGTGCTGAGGTTCCGCGTAGCAATGATGTTACGTGAGCAGTATGACTCTCGAGATTCAGATCATATATCGCACCTCAGTTGTGCTTGACTTTCGCAGCGTATGGCACTATCTGTCTCCCCAGGGATGGTATTATACACTTAGCGTGCTTGTGGCCGATATTCGGGTATTTTGTAATAATGAGCATTCTAGCTCGGTAAGCATCTCCTTATATAGATTTTATGTGTGGATCGGGTGGCACGCCACCACAGGCATGTTGTTTGGATCGGGCTGCGCGCCGCAATAGTGTGATGTTGAGTACAATTCCCTATATCTATTCTTGTGTGTTTTGTTTCTCATTTTCTGAGGAAGGTTCATAACGCCCTTTCGGTTGTTTAATAGGTTACGTGGGTTGAATAATCCTTTCTAGAGTTCATTTTCCTTAGGTATCACGTCCGGGTTTGTAGCTTATTGGCACATTGTGGCATCATATGCGACTTTTGGTAGTGCTTGAGGTGGCTTATTGCCTGGGCAGCTTATATTGGGTGAGACTAGATTTTTGGATCTGAGATCAATGCGATTGAATGCGATCGAATTATATGAAGCATATTAAAGAGCAAACATCATTAATCGGTTCATAATGGGGTGATGATTCTAGTCAAGAGGAGAGATTTAATGATTTGTTGACTCGGTAGTTGGTTATGAATTTCTACACGTCTCTTCCGTCGTGGCGGTATTGCAAGAGTTGGAACCAGACTTATATATGTCATGAGGTGCATGATGAGCATCAGATTCGGGGAATGTCGGCTATTATGATAAGAAAATGTTATTATGGTCATGTGAATGTTGCGGTGCATGGTGTGAATTCAGCAAAGGTATGCAGTCATGTTCTGGTACATCATGTGGTGATTGATACGGTGTTCGTATGTTGGAAGCAGGCCTGGCAGAGAATTCCGGATGTTGGAACTGGGCTCTAAGGCTTATTTGCCTAAATAAAAGAGAATATCTTCAGATTTGATCGAGCTAATGTGCTCAACTGAGTTGTGGTAGCACGAGTAGGTGCACGAGGTGTTAAACAGTGATTTCGGACAACTTCAGCGCAGTCCTTAGCACGTTCGAGGACGAACATATGTTTAAGTGGGAGAGACTAACGACCCGACCGGTCGTTTTGAGCTCTAGCACGTCATTCAGCAGTTTGAGGCCATGAGCAACTTCACTTCAGGTATTATGACTTGTACGCGTAGTCGGAATTGAGATTCAGGGAGTTCGAAGTTGAGTTGGAAAGAGAATTCTCATTTCGGAAGCTTAAAGTTGGAAGAATTTGACTAAGGGTTGATTTTGAGTAAACGACCTCAGAATCGGGATTTGAAGGTTCCAGCAGGTTCGTATGATGATTTCGGACTTGGGCGTATGTTCGGATCGGATTTTGGATGACCCGGGAGTGTTTCAATGCCTATAGTGGAAGTTAGCATTTTGGAAGAATTTCCATAAATTTGGGTTGAAGCGCATTTCAATGTTATCGATGTCCGTTTGAAATTCTGAGTCTAGGAATAGCTCCGTAAGATGATTCCGGTATTGGGAGCGCGGCCGGAAGTGGATTTGGAGGTCCGTAGGTCATTTTGGGGTCATTTGGTATAATTGGTTGAGGTCCCGAGGTCCTCGGGTGGATTCCGGGTGGTTAACAGATCGAGTTTAGACTTGGATGAAAAGATAAGGTAGTTGATATCTGGTGCGGTTTGGGCGAAACTGGGCAGTGATCGCAGGTGCGGAGGGTTGTCCGCACCTATGAGGTAGCAGATGCGAAGGTGCGTCGCAGGTGCGAGAGTGAGAGAAGAATCTGGGAGCGCAGGTGCGAGAGTATGTCCGCACCTGCGAAGGCACAAAGGCAGAAGGAAAGGCGCATGTACAGAGTCGAGCTAGGCAGAGGGAATGCGCAGGTGCGAGGTTTTGGTCGCACCTGCGAGACCGCAGATGCGACGAAGAGGCCGCAGGTGTGGAAGTCGGGGCTGGGCAATGTCTCCTTTAAAGCGAGGGTTTGGCTCTATTTCATTTTCGTTTCGCCCATGGGAGCTGATTTTGGAGCACATTGGAGTGCCATCTTCATCAATCATAATGGGATAAGTGTTTTCTTCATAATTTTGAGTTAAATACATGAGTTTATATGGATTTGAACATGGAAATTAGTATAAATTGTGGGAGTTTTGGTAGAAAACCTAGAATTTGGTATTTTGGATTTTTACCACTAATTCGGGCTTGGAATTGGGAATAAATCATATATTTGAGTTCATAATGTTATGGGTAATGATTATCTTCAAAAAATTTCGGAATCCGGGCACGTGGGCCCAAGGGTGATTTTTATCGACTTTTCGATCGGGGTTAGAAATTGCTATAAATTGGATTATAATGAGTATTCGAGTGTATATTAATGGGTTTGCATAATTATTGGCTAGTTTTGGGGCGTTGTGCATCGATTCGAGTTGTTTGAAGGGCTCGGAAGCCGGTTATGGAACTACGGAGCGAGGTAAGTCTCCTTTCTAACCTTGTAAGTGGGAATTAACCCCCATAGGTGAACTAAACTATTGTGTGCTTCTATTTGTGGGGCTACATATGCACGAGGTGACGAGAGTCCGTACGTATCTATTAGCTATGCCTACGTCCGGGTAGTTTTAGGCTCACATCATGCCTTGTTGATATTGTTATTGATTTATGTTTATTGTTTGCCTTGAGATGGAGCGAGATTGAGTCTTCTTATTAAATATTTTGAAAGGAGTTAAAATTTAAGAACTTAAGATTTAAAAGGTTTCATTTGAACTTCGAGATTTCGAAAAGAATTGAGGAATAATATAATAGCTGAAGAAATCTATGTGTAACCGCGTCGCATATATGTTTCGCGAGCGGGGTAATTTCCTTAAAAAGCTACAAGCTAAATTTCCCTTATTTTTGAAAAGAATCAATAAAGAGATATGATTTTAATGTTAAATTTATATTTGACCGCGTCGCAAGTATGATCCACGGGCGGGGTGATTCCTTAAATTTATGTTTGACCATGTCGCACGTATGATTCGCGAGCGGGGTACTTCCTACTACTCTCATGGGAGCGGGCCGTTCGCCTCAGCAGATTAAATAAATGCATCTATTGTTCGCGCCATTCGACCCTCTGGCAGTGCACAGTTTAAATATTTATTGGATCGGGCCGTACGACCTCGGCATGATTTGCGCATGCTTGTATTGCTTTCCTTGGAACTTATAAATAATGATATTACCTCCCTAGTCTGAGATAAATTGATAAATGATGAAATGTGAATTTGGAAACCTCTTATTAACAAAAAAATTATTTACTTGATTCATGATTTTCTTGAGTTTACTACTATTTTTAATAAATCCACGACTAATTATATTATTGATGGCCACAGTAAGTGTCGAAGTCGACCCCTCGTCACTACTTCTTCGAGGTTAGGCGGGATACTTACTGGGTACGCATTGATTTACGTACTCATAATACACTTGCTACACGTTTTGTGCATGTACATATATGACTAGTGGCCTTGTGGGCGCAGAGGCACGGTTATTACAGGGAATTAGGTGAGCTGCATCTTATGTACGACCCACAGCCAGCAGAGTCTCCTTCAGAGTATTGTATTTTCTTTCCTGTCCAAATTTGTATTCTGGACAATTATTGTATTTTATTTTAAATTCCTAGAAAATGCTCATGCACTTGTGACACCGGGTTCTGGGATGATTATGGGATGTTGAGTATTGAAATTGGAAAACATTGTTATTATTCTGTAGATTCATGTTTTACTAGATAAATTGAAGTAAATTTACGATTTCAAAAATAATAAAATGAGAATTTAATTAACTATTCAGTGTTGGCTTGCATGACAGTGGTGTCCGGCGCCATCACGACCTTTAACGGATTTTGGGTCATGACATCAGCCCTCGAAAAACCTTAAGAGGTATCAAATTATCTTAACACAAACGTACTAAGGCACAAAAAGCAAATACGTGTTAAGGCATAAAGAAATTTTTTACTAAGTCTTCTAAGCCGAAAAAGGGGGAAAATAGCCATCTTTTAGAGGCCATATCGGCCCAATCTAAAGAGCCTAAGGGCCAATACACTTAGAGTTTTAGATTTTGTTCTCACTCAATTCGGACCTAAGGGTTCCACTATTCCGAGCTCAAATAAAACTGACTTGAATATAGCTCGAGGATTCATCATTATTTGATATAAAACCTTAAGGGGTCCGTTACTGTGAGTTCGAAACTTACTCGAACTCGGCTATAAAAATAGTACAATTACAGCTTCGATCAAGCCATCCGAAATCAAAATCCCGAACATATTGTTGAGCTCGGGGACTCGCCCTCGCTTAACTAAAAAACCTAAGGGTTTGTTCTACTCTGAGTTCGAGCTATTGCTCACTCGATTATAGAGGCTACAACAACCCGATTGCAACAAAGTTTTCACAAGGCAAAGGCAAAACAGAATTTATCATAAATCAGAAATCGGAGACGAAACGGAAAGAAAAGGAATCTTTCATATATACAAAGTATTTACAAAGACCACACATGGTCTTACACAAAAAGAAAAATCCTAAGTGCCTAGTCTTCCTCGAGAGCCGCATCTTCGGGAGCTTCATCTTCATCTCCTCCGTTCTTGGATCCACTCGCAGAGTCTTCATCATCGGAAAGCAAAGCTCTGGCCTCGTCCTCCAAAACCTTCGCACTCTCGATATCAGCCGTGAGGTCGAAGCCACGAGCATGTACCTCCTCAAGAGTCTCTCTCCGAGACTAACGCCTAGCATGCTCGGCAATATGGGACAATCTAACCTCAACAGAGTCAGAAATTTCCTTTGCCCGAGTGTTAGCGGCTTCAGCGTCGGCTTGGTAGGAGGCCACGAGTACCTCTACCTCAAATATGGCCCTTGCATGCTCAGCGGCCAACCGAGTCTCGAGCTTTTCAACCTTCTGGGTTCGGGCCAAGTTCTCCTCCTTCACACTTTGGAGTTGACGCTCAACTGAAGACAGTTAGGCCCGAACCGCATCTTTCTCCGAGGCGAGACGGTCCATGTTCTGCTTCCACCCCAAAGTCTCTGCCTCTTTCATATTGGCCTCCTCATGAAGCTGCTCAACCAATTCGGCCTTCTACTGAACTTGCAGAATCAAAGTGTTAGTCGCCAATATCAAGTTAATACATAACAAGCTCCCAAAAATTTACATTACTCGTTCAATGAGCTCGGTCTGATCTTGATGAGCTCTTATTAGCTCGGTTCGAATACTCATGATCTCCTCTTCTTTTTGCACATAGAGGAGTTTGAGGGCGTCTCTCTCCTCCGTAAGATTTTTGAGATCAGCCTCACATTGGGCTAGCTCAGCCTGATATTTAGAGGACGTTTCTCGATGGAGCGCCGTAGCCTGTGCAGAAAGAAAGGAAATCAGACTTAGAGAAATAAGAATAAACGCAAGCGTGGTAACATCATCGGCTGCAAGTAAAACTCACTTATTTCAGAAGCCACTGAGCCTCATAAAAAATGAGTAATGTGTCCAGGTCGGAAACATCATCGACCCCCACGAAGCAGCCACAAAATATATCATCCCCTTTGGGGGCCGTCCCCACATCGGGGGTCCCCATGGACCGGACATCCCGAAACTGCCCCTCAGAGAACGTGGGACCGGGCGGCGAATCATCAATGTTAATTGCCCCAAGCGAGTCACTTGGGGCATTCTCTTCTCTTTGAAGGGCCTCAGAACTAGACCCTTCGGGTACACCCGCCGGTTTCTCATCATGGCAGGAGGCATCCTCAACACCCGATGACTCGAGGACTCTGCTCGGACCTTCCTCCGAGATCACCTTGGTCTGCGGCTGAACCTCCTCGATCGTCACCAGCTCAGTAGTTCTCGAAACTTCGATGCCTTCCCTCTTACGATCCACCAGCAGGCAGTCGACATCTTCTCTCTCCTCGTCTTCATCTCGTAGAGTTTGGACTACATCGGCAGACAGAACGGCGGGATCAGTCTTCGACTTTCGAGCCCTGCTTTTCCTGGGCTTTGGGGTATCTGGTGGCGAGACCCTTCTCCTTTTCTTGTCTTTGGTCGGCTTCGGGACCTCCTCTTCCCCGGGGGGAGGCGGTCTCATGACGACATTATCTCCAAGACCTGTATGAGAAGAAATCAAGTTAAAAAGAAGTATTTTACAAGAAAGCACCAAACATGGACAGGGGAACTTACCATGATTTTTGGCCTCCCATCGACCCTTGGCCAAATCGTGCCACGAGCGCTTAGCATACGAAGAGGTTGAAAATAGTTGTCGAACCCAACCTGCAAGGTCCGGGACTACACTAGGAAGCCAGGGGAAGCTGCACCATAAAGAAGAATATAGATGAGAATAGGTAAAGGAAACATAACAAGTAATCAAACGTTATCGATGAGGTTTTACTTACACTTCATGTTCCATTCTTCGGGGAATGGCTTCTTCTCGGCGGGGATTAAGTCGGAGGTCCTGACTCAGAGAAACCGGCACATCCATCCTCGGTCCTTGTCCTTGTTTATGCTCGAGAACAACACCTTCGTGGCCCAGCGCTGAAGCCTTATCAGTCCGCCCCGATAAAGACGGGGGCTGTATAACCTAATGAGATGATCGAGGGTGAAAGATATCCCCTTGACCTTGCTCGAGAAGAATCTGAGAAAAATGACAATGCGCCAAAAAGAGGGGTAGATCTGGCCTAGGGTTACCTGGTATTGGCGGCAGAAGTCGATTATGACAGGATCGACGGAACCCAGTGTGAAAGGGTAAGTATACACACTTAAGAACCCTATCACATGAGTGGTGATGTCCTCCTCGAGGGTAGGAATCACCACCTCTTTATTCTCCCAGTGGCAGTCTTTTTTCACCTTCTCGAGATCGCCTTCGGATATCGAACAGATGTATGTAGACATGGGCTCGTATCGGCCAGGAACCGAAGAGGGTTTTTACTTTAAAGTAGGAAGTAAGTTCACATGGCCCGGGGATGCACTCTTCGATACATGGCTCCACCGGTGTTTTGTCACCGGCCGGCAGCGATGAGGAGGCCTTTTCTTCTTGAGGAATGGTCTTTGATATTTTTGCCATTGCTATATGAGGTTTAAGGAAGAAGAAGGCGGAATTTGTGTTTTAATAAGATATTGACAAACGGAAACTGGCAAAGTTGATGAACTTGAAGAGAATAGAAGAGCTTTTGAAGATTAGAAGAAGTTTGAAAGTAAAGTTTGAGAAGATTATGAAGGTGGTCTATTTATGATAGCCACTTTGATGGTTTAAAAGCACTGGTGGCTGACCATCAGCTGGCATTAATTAATGACCTTGGGAATCGTGTAGATGTGATGCTTCAATCACTTCCGTCGCTTACGTCACGATGTTGACATCATAATTGATCGAGGTATTAAATCGAAGTCTCAAATTCGTTTCTTCTCGTTACACTCCAAAAAATGAGGAGACTATCTGTATACGGTCGAAATCGGGCATACCCGATTTCGTTGGCAGGGGAGTTGCCTCGGGGGTAACATCATAATAGATCGAGCTCGAGCTCGAAGATAGAACATCACGCCTGGAGATTAAAGTGTTCATTGAGATCGAGGCCAGCAACAATCGAGATCAAGCATGATTGACTTCGAGTAAGGCGTAATAATGGAATGGCGAGATATCAGTAACCGGTCGAAGATCATGGCAGAAATTCCGGAACAGATCAAATCAAAGCGGTTATTAGTGCCAATCATGAGATCTACTTCTGCTATTAGAGTTGTACCTTATTTAGGATTCCCCTATTATATATGAAGGGATCTCATTCACTTGTAAGGGGGACAATCATTATTCACTGATATGAATATATACATACATTGCTTTCTTTGTTTTACTTACTGTTCATCGCTGTTTGTTCCATCCTCTACTGTTCTTATTAACTAACCTCGAGACTATCTCGAATCGAGGTCGATTCATTGTTTGCAGACTGGTTTGATTTATTTTATAGTCCAATTTATCTATTTAATTCGTTGCTTATCAATTGGTACTGGTTTAAATTACATATCCTTAAAACCACAATATAAGTTTAATTGTTACTCAATTTTTAGGGTAAACAATGACTTTGATGGCCTATTACCCAACATTGAGTACCATCTGAGCAATCCAAAAAACACGGTTTCATTCTTATCATAATCGTAAATCCTAGAGAATGGTAGTTAAATGAAAATACAAAAATATTAATCCTCCACTATCATCAGGTTTCTAGGATTAAGAACATTAATTGACACTAATTTTCGCTCAATCAAAAGTGGAAAAGATCTTTTGCATCCAAAAAGAGAATAGCAGTATTTTTTTCATATATACCTTAGTGTAGTTGTTCTTTCCATTCCATATATAGCCCTCGACATAGTGATAACTCAAACAATTGTAACTTGTAAGCTGAATAAAGGTAGTAAACCATCCCAATGGCTTGGTTAAGTTAGTTTCTACTCCGCCCCTCATATCAAGCAGGAACCAATTAAAATTTGTCTACTAACATCACAGGCGTGTTCAAAGTTTGATTAGGAAGTAGAAAACACTTACTGACTGGTGGAGTATCCGTGTCATCCCACATGAGAAGCATCCACATATATTTTTCAACTTTCACATACATGAACAATCTTGCATATGGTCGTATAATTTGCAATACAAGTGTTAGTAAATTTGAATGTAATTTCAATACCCAAGAACATGTGACCTATAATGCACTTGCCAAGCATTTATTTATTCTTTTGAATAGGAGAAACTTATTTAAGGATGCAAAACTACCTTGCAGATCAAGTTGAACCGTTCTCCTTCTTTGATCTCTTTGAAGGAATTTAAATCAATTCCCAGACCCCAATGTGTGGGATTGCACTGGGTTTGTTGTTGTTGTTGAAGTATGTCGTGAGCACAAAGAAAATTGTAAGCATATTAGAATAGAAAATTCAAACAACAAAATAAAAGGAAAAACACTAGCAGAATATAAAAAGCATCTGCTTTGTTCCCCTTTTCTTTCTTGTTTTTCCATTAGTTTTATAGGAAACTTAGGAGGAAGGAATCGATTATGTGATTTGATCAATAATTTAAAGCAAAACAGATGTTTCAAAGAGTAAGCAACGAATGAAGGATAAAGTTGATATAAACTGAGATTATGCACCGTTACAATCTTTCTAAAGATGCCGGATTCTAAAGAGGTGGTGCCTAAAATCAGTTAGAAATTCTCTCTTAAGAAAATGATAGAAAAATATCAAAAACATTGAGAGAAGAGATAAATAAAATTGCCAAGTACCTGCTTGTTATAGATTATATAGTTAATAACATGGAGATTCTGTGGTGAATAATAGTCCTCGTATCATTTGCATTTGTTATCCGGTGTTAATCATATCAAGATATGTTATGTCTAAAGTTGAACATCATTCAAGGAGTAGCAAGTACCAACCAGGAAGGGTCACCGGGTACATACACCATCGACATGATAAGATAAGGGAAATATTACCTGATCATCATGAATCCCTCCACTAAAAAACAAACATAATAAGAATAATCCATCAAGAATCCTTAAAAACAGATAGTTCATGCAAAAAGTCAGTACACTCCATGCTTATGTCGTCCCCCTATAGTTATATATTGTATGTTTCTTCCTCTTTTTTTGGAGGGGTGGAGGTTGGAGGGGTTAGGGGTGGAGATCCAGCTAAAACAACAACTTGCAAACAGATGCACTGTATCAAGCATTTCTGCTAAAGGAATTATATAACATACATACTAGCCTCAAGTAACAGAGTCGTTCATCTCTGCCTTGCTTTATTGGGCAGAAGTAAAACATTCACTCAACAATTGTTCCTCGCAAAAGGAATATAACCAATTGATCGAGTTCTTCGATAGCTGCGTTCTTGTTTATGGGACACGATGTTATTGTCACCTACATGTGCTTCCATATCCTCTTCCATTGGATCTCCACTTTCTTGAGCCTCTACAGCGGCAATGGCAACCGGAAAGCCTTTTGGGTGCAACGATTCATTACAAGCATCTTTAATCATTTCCTTTGACGGAGTTGCATCATTTGCTGCTATAGCATATGAGTTCTTCTGCCTAGGTACAAAGGCTGGTGATTTAGGATTAGTAGCTGACACATCCATAGTTTCTCGTGCCAATTGATCATGCTTCAACTTCTTAACCTCCTCGAGAAGGTATGCGCAAGCTTGAATATTTGATTCATCATCAAGCTTGCTAGAAGAATCCAAACTATAGTGAATATACTTTGAAGGGTTGAGAATATGATCAGGAACATTCGGCCTACTGTTGTCAAGAATAGATTCATTTTCTTGAGAACTAGAATTTGCTGCTGCAGGAGCTGCCCAAGAAACTTCTAGCTCTGATGCCCCTTCACATTCATCTTTACAACTAGGATTAAACCTGACTCGTTTCGCGGACTTGAGCTCACCATTCTCAGATTTCCTTGCTCTTTTCAAAATTGGCTTCACCTTACTATGAACCTGAAGTGGTTCAGTAGAATGCTGCTCACCATATAGAGTGATACCATCAAAATGAGTTTCACATTTCACAGCAGCATCAGCATCTTCCTTCAGCCTAACTTGTGCAGCCATATGATTTGCACGTGCGTCTCTACGGATGCTACGTCCTGAAGGATCATAAGATGTTTCCTGATCAATAACATTCTTCATGTACAAGCGATCACCAGCACCCACTCTGCCTTCCGCCACTCTATCATATTCATCTTCCTCGTCCTGGAGAAGCAATCAAGACGGATCATAAGTCTCAAACAAAACCAAAAAAAATAAAATAAAGAAAAGAACAGTATCTTTTAGGGCCTGCAAAGACACTTGGGGGTCGTTTAGTGTGATGGATAAGCAAAACTAATCCTGAGATAAAAATTTAGTACCGCCTTATCCCTTGTTTGGTTACTAATTTATCCCAGGATTAAAAATAGTACCGAGATAACTTATACCTACCAGAGGGTGGAATCATAATTCCAGTATATGTTATCCCAGGATAAAGCAGTCAACAAGAAATAATACCAGAATAACTAATCCCAGCATAATTAATCTTAGCATAACCTGTCTTTAAACCAAATGACCCCTGAGTACTTCTCATACTAGTGTGAGGGTATTTAATGCTTAACATTTGGAATTTATGGGTCCCATCTTCTCATTACTTCGCCCCTTCTTTATCTGTGCATCTTCCTATTCTGACCAGTTCACACTCCACAAACTCTTTTTTTAAAATTCCCATCTTCTCCTTCAGCTTTTTTATAGCAAACAATTTTCAAATGCTTATTCCACTATTTTTGCAGAACTTCTTTTTGTTTTGCATGTAGTATGTTTATTTTAGGGTTTAAAGTAGGTGCCGGAAAACTGATGCTGAAGCAGCAAGCGGACCATCTCCTCTGAGAGCTTTCCTCAAATATCGGATGACAAAGACAAGTTAGGTTAAAGTATTTTCTACCCCATATAATCAACTTAAGGGGGAGGAAAAATATTATTTATTTCTTCTTCCTCATAGACACCCCCTGTTCTTTTCCTGTTTCTCTTTCTTTTGCTTGCCAAATTCAAACTCAACACCAGTATGCAATTTGAAATCAGAAATGGGAGTCCGGCAATGCGTAGCATATTTATTCTTTCTCCATTCCAATTATTTGAAGGAAATTTTGAGGTGGTTATTGTGGAAATTTGAATTGTTTTGGAGAAGTTGAGAAGTAGGTAGTGAAACTGAAGTAATCTTGAAAATGTTTGGTCTAAATTGGATGGAACTAGACTGTCTTTTCTTTCATTTATTTGATGTAGTTGGATTTTGATGTGAAATTCAGGAGAGACAACAAGTAAACTCTAATACTCTAGTACCCAAATATTAGCAGACATGGATTTTCCACCCTTTCACCCGCCAATACTTGGTTTAAGAGTTGATGAAAAACAGAAGGGAAAAAAAAAACAGAAAAGAGCATGGCGTCGGAGAAGAGGAATAAAAAGGAAACGAAGAAGAAGAACAGTGAGCGAGAATTGAGGAGGAGGAGATGGGATGATATGGACGTTATGGGTCCCACATTTTACTCAATTAAATAAACCCCTCACACAACTAGTAAAAGTTCTCACACCCAAAATAAAATTTCTCCCTCGTATCGCACAGACCAAGAAAGTGGGTACACAGGACAAACAATACCAGCTATCCAATCGGTGAAACAAGGAACCAAGCTGTGCTCCCAAGAATAAGGAGGAGAAAGGAAGTAATATTAACTATTGAAAGGGAACAAGTATGATATGTAAAATTGCCCAAAATAATGAGGAATCGAGTATGAGAAATGTCCTTATACTAAGGTCTAGATTTCAAGAAAAAGAAAATAAAAATGGTAAAGATTTTGCTAAGTGAAACGAGATAAGCTTTAGAGCACATGAATAACTGAAATTAAAGAAGTAATTGTAGCTTCGTATGGCAATCTTACACTTTTGACAAGGAAATACCCCCATCTACATACTAAATAGTAAGGAAAGAATGGATGGTCTTCGAACACCAAAATATACAGATTGTGTCTAGTTCTCTTGAAGTTCCGGGACATTGAATTAAGTAGAACAGCATATATATGCACCAAAGTGATACTTCTCAAAGCATATTCACTGTCAAACACAAGTGCACAGACCATACAGACATAATAGCAGTATAGCCAAACATTGCAATTAAAAAATCATAGAATAACAAGTACATAACCTTTCTCCAATAAAAGACACAGTAAAGTAATCCTTGTTTAGAATTTCAGTATCAAGCAGTAGCTTTAAAAGCAAAGTTTAATAAAACAATGTAGTCTCTGATCCTCTTGCAATAATGTATTTTGTTACAGCATATCAAATAGCTATAGGATAGAGGCCCGTCCATGCCTGAATTAGCCCCTGTTGGGGTAATATGTCTGCACTCTTGAAGCTGGAAATTCAATACCAAAAGGGAGAAAATAACTTGTGTAATTTATTTGAAGAAGTCATTTTACCTACTTTTATACCTGACGAAACAAACACCAGATTTTAATGAAGAAATTATTTTTCTCCTCCATACAAAACGCCCATAGTTTAGTTCAAATCAAAATTAAGGAATACAGAGTTCAATGTATCACAAAAAAGGGAGTGCATTTCAAATTTTGAAAAAATTGAATGAACTTCTTACACTATTAGGACAAGTAAAAATGAATTTCATGTAATTTTCTTATAACAGAGATAGATTAGTAATTTGTGTAGAAGTAGCTTCGATGTCAATATATAAAAAATAAAAATCCATATAAAGAACCTCATTATCAAGCGTGGAATCCAAGCCAATGGAGGATCTGATATCCCAAACATCATTAGGGTGCTCAAAACCACTTTCCTCATCATTTGGATCATTCATGTTCCTCCTGCGATTTTGTTTGAATAATCCATCATATGACGAAGAAGAAAGGGTTTGGTCATCATCCTCTTTCAGTGCGCTCCGGTTCCACTCTTTCTTCTCCACTTCATCGTCGGTGAGAGACCACGCCGACGACGGTGCTGATGAAGAGAGAGCGCCGAAAACTTTGTGTACACGGGCTCTGAAGCTGTCATCGTCCATGGCTTTTGAGCTGAATAATGTGTTGTACTCTTTCTCTTTGCCCTCTTGTGGTCTTGCTTTTACTTTAGGTTGTACTCCTACTTTATAAGAAGATGATGATGATATTTGTGGAGCACCGCTTTGGATTAGATGCTACGTCTCGTACTACTCGTTAGCGGATAATCACCAGGAAGTTTGGTTTATTGCTAATTGGATCCCTAAATTTGTTATAATTTGATCGGTGGGAGTTAATAGGAGTAATGTCTTCAACTGTACTGTAACATCAAATGTGGCGATGCTTAGGCCTTTGTTTTTTCTTAATTTTTTGGAAAAAAATTATTACTATTGCTAGAGAACACAGGGCAATCACCACTATTTTTTTTTTTAGATATTAACAATAACAACAGCAAACCCAGTGTATTCTTATACATGGAGTTTGGGGAGGGTAGCGTGTGCATACCTTATCTCTACATTTGAAAAGGCAAAGAGATTGTTTCTGATAGACCCTTGGCTCAGAAAAGATAAAGGGAAGGACCAAACCAATCAGAAAATCAAGCGAAAATACACAACTAGCACAAGGTAGTGCAATTAAAAACCGAGGCAATGACAACAACAAGTAATAATGTCGTCTAGAAAGATGAAAATACACTAAAGACACTAAGTGGTGTACTAAAGCTATTGTAACAAACAAAGATAAAGCTCGACTACATAACACTCTACCCTAATTCTCAGTATCCACACCTTACTATCCATGGACATGTCCTTAGTAAGCTGGAGCAACGTCATATCTTGCCTAATCACCTCTCCCCAATACTTCTTCGGCCTGCCTCTACCTCTCAGTTTGTCACGCCCCGACCTCTGGGAGCGCGTCCAACGCTCAACCGAGTAAACCCAGTCGAGCAAGCCTACTTTACATCAACCTCTCATATTTACTCATGCATGATTTACCATAACATAATTAGATCTTGACTTTTAAATTGAATACATTTGGCTCAATGGCCTAAAATTCTTCCTCATGATGGATACATAGCTTTATAAATAACTGTAAATACTGTGAACATAAATACATGACAAAACTCAAAACTTTAAGTACATGGCCCACAGTGTACATGGAGCTTCTATGACAATAGATACCTAAATACATAAAATAAACTAGACCCAAACACCCACTAGAACTGTAGCGGGCTCACCATAAGTTGAGTAGTGAAGAAGGTCCCTATCAAAGATCTATATCATCCTGTAGAAGTATACCTGCATCTATTAAAAGATGCAGCGCCCCCGGCAAAAGGGATGTGAGTACATGTGGAATAGTACTTGTATGTAAAGCAAACCGAACAACATATGAAGTTATGGTAACTCAAATAAGAGGCAAATGAAGTACATCAAGAAACTACGAAACATCCCATAGAATCACATTTCAAGTCTTATTATACTTGCATTATTCTAAACTTCTTTTAGGATCAACTGAGCCATATGAACTATACATGGAATACATAATATAATATAATTGAAACAACATGTATAAACAAGGCCAATGAAAGTGGCACCTATTGTCTGCGTTAACAATGCGTCTCACTAGACCGTCCATATCCCTCTCTTATTTTACGCCTGTACATTTCATAGACTGTCCTTAGTGTTGACATATCCTATTAAGTGAAGGATGCATAACAGATAAAGAATGTACATCAGACAAAGAATATGTAACATGCAAAGGATATGTAACAATTAATCGGGCGAAAACAAACTGCAAAATTGTGTATACAGTGACCTAGGAATTCTAAGAGTAGATTTACCTAGATTCGAGCATGAGTTAAGGACAACTGCGAGATGGTACGTAGTTAACCTCATATGAAAATCTCTGAAACTAAAGAGTTTTGAAAGAAGGTTCGGAGAGGTGAAAAGACAACCCTCGCGTGACTTGCATGTGAGTCGATAGAAAAGTGATGACAATTCAATAAAGCAGTACCATAAGCATGTGACAAAGAATATATAACATGGGTATCTGTGAAAGCATATACAACATAGGTATGTGTAAAAGGGAATACACAACATAGGCATATACAAAGAACATACAACATATGCATGACAAAGAATATGCAGCCTGGAGCACGCAATAGAGAATACACGACTTGAAGCATGCAATAGAGAATATATGGCTTGAAGCACACGACAAAGGATATACAACTCGAGGCAAATGACAAAAAATATACCGCTTGAAGCGCATGACAAAGAATAGACCACATTGAAGCATGCGACGAAGAATATATGACTTGTAGTAGAGAATATACGATTCAAAGTAAAGAATATACAACTTGAAGCAAAGAGTATAAAACTTGAAGCAAAGAATATATGACTTGAAGCATGTGACAGAAAGAATAGAAGTTAGAGTATTGGAGAACTTGTAATCCCTCAAGTAATTGATCAAATCCGACGTGGTTAGAACGTGAAGTATCCCCAGTAAAGTCTCCATGTTATTGTATCTTATTTTGCACAAGTCAAAATAATGTACAACTTATAGTACTCTACAAGGTTAATTAAAGTTTAGAGTCGCCACCTAGTATTTAAGGTATTCTAGGACACCTATACTATACTATGTAATGTACATTTGATTATGGTCTGCGAAACCATTGAGATTCAAGGTAAGAGTTCAAGTTATCTCGAGGGGAAGATGTTAGGCATCCCTCAAGATCCACAAAATGTGGTTCCGGTGGATTCAATCAAATAAAAAAGGGAAGGTTCAAAGAAATGATTAGTTATTTCACAAGGAATTCCTATCAAAGAGTATCCAATGCGATTGTCATGCAGTGAGTAAATATTCAAAGCATGAATATTTTATTTGTGGTAGAATATATACAATAGGATATGCAAAGTAAATTAATAAACAAAAATCTTTTTGGAGTTCGATTAGCGAATTGGGTTCGAAATAAAGTATAAAGGAAACCTCAATTTATAACTAAAGCCGAGTGATTTAACTATACAAGATTAATCTTAATTGACCACATATAATAAAATGGTAAAGAATTATTTTTTGAATAAAGTAGCCAGCAATTAACTTAAAAGAAATAATCAAATAAAGTAGGAAGAGTGGTCATAGATAGGGGAGCATACGAAAGAAATTATCCACAAAGAATCTTATATGCGACAATGGAGTGATTAAATCAAATAAGGAATGTGTATCAATAATTGAGGTGTTCTAAAGAGTTTGAATTATCACTTGACTAAATGTGTAAAGAATAATGTCACGACCCAAACCGATGGTCCATGACGAGTGCCTGAGTCCTACCTATCGAACACCTCTAAGCATGCGTCTAAGATATAAACATGAATTAAGGGTAGGTCATGAATAACATCTGTCAATAAACTGCTGAATCACGTGAATAACATACGCGAGGAAAACATGTCCAAAATATATATATGTATATACATGCGGAATACGGTAGGGCGAGCCGACAAAGCTGCTATAGACAACTATATATCCAAAACTAGAAGTCGACAAGGCCACATACTATCCAACTATACATGACTGTCTACAGACATCTAATATAGTGTACAACTGTACAAAGGACGGGACTGGGCCCCGTCATACCCATATATGTATACAAACATATCTTACCAAAACCCAAAGCAGCTCCGGATCAAATGGAGCACACCAACTCTCGCTAAGCAAGGATTCTAAGAAGGGGCACCGTCAGCCTGTCTACCTGCACCTGTGGGCATGAAACGCAGGCCCCAGGAAATAGGGGCATCAGTACGAATAATGTATCGAGTATGTAAGGCATGAAAATCAGTACATAGAAGTCATAAAAGAAGTGTGGAGTAAAGGAATCCGCCTGTAAGCCTAAATAACTTTGTGAATCCTGAAATATTTATAATGTCATACATGTGAATATAAATATCATATCATGCATAGGTATATGCGTACATAACATCATCAAGCCTCTGAGGGCATCCCATCATATCATCTCGGCCTCAGTGGGCGAAATCATTAATGTATACCAACTGATGAGGTGGTGCTGCGTATATAACGCCGTAACCTTTCCTCATACCCAATATATATATATATATATATATATATATATATATATATATATATATATATATATATATATATATATATATATATAAAACGCCATCTGGTCATGGGTCAATGTACATGTATAAATGAATGTAATGAAAAGTAAGTCAATAAGACCTCTCGGAATGTCATAAAATCAATATGCCTTCGGATAAATTTTATCAACTACATATTTTTCTGAGACCCATGAACAGAAGATGTAATAATAAGACACATGGAGAATCAAGAACATAGGCACCCCTAGTGCTTCTATAAATAGAGATATTTATGAAAGTTGTGTATTTGCTCGTTTCATTTGTATTGTAGGGATCACGCCAAAAGAAAATAAGGGATATCCTTAACATACCTTACTTGATGAATTTATCAAATACTTTTACTTGAGCTTGCCAAGAACAATTTTTGCTTCTTCTAAATCTTTGAATAAGAAACAAGCACACCTTATGATCATGGCATATTTCATGTTGCTGAACATATGGAGTATCATGTTGTGTACGTTTTTGCTATGTTTCTAAAGTAAGAGAATCTCCAACAATAGAAGGAAAGTTTGCAACATCCTTTCTATATCTCAAATTGCCAAAGAAGAATAAAATGAAGGCTTAAGGGATATGTCTTGCATTTTCACATGTAAGCAAGGTACTTTAAGTGCTATGACTCATATATGCACATTGGTGCCACCCTTGGCCAAATTAATGCCATGTGGCAGCCCACTAAAGTTCCCCATCCACTTAATCCTATTTAATACCATAATTATTTCCTTATTCTCCCATATTATTCTCACAATTAATCAATTATTCGCATAATTAATTCTAGTACATAATTACTTAAATACTAATATACTTAATATACCTTACTATCATGGTCATGCGGTACCTTGTATGGCACTAGTCCATAAATACAGGGTATTATAGCTTGGGCCGTATTTTATCCCAAATTGACAAATTTCAACAAAACTTATTCTTTGATTTGTTTACCCTCTAATCTTCATGGCACTCACTTATTACTTGTTATAAATAAAATAAATACTTATAACCTAAAAAATAACCTCATTCCCGAACTTACGTCGATTAACTTATGATGAAACTTTAACGTACAAAAACGCAGAATATAATAAATAAGACGTAAAAGATTTGTCAAGAGTATAAGAGTATAAAGGAATATTGATTTTTATGATAAAAGAAAATTAAGATCGTATAAAAAAGACCCTAGAGTTTGGTTCAAAAGAATTGAATGAACGGATAAATAAATATAAAATGCATATGTAGACAATCAAAATATATAAAGAGACTAAGAGTATTACCAACCCTATACAAGAATATCATAAAAGCCCATAAAGAACATTGGCAATCATCAAGTTAGACCCAATATGTATGCAACAATTGAATTAATCCTAAATATAGTAGACTCAATCATAATTTTTACAAGTTATGTCTACTTGAAGTAAAAAAGTCAAAAATAACCTACAAAGATATTGGTTAAAAGAAAGATCATGCTAATGTAGTTGTAAAAAGGTAAAGTCATCTATTTTGAAAAGAAAATGACTTGCCTTTCATTTTATGTAACTAATTTAATTAACTATGTGTATACCAATCCTAATTAATCAAACGAGTTATAAAATATATTTGACATACTAAATCTATGTACAATTCGCACAGATATCTAGCACATAATGTCACAAGTTGACCGGATTATTAACTAGATGCAACACACCCTAAGTGTAACGATCTCACCGGTCGATTTGAGTTCTAGCGCGTCACTCAGTGGTTTGGAGTCTTAAGTAGCTTCACTGCATGTATTATGACTTGTACGCGTAGTCGGAATTGGATTTCGGGAAGTTCGAAGTTGATTCAGATGGAAAATTCTCATCTCGGAAGCTTTAAGTTGAAAGAGTTGACTAAGGTTTGACTTTTGAGTAAACGATCTAGGAATCAGGATTTGAAGGTCCCAATAGGTTCATTTGATGATTCTGGACTTGAGCGTATGTTCGAGTTGAGTATCGAGTCGCCCGAGAGCATTTCAGCGCTTATTGTGGAAAGTTTGCATTTTGAAGGTTTTAGAATTTTCTAAGTTTGGTTTGAGGTAGACTTTGGTATTATTGATGTCCGTTTAGGGTTCCAAGCTTTGGAATAGGTTCGTATTGTAAATTATGACTTGCACGTAAAGTTTGGCATCATTCCAGAATGTTTAAGTATTAATCAGGCGCGTTCGTTGAAGTTTGAATATTTGAAAGTTTAAAGAAGGTTTCGATCGTTGATTCGTTATTTTGATGTTGTTGGTGTGATTTGAGGCCTCGAGCAGGTTCGTGTTGTATTTTGGAACTTGTTGGTGTGATTGGACGGGGTCCCCGGGGGCCTTGGGCGTGATTTGGAGTGGTTTCAGACCATTTTTCTTTGTTTTGCAACTGCTGGTGTTGGTGTCTAGTTTTGTTCTTCGGGAATGCGAAGGGTCTCATGTGTTCGCGAAGAAAGATTTTTGGGCTGCTGGGATTTGCTCATCGTGAATGCAATGCAGGAGTCGCGAATGCGGAGAAGAGGCTAGGGTAGCCTACGCAAACGCGACTTGAAGGTCGTGAACGCGAAGAAGAAAGGGGAGCTGGGGCCTGACAGGCATCAAGCCTTCGCGAACGCGGCTCGTGGCCCGCGAACGCGAAGGGCTGGGATCAGAAGGCTTCGCGAACATGACGTGGAGGTCGCGAACGCGTAGAGGAAATTTTGGAGGCAGTGATTTTGGCCTTCGCGATCGCGATGGGTTTTCCGCGATCGCGAAGAAGAGCGGGCCTGGGCAGATTGATTTAATACGGGATTTAGCCCATTTCTCTCTAATTCTTCATTTGGTTGGGCGATTTTTGGAGCTCATGGAGGGAAGATTTTCATCATCTATGTCAAGGTAAGTAATTCTCCCATATTGTTAGCTAACTACATGGATTCTACAAGGATTTAAACATGGAAATAAGTAGAAATTGTGAGATTTTGAAAGAAACCTAGAATTTGGTATTTTTGGATTTTGATCACGAAATTGGACATGGAATTGTGAATAAATTATATATTTGAGTTTGTAATATTATGGGTAATATTTATCTTCAAAAATTTTATGAATCCGGGCACGTGGGCTCGAGGGTTGACTTTGTTGACTTTTTGAGGAGAGTTGGGAAGTGTTATAAATTAATCAATTATGATGTTGGAGTATATTTTTATTGGTTTTTATGATTGTTTGACTAGTTTATCGATGGGCATTTGGTTTGAGGTGCTAGAGAGGCGTTGGAGCCAGTTATGAAATTTCGGAGCGAGGTAAGTCTCCTATCTAACCTTGTGAGGGGAAATTTATCCCGTAGGAGTTATTCTTGTTATATGCTACATGTTGTGGGATCTGTGCACGTATGAAGTGACGAGTGTCCATGCGTATGCTAGAATTCCTGATTATGTCCGGGTAGACTTAGGTTCACGTCATGCTTTAATTATACTATTTGAGTTATCCTTGCCTGTTGAATTCCTTTATTTTGCGTTACGACCCGAGACTAGGCTTGCGTAGAGTGATAGACTCGCTATTGTAGAGATTTGATGAGCTACTTGATTTGCCGCGGAATAATTGTGCTTCCCTTACGAATTTCTCCCGCGTTATGCGTTTTCATCGAAAAGCTTCCTTAAAATTCATAACTCACATGTATATTCGTGAGTGGGGTCAAGGACCCGTTAAAACTTCTTATTCTAATGGGATCGGGCTGTTCGCCTCAACAGAATTATGTAACATACTCTTATGGGATCGAGTCGTTCGCCTCGGTGGGATTATGTATCACATTCTTATGGGATCGGGCTGTTCACCTCGGCAGTATCATATTCTTATGGGATTGAGCCATTCGTCTCGATAGTATTATGTATCATATTCTTATGGGATTGGGCCGTTCGTCTCGGTAGTATTATGTATCATATTCTTATGGGATCGGGCCGTTCGCCTCGGCATTTCTATAAAATACTCTTATGGGATCAGGCCGTTTGCCTCGGCAACTTCATGAAACACTCTTGTGGGATTGGGCTGTACGCCTCGACAGAATCGTGCGTAATATTTGACAAGAAGCCATTGTATCCATGAGTTTTCCTGATTTGAATTGTGACGACCTATCTGGTGGGGACTATTATATATATATACCCTGGGTGAGGAGGTAACTGATAATTGAGAGCTTGAGTTTACTGTTCAGAGGAGGATCGTACCACGTACCTATACTTGTTTACACTCTTTATTTACCATGCCTCATACTTATATACTTTCTATTGTACTTGATTTATTGGACTACTAGTAAGTGTCGATATCGACCCCTCGTCACTACTTCTTCGGGTTTAGGCTAGATACTTACTGGGTACACGTTGATTTACATACTCATGCTACACTTCTGCACTTATTGTGTAGGTATATATATTCCTGGTGGTCTTTTGGCGCAAAGGTGCAGCTATTGTTGGGACTTTACGGTGAGCTGCATCCCATGTTATGATCTGCAACAAATAGAGTCTCCATCGGAATTATTTACATTGTTTTCCTGCCTAACTTCTATTCCAGACAAATATTGTATTGTTATTGTACCTTCTAGTAGATGCTCATGCACTTGTGATACCGAGTTTTGGGGGTGTTCCAGAATTTGTTTAGGGATTGTATACATTGATACACTTTTACTTATTACTTCAATTAGATTGTACGTTACTATGATTTATTTTAATGCACTGACCTCTCTATCTAAATAAGATTCATGATTTTAAAAATAATAAAATGAATAATTAAGTGTTGGCTTGCCTAACGGCGACGTTGGGCGCCATCATGGCCTATAGTGGATTTTGGGTCGTGACAACTTGGTATCAAAGCACTGGGTTCACTTAGGTCTCACGAGTCATGAGCAAGTCTAGTAGATCGGTACGAAGACGTCTGTACTTATCTTCGAGAGGCTACAGGGCTGTTAGGAGCACTTCCCTTCTTGATTCCTCGTAGTGCGATTTGATTCTATTGAGGCTTATGCCTTCATTTCCTTCCTACTCATTCTTATACAGTGTGGAGTGCTTGTTATCAATTGGGCACTAACGAATTGTGAAGATGCTACAGATGCGGTGTAGGATGCTTTTCCCTGCAAATGCGGGTGGACCATTATCTTCGCCTTGTGGAGGAGTGTTCTGTCATTTCAGCCCAGTGTTGGTATTGCCTACGGTTGAGATTTGATATCTCCAAATTTGGTGAAATTCTTGTTAATATTGTGGTGTCGTCGTCCTTGATTGAATGCAATGAGGCTCATCGGCATGTTGGTCTTCATTTGGTTGCCTCTAGGCACAGTGTTGGGAGATGGAACCTAGGAGGAAGTTATCAGAGAGGGTTGTGCATTGCGACTTCAGAATCGGACCAGCATTTTCAGTGTTGATGGTTCGAGCGAGATGATCTCTGAGGTGGTTTCTATCCTTGGGAATTTTGAATGTGACAAGAAGGGCTTGATTGGAATGTAGGAAAAAGTGAAGTATTCGATCATTGTCTTGGATGCAATACGGCTTTGAATTTCAAATGACCTTTGGGTGATGTTAATGAATGAGGGGATTCTTATGGCCGGCGAATCAGTGTGGACCCAGGGAGGTTATATGATTTCATGATAGATGTAACTATAGCATTAACATTGGAGCAGGTCAATATGAGGTTACACAGGTGGGTTATCTCCTGTGAGCAAGTTAGCGGTTGCGTGGTTTGAGGAGGTCCCTACGAAGAGTTCTACTTCTGTCCAACATAGGATGCATGTTTCACGATGTGAGCTTGGGTCGCTTGAAGAAGATGGTACGACTGTCAGGAGGTCAACTATGCGGTTGTGGCTGATAATTCGGGATGTGTTAGGATTAGTGCAACAAGAACTTATGAGGAATTTGGCTGAGCAACGGTGTGGAATCATGGTAACTGGGAGGAAGAGGTCGTTGTGGGGGTCTGGATCTATATGATTGTAGTGTAAAGCTAAGTAGGGGAGCCCACCATTTACGATTGGGTCACGTGGTTCTGTGCTTGTGCAGTTTCTGGTTGTCGGTGCATTGGTAGAATTAATTATGGCTAAGAAAAGGAAACATCAGGGGTAATTCAGATAAAGGACTTGAGGAATGTGTGCTACATCTCGCCTTATCGATTCATGTGCAGGTGTTCGGATGACTCAGAGTTTATGCTTCTGGTGGATGTGATGTACAAGAAAAGAATTCATCCGGTTGCTTCTTTGGAAGTGTTCATGTGCTTACGGAGCACCGGTGTTTGGTTATGTACTCGGGACCAGGGCAGAGTGGGTGACTCTCAACAATGGTCCTAATGGGTTAGAGAATTTAAGGTGCGGTGTTTAAAGATTTTTGGGTTCGTTATGTGGCTAAGGACTGGGTTTTGCCGCAGAGTGTGAATAACACTTGGGGAATTTTTATGTTATCATCGGGTCTACAGTGCAGTGTCAGAGAAATGGGAGAAACAACTTCGGATTTGCAGGAGGCCTTTCAGAACGGGTGTATCGGTTGGAAATACTATTGAGTGCCTAAGGAGGGTATGAGATGGCTCGTGGGTATTGAGACGATGTGGTCTTGTAATCTGGAATACTAGGTATGAGTGTTGTTTGAGGTCTGTTATGTATTTGAATGGAGCTACTATTATTTCGAAGGCAAGTTAGGAGTAAATTGGAAGAAGTTGGGTCAGTTAGCAATGGGTTAGATCAGCATGGTGGTGGAAATGATCAGTTCCTTCGGTGTGTTAAGGATTTACAGGAGATTTGTTGTTGTACGTGTGGGCTTAACAGCCTCCATGATTTGATTGATTTGTAAGTATTTGACTCTAATGGCGTTGTTATGTGTAAATGAATCCCGGAAGAATTATGGTGGTTTAGACCACAACTCGAGGTTTGATTTTTTGCGGTTATGGGAATTTGGTTGTGTCACGCCCCGACCTCGGGGAGCGCGACCGGTGATCAATAGAGTTACCCCAGTCGAGCAAGCCTGCACAATGCCGTCTACCCAACTCACCCATAAATAAACAAAAGAATGCATTTCATTAATTAGTCAGTAAGAAGTCATGTGAACAACACCAGTTCATTTCCATTAGTTACATCCTTAACAAGTGTTCAAGATAGTACATTGTACAATCATAGTTAAAGTGGAACAAATGATACGATTATAACATTTTTAGTTTAACCTTCCCAAACACAGATACAACCCACACTATGTCTACGGAGCCTCTAACAGGAACAAAAGAGTGCTATGATAGTGCCGGCAACAAGGCCCCAACTATACCTCAAAATGCTATGTACAAGGGATAAGAGATACATGACCCCGAAATGAAGTAGGGCTTACCAAGTCAGCTAAGGAGAGGGTGTGCTGCTATCACTGATCAATACCACCTGCTATGGAACCACCTGCATCCATTAAAGATGCAGCGTTCCCGGCAAAAAGGATGGTAGTACATATAGAATAGTACTAGTATGTAAAACTAAGCACCCTCTAAATAGAACGAATAACAGTAAATAGAGAAGGAAATAAGAAATCAATAAGAGGATCAAATGGTAACATGGTGTCAGGTTAGGGAAAAGTAAATTTCAATATTTTAAGTTTGGAGTTCTTTAGCACCGATATACCACCGTATTTTAACACGGAGTCCGATCTCAGCCCGACCGGCTAAGCCATCTCATCCCTAGGCATACACTCACAATACCACCATGTGCACGGCATGGTGTCCGATCTCAGCCCGACCGGCTAAGCCGTCTCACCACAATGCCGTGTGGGTCGACATCATATCACATCTCGCTAGCAATAATCTCATCCCATTTAAGGGGAAACAACTCAACACTTCAATCTCATCCCATATAAGGGAAACAACCTTATCACATTGTCACGGGGATTTACCCCTCAATCACTCCTACACCGGCACGTGTAGTGTCGGGGTTAGGTTATTTCGACCTACCCTTACTCGGTGGCTAATCGATACTCCCAAGACATTTATTATTAAAAGGATTTACCACTTATATTATCAGTCTCCTCATATGATGTATATGCATTGATTGATCCAGGTTCCACCTTATCATATGTCACTCCGTTGGTTGCTAGTAAGTTTGGGATAGAACCTGAGTTGATTAAACTATTTGAGGTGTCCACACCTGTTAGGGATCCAGTGATAGCTAGACGGGTATATAGAGACTGTATAGTAGTAGTTCATAGTCGTTCTACAGTAGAAGACCTGATTGAGTTAAATATGGTATGATTTGATGTTATAATGGGTATGTATTGGTTGGCTTCTTGTTATGCTAATGTTGATTGTAGATCAAAGATGGTTCGGTTCCAGTTTCTAGGGGAGCCAGTTATGGAGTAGATAGGTAATACTGCATTGCCGAGAGGTAGGTTTATTTCCTATCTCAATGCAAGGAAGATGATCAGAAAGGGCTATATTTATCACTTAGTTTGAATACATGATATGAATGTAGAGTCACCAACCCTTCAGTCTATCCCTGTGGTTAATTAGTATCCTGATGTTTTTCCCGATGAGCTTCCAGACCAGAGCGGGATATTGAGTTTGCTATTGACATATTACCAGATACTCAGCCGATATCTATTCTTCATTACAGAATGGCACCTGCAGAGCTTAGAGAGTTGAAAGAACAACTGAGGGATTTGCTTGAAAAAGGCTTTATCAGACCTAGCAAATCACTGTTGGGAGCACCTGTGTTATTTGTGAGGAAGAAAGATGGTTCCTTGCGGATGTGTATTGATTACACGCAGTTGAATAAGGTGACAATCAAGAATAAGTACCCGCTCCCGAGGATTGATAATTTATTCGATCAGTTGCAGGGTGCCAAGTATTTCTCGAAGATAGACTGATGTCTGGGTACCATCTGGTAAGAGTTAAGGAGAAAGATATTCTGAAAACAACATTCAGGACCAGATACGGGCACTTTGAGTTTCGTGTTATGTCATTCGATTTGACTAATGCCCCAAGAGTATTCATGGACTTGATGAACCGTATGTTCAGACACTTTCTAGATCTATTCGTGATTATATTTATAGATGATATATTGGTTTATTCTCATTTATAGGCTGAGCATGCAGATCATTTGTGTACGGTGCTCAGAGTTCTACAAAAAGGGAAGTTGTACCCAATAATCTCTAAATGTGAATTCTGTAGTTTTCCTTGGGCATATTACTTCAGGTGAGGGTATCCGGGTTGATACAAAGAAGATTGAGGAAGTAAAGACTTGGCCTAGACCAACGATACCGGCGGAGGTTCGTAGCTTCCTAGGTTTGGCAGGTTATTACAAGAGATTTGTAGATGGCTTTTCTTCTCTTTCAGCGCCATTGACAAAGTTAACTCAAAAGGCAGCTAAGTTTCAGTGGACTGATGCTTGTTAGCAAAGTTTCCAGGCATTAAAGGACAAATTGACTTCAGCACCAGTTCTGACACTCCTTGAGGGAACCGATGGTTATGCTATCTATTATGATGCTTTGGGCATTGGATTAGGTTATGTATTGATACATCATGGTAAGGTTGTTGCTTATACTTCTAGACAACTATGAAAGCACAAAAAGAATTACCCAACCCACGATTTAGAGTTAGCTGCGGTGATTCATGCACTAAAGATGTGGAGGCACTACTTGTATGGTATTCATGTTGGTATCTATATGGATCATAAGAGCCTTCAGTATATCTTCAAGAAAAAGGAATTGAATTTACATCAAAGGTGATTTTTGGAGTTACTGAAATACTATGACGTTGATATTTTATACTATCCAGGGAAGGCGAATGTAGTAGCCGACTCCCTCAGCCATAGATCTATGGGTAGCCTGTCATATGTACAGCCATAGAAGAGTGGGATAGCCCTTGAGATTCATCAGCTAGCTTATCTTGGAGTTCAATTACTGGACTCAGGTGATACCAGAGTTACTATTCAGGACATGGTAACATCCTCTTTAGTAACTGAAGTGAAGGAATGCCAGTAGGAGGATCTAGTGTTAGATCATCACAGAGATACAGCCCCTCAAAAGTCGAAGACACCATTTGAGATTACAAGAGATGGGGTCCTCAGATATCGAGGACGATTATGTGTCCCTAATGTTATAGGGCTGCGCCGGTAGGTTATGGGAGAGACTCACTATTCTCGTTATTCTATTCATCTTGGAGCAACAAAAATGTATCATGATATCAGGGAAATATATTGATTGGACGAAATGAAGAAGGATATAGTAGAGTTTGTTGCTCAGTGCCCTAACTATCAGCAGGTTAAGATTGAGCATCAAACACCTGGTGGATTATTGCAGGCTATAGATATTCCGACTTGGAAGTGGGAAGTAATTAATATAGATTTCATCGTAGGCTTACCTCGTACCCAGCGTAAGTTCGATTTTATATGGGTGATTGTTGATAGACTTACAAAATCAGCCCATTTTCTGCATGTTAGGACTACATATTCAGCAGAGGATTATGCAACGCTTTACATTAAGGAGATAGTACAACTTCATGGTGTTCCTATATCTATTATCTCGGATAGAGGTGCTCAGTTTACAGCTAATTTCTGGAGGTCCTTCCAAAAAGGATTGGGGACTCAGGTAAGTCTTAGTACAATATTTCATCCCTAGACAGACGGTCAAGCTGAGCGTACTATTCAGATACTTGAGGATATGTTACGGGCTTGTGTTATAGACTTCAGGGGTAGCTGGGATGATCATCTACCGCTTATTGAGTTCGTGTATAATAATAGCTATCATTCCAGCATTCAGATGGCTCCATACGAAGCTCTTTACGGATGGAAGTATAGGTTAGCTATCGGATGGTTCGAGGATGGGGAAACTAAGTTAGTAGGACCAGAGTTGGTACAACAGGTAGTTGAGAAGATTAAGCTTATAGAGGAAAGGCTATTAGCATCTCAGAGTCGTCAGAAGTCCTATGCAGATAATTGACGACGAGACTTGGAGTTTCAGGTAGATTACTGGGTATTCCTAAAGGTATCACCGATGAAAGGCGTTATGAGATTCGGTAAGAAAGGCAAGCTTAGCCCTCGGTACATTGGACCTTATAAGATTATATGCAGAGTAGGCCAAGTAGCATATGATTTAGACTTGCCTTCCAACTTGACATTTGTACATCCAGTCTTTCATGTGACTATGCTCGGTAAATGTATTGGAGATCTTTCTAGAGTCATTCCAGTTAATGATGTTCAGGTCACAGAGAAACTGTCATATGAGAAAGATCCCATTGCTATACTAGATAGACAAGTTCGGAGATTGAGAACTAAGGATGTAGCTTCGGTTAAAGTACTTTGGAGAAACAATAATGTGGAAGAGATAACTTGGGAAGCTGAAGAAGATGTATATTCGTATTGACGCCCCTATTTCTTGGGGCCTGCATTTCATGCCCACAGATGCAGGTAGATAGGCTGACGGTCCCGCTTCTTAGGATCCTTGCTCAACGAGAGTTGGTGTGCTCCATTTGATCCGGAGCTGCTTTTGGGTTTTGGTATGATATGTTTGTAGACATATATGGGTATGACGGGGCCCAGTCCTATCCTTTATATGGTTGTACACTCTATTAGAGGTCTGTAGACAGTCATGTATAGTTGGATAGTATGTGGCCTTATCAGCTCACCCTACTGTATTATATATATATATATATATATATATATATATATATATATATATATATATATATATATATATATATATATTACATATGTCTTTCGGGCACGTTTTCTCGCGTATGTTATTCACATGATTTAGTAGTTTACTGTCAGATGTTATGCATGACCTACACTTATTTCATGTTTTATCTTAGACGTATGCTTAGGGGTGTTTGACAGGTAGGCTCGGGCACTCGTCATGGCCCATCGGTTTGGGTCGTGAGATATACAACTACCAATCAATGCAGACAACAGAAGATATCACACCAACAACTACCAGCACAGTACCCTAATATCAGTACACCTCAGCAATCCTTCCCAACAGCCCTACTCCACATCAACAATGCTACAAACTCATTAAGATATCCATCTCCACAGCCAACACCTCAAATACACTACAAACTCTCAGAATCCACAAGAACATGGGATTAGTGATGCGCTCCCACAATCCAAGGACAGAGAAAAAAAGACTCCCATCTCTTATTCCTTTTTCCTCCCTGCACACACACAGTCATCCTTATCTTATGAAATGCAGCTGGAATCCGCTTGTCACTGCTTGTCATCCATGCTATCTTTTGACATCAGAATATGGAGGTAACAAATTGGTAGTACCCTAACTACCAATTTCCCAATACATAAGCCATAACATTGAGTTAAACTTGCCACAACCCTTATCTCAAAACTATGGATCACTACAAATTTGCAGTTATAGTCACAATCTCCATCAGCACTCAGAATCCACAAGAACCTGAGAGCAATGCCATACTATTCCCCCCCACAGGACTGAGGACATTATTGTCCAAAGCCTATAACAGTCCTCTTTCAATGAGTGCAGCACAACAGTAAACTATTCCTGGAAGAAGAGAAATGGTTTTCCTTTACTAAAGTACATGCCATTCTCCAGGAGCATATACCCTAAGATTCAACCAATCCAACACACCAACTACAGCTCAAAGGCCACACCAACTCTCAGAACCCACAAGAACCTGAGAATAATGCCTTACTCTTTTACTCACAGGGTGAAGGATAGTGATGCTCACAGCCTGTAGCAATTTGTCTACAGAATCACTATCTCCTCCCTCGAAAAGAAGGGAAATGGTGTCCCTTTACTACTAACTTGTTTGTTGAATTTTGCAGGTACAATTAACAGGTCAAAGATCATTGATGCACTTCCAAGGTGTGGTATTAGCATCCCAGATGCTCAATCTATTAGAAGTACATCAATTCTCCTAGGCATGTCTCCATGATCATGCTAATTTGGCACATAGACCACACTCATACATTTATGATAGGATCCCTAAGAACATGCTTAAGAGTTCCAAGATATCTGACCATTATGCTAAATCATCAAGCAGTTCCCAGGGCACTATTACTGCATATTCTGGCTGCAGAAAACATCACACTTGCTCTCTATCATCAGCAACAAATCATGACCTCTCACGTCCATGTGGATATATTTTTTAAGCATTTTCTTGGACATCCAAGAGGTTACACAACAGGTAGCTCGTATCATTAATGCAGTGCTCCATCTCTTCTGTCAGGGTCATCAAACACAAACATTTCTTTGCTCTTTCTCCATTAATATATATTATGCTTCTCTTCAGATTGACTTTCCTAAATGTTGAAGCTTTCATGAAGACAAATTCCTTGTGTTACAGAACTACTCTCCACTCATGGTTGTACATCTATTTTTTGTCACTTTACTTGGGGGTAGTTAGTTCAAACTTTAGGTATATTTTCATCTGTAAATGGAAGGCGTCCTTCCATCCTTTTTGAATAGTTGACCTAGGTTTCTTCTATTATTGGAGTCCATTTGCTAACCCAATATGGAAAGGCATATGGTACCATTTTATAGGTCTAACTTCACACTGTGTACAGGATTAATTGATTGTCACTTTTGGACAATCATTTAGATATCCACCATAGTCGTGTAGGTAAGGTTCATGTCCCCCTCCGTGATTGTATTAGTTGACTTCATATTTATAAAAGCTAACCCTAGGCACTGTGCCTAGTGGATTATGACTAAAAACACACACACACGCCCAAGTCCAAAATCATCATACGAACCTATTAGAACCATCAAATCCCGGTTCCCAGGTCATTTACTCAAAATGTTGACTCAAGTCAAACTTGACCATCTTAGGCCACTACTAAGGAACTAAGTGTTCTGATTTTAACCCGAACCAACCATCCTCGCAAGTCATAAAACAGTAAAAGCACATACGGGGAGTCTTAATTAGGGGAATGTGGATCTAGAAAGCATAATGACCGGTCGGGTCAATACATTAATACTACTTAGAAAGAAAATAAAAAAAGTTATGAATCTCATGTTTTACTATCCAATTCATTCAAAAAAGAAAAGGAAAAAGTAAAGAAATTTTTATGCGGGATGGGTTGAAATTTTTGCGAGTTTATGCGGGTTTGACATGCAATCATCCATCCCTCATCGTTTGATATTCCAAAGAACAATACTGATATCACTGATCAACGACGCCTGTTGTGGAATCACCTGCATCCATTAAAGATACAGCGCACCTGGCAAAAGGGACGTTAGTACATATGGAATAGTACTAGTATGTAAGACTAAATACCCTCTCAATAGAACGAGTAATAATACAAGGAGAAACAATCACAGGATTAATGGAAGCCTCAAACAATACCAAAGCATCAAGTTAGGAGCAAGATAAGTTTTCAAGTAAATTTCAGTATTTTAGGTTGGGAGATCTTCAGTACCAATATACCACCGTATTTTTAGCACGGAATTCGATCACAGCCCGATCGGCTAGGCCGTCTCACCGGAGACATCCAATCACTATCAAAATCACCACCATGTGCGCGGCATGGCATCCGATCTCGACCCGATCAACTAGCCTGTCTCACCACAATGCCATGTGGATCGACATCACCCTCTGCTAGTAATCATCTCATCCCAATTAAGGGGAATAATCTCAACACATCAATATCATCCCATTTAAGGGGAATATCCTCAACACATTAGTACGGGGATTTACCCCTCAATCACTCCTACACCGGCACGTGTTGTTTCGGGGTTAGGTTATTTCAACCTATCCTTCGTCGGCGACTAACGATACTCCCAAAATGTTCATTATATAAAGGATTTTCAGCTAATTTCATAATCTTTTACATATCTATTCATTTCATTGGCACTAGTGGCCACAAATGTAATATCATTCTTGGCGCGATGGCCGTATTTCATACTTCATACTCACCCCGTTCACTTTCAAATATCATCGTGGATTATCAACAACAAGACATTTCTAATCAAGACTTTAAGTGTACATATGAGCAAATAAGAGTCTTAAGCGCATTGAGTCTTCTTCAACAATTTGGCATACTAACTTTCATTTGAAACACGACTCGAATTCATAACATTTTAATTCACAACCCATACTTTGACACTTTCTCGAAGGATAATATAATATAATAAGCGCATTCGTAACATATTTGGAACATATGTCTTTCAACGCAAAGCTTATTCGGAATAGTCAAATTTATATTATCTCAGAACATGAGGAATAAGAACTTGGCCCACCATACTTGAGACTTACGAGAACATCGAGGGATTCAATTCTAAGAGAGAATTTTAGCCAATATACCTCGCTTTGAGATTTCCTTAAACTACTACGATGTTTCAGAAATCCTAGCAACTTCGATCTATTTAGAGACATAATAAAATTGAACCATAATTAGGAAGATAATCATGGTTTCAGCTCATTTAAGCATTCTATCAAACACTAGGTGTGCATTATGATTTCAAGGTTCTTCTACGGTGGATTCCTTCATCCCACAGTCCAATATTTACCCAATTAAGCTCAACAACTTTCTCACAAATCTTGTTGGTACATGCATGCATAAATAACACTCTCATGCCCAAGAATCACACTCCCCATTACCCATCTTCTACCACAAACTCGAAATGGAAAGCTAGAGCTAGAACCTTACCTTTTTAGAAGACAACTAGCAAGTTTTCCTTGTGAATTCTCCAAGACTTGAGCAAGGATTGATGAACAAAATGCTTAGGGATTCCTCCTCTCTCTCTCTCTAGAGCACTTTTCACTCTCTAAAATAGCAGTTCTAACCTTCAAAAATAACCCCCAAGGTCGTTTTATAAAAATGGGGTCGGTTGAAATTTTCCCAAACTTAAGCTTACAAAGCCGGGTCTACAGTCGTAGATCGGACCGCAAAACAAGTATGCAGTCCTCAAAGGGGACCGCAAAAATGGTCCCAAATACTAGGCAGACCTAGACTTCGAATTTTAAACTCAAATTATTTTGTAAAGGTCATGTTTGATAGGAAAAAATGACTCTACCTTCTCTGGTGTTGGTGAGAGCAATTTGAGTGCCCCATAGACCTCTTGTGATGATTTTACATTAATATTTTGGGTCTATTATTCAAAGGAACGGGGAGATCAATGAGGATATCACATATCGTATTGAGGCGGGCAGAATGAAATGGTGTCACGACCCGAAATCCTAAGGATCGTGATGGCATCTAGTCTCTAAAACAAGGTAAGCCTATCACACAATAACATTAGATAGAATATTACAACTTAACATTAAATAAAACTGAGATGGCCCAAAACATAGCCAATATGATAATACAATAATCACAAATCCCAAAACTCGGTAATACGGAGACATAAGCTCTACAAGAAGTACATAATAACTCTCAGAGTGTACATCACTGTTTGGAATACATAAACAGTAATAAAGAACAATAGAAGATGACTCCGAGGCCTGCGAGCAGAATAGTAGGTATACCTTGAAGTCTCCACAATAACTCGGAATCAGTTCACTAACGACCAGCACACTCAGAGGTACCTGGATCTGCACAAAAATGTGCAGAAACATAGTGTGAGTACACAACAATCGGCACCCGGCATGTATCAAGACTAACCTCGGTGGAGTAGTGACGAGGTTCAAGTCGAGACACTCACTAGACAAATAACCTATGCAGGATATCAAAATAAAACTAAAAGTGGAAAGTATGACTAAATAAATAGCAACAAAGGATAGGCATGTGATAACACGCCAAATTAACGGAAAAATGTAAAACACAAATTGAAATCATTTAGGGAAAAGAATGATATGTTCAAATTATCAACCTGCCAACACAAGAATGACTTCAAGAATCACCCTGAAGCACCATGTAACATAATCACAAATCACTCTTATCACACCGAGTGAGCTTCATAATGAAATACTTCCCTTTACATAGCTATACGCACATAAGCCCCCATATCTCACCATGCGTGCATAACAAAAAGTATTTTTCCTTACTAGCAACACGCGCATAAGCCCCCTTATCTCACCGTGTTTGCATCACAATGAAGTATTTCCCCTTACTTGCAACACGTGCGTAATCCCCTTTATATTGCCGCATGCGCATTAATACACACCATCCTTATGTCGTGGCATGCGTAACTCATTCAACACACAACCGTTAACCTACACCACACGTGCTTGTATGCCACAACATTGCCCAAACAACAATACCAAGCCCAACAGTACATAGCCCACGGCTCAACAACAAAGTATACAAGAATCACAACAATAACACAAGAGTGAGGGTAGTGAATCAACAATGAAACGTGCTTCATATAACAAACAACTCCAAATCAAGGCATATTAATAGCACTTGTTCAAACAAAAAGGATCTAAATTTGAGGCAGCGGAGATGGTTGAAGCTATTAAAAGACTATGATATCACCATTCTGTATCATCCCGGGAAGGCCAATGTGGTGGTCGATGCTTTGAGTAGAAAGGAGGTGAGTATGGGTAGTCTTGCATTCATTCCCATTGGAGAGAGACCTGTTGCAGTTGATGTTCAGGCTTTGGCCAACTAGTTCGTGAGATTGGATATTTCGAATCCCAGCCAGGTTCTAGCTTGTGTGGTTTCTCGGTCTTCCTTATATGATCGCATCAGAGAGCGCCAGTATGATGATCTCCATTTGCTTGTCCTTAAGGACACGATTTAGCACAGTGATGCAAGAGATATGACAATTGGGGATGATGAGGTATTGAGGATGGAAGGTCGGATTTGTGTGCCCAATGTGGATGGGCTACGTGAGTTCATTCTTGAGGAGGCCCACAGTTTGCGGTATTCTATTCACCTGGGTATCGCGAAGATGTATCAGGATTTGAGGCAGCACTACTAGTGGAGGATAATGAAGAAGGATGTAGTGGGGTTTGTAGCTCGGTGCCTTAACTGTTAACAGGTGAAGTATGAGCATCAGAGACCAGGTGGATTGCTTCAGAGGTTAGAGATTCTAGAATGGAAATGGGAGAGGATCACCATGGATTTCGTAGTTGGGTTCCCATGGATTTTGAGGAAGTTCGATGCTATTTGGGTGATTGTGGATCGGCTGACCAAGTCCGCGCACTTCATTCGAATATGTACTACTTATTCTTCAGAGTTGTTGGCTGAGATTTACATCTTAGAGATCGTTCGCCTTCACGGTGTGCCAGTGTCCATCATTTTAGATCAAGGCACGCAGTTTATATCATAGTTCTGGAGATCAGTACAACGAGAGTTGGTCACCCAGGTTGAGTTGAGCACGACATTTTACCCTCAAATGGATGGATAGTTCGAGCACACTATTCAGATATTAGAGGACATGATATGCACTTGTGTCATTGATTTTGGGTGTTATTGGGATCAGTTTCTGCCACTCGCGGAGTTTTCCTACAACAATAGCTACCAGTCGAGTATTCAGATGGCTTCGTATGAGGCTTTGTATGGGAGACGGTGTAGATCTCCGGTGGGTTGGTTCGAACCGGGGGAGGCTAGACTACTGGTATTGACTTGGTTCAGGAAGCATTGGACAAGGTTAAATTGATTCAGGAGCGCCTTTGCACGGCGTAGTATAGACAAAAAAGTTATACCGACAGGAAGGTCCGTGATGTTGCTTACATGGTTGGAGAGAAGGTTCTGCTGAAGGTTTCACCCATGAAGGGTGTTACGAGATTCGGGAAGAAGGCCAAGTTGAGCCCTCCATTCATTGGGCCTTTTGAGGTACTTCAGAGGATTGGAAAGGTGGCTTATAAGCTTGCCTTGCCACCTAGCTTATCGAGTGTGCATCCAGTATTTCATGTTTCTATGCTGCAGAAGTATGTTGGCGATCCGTCTCATGTTTTGGATTTCAGCACAGCTCAGTTGGATGGTGATTTGACTTATGATATGGAGCCAGTGGCTATTTTAGATCGACAGGTTCGGAAGTTGAGGTCAAAGGATATAGCTTCAATAAAGGTGCAGTGGAGAGATCAGCCAATTGAGGAGGCTACTTGGGAGACTGAGCGGGAGATGCAGAGCAGATATCCACTCCTATTTGACACTCCAGGTATATTTCTAGACCCGTTCGAGGATGAACGTTTGTTTAAGAGGGGGAGGATGTAACGACCCGGCTAGTCATTTCGAGAGTTATAGCGCCATTCCCCCATTTACTGCTCCATTAGTGCTTTATAGCTATTATATGACTTATTGGGTTAGTTGGTTTAGGTCCGGAGAGATTTCAGAATGAAATGAGACACTTAATCTCATAATGGAAAGCTTAAGTTAGAAAAGTTGATCGAATGTTGACTTATATGTAAACGACATAGGATTTGAATTTTGATGGTTTTGTTGGCTCTGTTAGGTGATTTTGGACTTAGGGGCACGTCCGAATTGTAATTTGGAGGTCCCTAGTAGAATTAAGCTTGAAATGGCGGAAGTTGGAATTTTGGAAAGTTTGACAGGGAGTGGACTTTTTGATATCGGGGTCGGATTCCGATTTCGGAAGTTGGAGTAGGTTCGTGGTGTCATTTTTGACTTGTGTGCAAAGTTTGAGGTCAATCAGACGTCATTTGATAGGTTTCGGCGTCGTCTGTAGGCTTAAATTGGGGTGCAATTCATATTTTTGATGTGGTTTAAGACTTGTGGGTATGTTTGGTTGAGGTCTCGGGGGGCTCAGATTGATTTCGGGTGTTTAACGGACTTGGAATTTGATTTGATAAGTTGCTGAAGCTTGTGTGCTGCTGGTGTAATCCCACCTGCAGAGTGGGAACTGCAGATACGGGGCGAAGGCCACAGAAATGAAGGAAGGAAGGGGAGTTGGACTCCGTAGAAGCGGAGGATATCACGCAGGGGCGTGTCCGCAAGAGCGGATGTGGGAGCCGCAGATTCGGAGGTCACCGCAAAAGCGGGTATTTTGTCGCTCCTGCGAGGCCACAAAAGCGGCTTAGGTGCCACAGATGCGGATGGCGTGGGCAAAAACTGTATAAGCGAGGGTTTAGAGATTTCCACCATTTCTAACATTTTGAGCTAGGATTTTAGAGGGTTTTTAGAGAAATTTCAAGGGGATTCTTGAGGTAAGTTCCTTGTGTTCATTTTTCTTCAATAATTATGTTTCCCCGCTAATATTCTACATAGATGGTGTGTTTTTGAGGTGTAATTTTTGGGGTTCGAGGCTAGGGATTTGGAGAGTTGATTTTGGGGATTTGAATGACCAATTAGTGTCGGATTGTGATGAATTTGGTATGACTAGACTCAAGAGTGAATAGGCTTTTGGGTTTTGTGATTTTTGTTGGATTTCGATACGTGGGCCCGGGGGCCGGGTTTGAGCCGATTTCGGATTTTTGAGTTATAACTTCGTAATTCCTTGTAGAATTGATTCCTTTTGCCTGTATTGATTGTATTGTTCTGCTTATGGCTAGATTCGGGTCATTTGGAGGCCGACTTGCGAGGCAAAGGCGTATTGGAGTAGGAATTTTCTCGGATTGAGGTAAGTAACACTTCTAAACTTGGTTCTAAGGGTTTGAAACCCCGAACTTATATGTTATGTGATTGGTATTAAGGTGATGCACATGCCAAGTGACGGGCGTGCGGGCATGCACCGCGAGAATTGTGACCTGGTCGATTCCATGGCACTGTCTTGCAGTTCTATCTTGTTGATATCCGTGTTTTCATCATGTGATAAAGTAATTAAGCTGTCACTCATGCTAGATATCTTGTTTAGGCTGTAGGCCGGTACTGTTGGGACCTATAGTGGTCGTTACTTGCTGTTGTCGTACTGATTTCATTTATATTTTGTACTCAGTCATATTCATTCATTTCATATCATACCTCAGTCTCTGTTGTTATTTATTGATACATCATATCGTTATTTTCGGGCTAGTATCATAACATTGTGTTCCCGTGAGAGAGAGACTGGAGAGATTGATGACTGAGTGAGGTCGAGGGCCTGATTATGAGCGACATTTATGGGATCGGGCTGCATGCCGCAGTGGTATTACTGATTTATGCTAGCGTTTGGGCTGAAGGAGCCCCTTCGGAGTCTGCACAAACCCCCAGTGAGCACGGTTGATTATATTGTCCGAAGCATTATATACTGGGAGATGGATCTTCTCCATGGGTTGGATTGGCCCTACTCGGTACTGGGTGACTGATGGTCAGTGATGTATATATTCCGGGATGGATCTTCCCTGGGCCGTATGGGCCATATATAGTACTGAGTGATTGAGCATTTGAGAGGGTGAGCACATGAGGCTGTCACCATGGTGCGTCATATACAGCATGTGCATTGGCATTGTAGAAGTAGAGGAGTTATATTCTTCATATCATTTAGATTTGATCCATTTTACTGTTTTGAGATATCAATCGAACTTGAAAGCATGTCTACATTTTTGCATTGTTATTTTCTATATTGTACTGTGCCGGTTAAGTTCGTCACTACTTTGAGTCAACAGTTTGGATTTGCTACTTATTGAGTTGGTTGTACTCACACTACACTCTGTACCTCGTGTGCAGATCCAGGTGCTTCTGGTTACGGCGGTTGATGAGTGAGGAGTCGAGATCTCGGAGATAATCGAGGTAGCTGCATGGCGTTCGCAGGCCTTGACTCTCCTTCATTATCTTTATTTGTATTTCAGTTCTTATTTCCTCTGACATTGTAGTAGGCCTTGACGCTCATGTACACGGTGACACCCCAGATTTGGGAGAGATTTGTATGGCATTGTGGTTTTATTTCCTTTTTTTAAAAGGTTTTTCTTAAATATTAACTGCTTCCGTTTAATTTTCAAAATTTTTATTTTGTTGAATTGGTTGAGTAGTTGGCTTGCCTAGTTCCATGATAGGCGCTATCACGGCGATCGGTTTTTGGGTTGTGACAAGTTGGTATCAGAGCCTAGGTTACATAGGTCTCACGAGTCATGAGCAGGTTTATTAGAGTCTTGCAGATCGGTACGGAGACGTCTGTACTTATCTTTAAGAGGCTGCCGAACCCATAGGAAATTTCACATTCTTGAATTCTTGTCGTGCGGATTTGTAAATTTCGGTAACTAAACTTCTGTTATTCTATTTTCTCACAGATGGTGAGGACACATACTATTGGGAAGGATGGAGAGCCACTAGTACAACCGGCTAGGGCCGTGAGAGGCCGAGGTCAGGGGTGCAACTCGTACAACAGCTAGGGCAGCACCTGCAGAGCCACCAGTCTCTCCAGCTCAGGAGTAGGTACCCGATACAGTTGAGCCAGTGGGGCTAACTCAGGCACCAGCTGTGCCCATTATAATTCCACGCCTTCAGGAGGCTTTGGCACAGATATTGATAGTTTGCACTGGCCTTGCTCAGGTGGTTTTGGCTCAGGCCGCACCAACCACTTCTCAGGCTGAGGGAGGTACTCATACCCCTGTTATCCTCCCTCCATAGCAGGTAGTGCTGGGACTTCAGATACCTGGGGCACTACCAGCCCAGCTGGTTGTAGCTGCTCAAGCCCCGGTAGTCCCAGTTATGGCCGATGTTGACCAGAGGAGACTTGAGACATTTGGGAGGCTACGACCTCTATCATTTAGTGGTGTTGAGTCAGAGGATGCTCAGGGCTTTCTGGATAGGTGCGAGCGGATGCTTTGGACATCAGGTATTCTGTAGACCACTAAGGTCTCGTTCACTACTTTTCAATTTTCTGGGGATGCCTTCAGATTGTGGGAGGCTTATGAGAGGCGCAGGCCGGTCGGTGAAGCACCACTTACATGGCAGGAGTTCTCCGTTCTCTTCTTGGAGAAGTTCCTGCCGCAGTCTCGCAGAGAGGAGCAACATAGACAACTTGAGTAGCTTCGTTAGGATGGCATGTCTGTGATGCAATACGAGATGAGGATTTTGGAGATTGATCATCACGCAGTTTGGCTGGTTCCCACTTATAGGGAGAGGATTCAGAGGTTCATCGATGGCCTCACATATTAGTTGTGGTTGCTTATGACTAGGAGAGGGTATCTGGTGCTACTTTTGATGAGGTTGTCGATACTGCTAGGCAGATAGAGGTAGTCCACAGTGAGGAGCGGGTTAAGAGGGAGACCAAGAAGCCTCGTGGGTCAGGAGGTTTTAATGGTGTTTCTTCTGGAGATCAGTTCCACCACGGCAGGGGTCATCCTTATAGGTATGCTCAGATGGCTCATCCAGTTCACCATGGTGCATCATCCGGCCATGGTTCATATAGTACGAATCAGGGCCAGTCATCTCCCAGTGCCCTTCCAGCTCAGAGTTCGTCCCATGCACCTTCAGTTCAGGGCTCATCGGCATCGCGTTCTTTTAGCGGGTCTTCTGGTGCTCGGGGCTCCCTCCAGCCCCCACCGCCATTCGCAGGGAGGGGTTGTTTCAAGTGTGGAGATATGGGTCATATCAAGAGGCATTTTCATGCCTTACGAGAGGTCCAGCTCAGCAGAGGAGTCAGCCTACTACTTCAGCACCCGTTACTTCACCACCCGCCAAGCCTGGGGTAGAGCTCAGTCAGTTAGGAGTCGCCCTAGAGGGGGAGGCCGATAAGGTGGTGGTCAGGCCCGATTCTATGCTATTCCTGCTAGACCAGATGTTGTTGCTTCAGACGCAGTGATCACAAGTATTGTCTCAATTTTCCATAGGGAGGCCTATGTACTATTTGACCCTGGTTCCACTTATTCATATGCATCATCTTATTTTGCTCATCATTTGGATATGCCCCGTGAGTCCTTAGTTTCATTTGTTAATGTCTCTACACCGGTGGGCAATACTATTATTGTGGACCGTGTATATCTGTTGTGTGTAGTGACCATTGGGAGTCTGGAGACTAGAGTTGATCTCTTGTTGCTTAGTATGGTTGATTTTGACGTGATCTTGGGGATGATTTGGTTGTCTCAATGTCATGTTGTTCTAGATTGTCACGCTAAGACTGTGACGTTGGCGATGTCGAGGTTGCCGAGGATTAAGTGGAGAGGTTCTCCAGACTATGTTCCCAGTAGAGTGATTTCATATTTGAAAGCCTAGCGGATGGTTGGGAAGGGTTGTTTATCTTATTTGACCTCTGTGAGGGATGTTAGTGCTGATGCTCCCACTATTGATTATGTTCCGGTGGTGCGGGAGTTTCTGGATGTGTTTCTTGTAGACTTGCTGGGCATGCCGCCTGGCAGGGATATTGACTTCGGTATTGACTTGGTGTTGGGCACTCAGCCCATTTCTATTTCACCATATCGCATGGCACCAACTGAGTTGAAGGAGCAGCATCAGGAACTCCTTGATAAGGGGTTTATTAGGCCTAGTGTGTCACCTTGGAGTGCACCGATGTTGTTTGTGAAGAAGGAGCATAGTACTATAAGAATGTGCATTGATTATAGGCAGTTGAACAAAGTTACAATCAAGAACTAGTATCCCTTGCCGTGTATTGATGATCTGTTGGACCAACTTCAGGGAGCGAGGGTGTTCTCCAAGATTGATTTGAGGTCTGGGTATCAGCAATTGAAGATTCGAGACTCGAATATTCTAAAAACAGCCTTCAGGACCCGTTATGGTCATTATGAGTTCCTTGCAATGTCTTTTGGGCTGATCAACGCCCCAGCAACGTTCATCCATATAATGAACAGTATGTTTCAGCCTTATCTCGACTCGTTTGTTATAGTGTTCATTAATGATATCTTGGTGTACTCTCGTAGCTACGAGGAGTATGCCCATCATTTGAGGATTGTGTTGTAGCAGTTGAGGGAGGAGAAGCTTTATGCCAAGTTCTCCAAGTGTGAATTTTGGCTCCGCTTAGTGGCATTCTTGGGACACGTGGTGTCCAGTGAGGGTATTCAGGTGAATCCAAAGAAGATAGAGGCAGTTTAGAGTTGGCCTAGGCCATCCTCAGCTACGGAGATACGGAGCTTTCTCGTCTTGGCCGGTTATTACCATCGCTTTGTGGAGGGTTTCTCGTCTATTGCATCGCCCTTGACAAAATTGACCCAAAAGAGTGCTCATTTCAGGTGGTCGTGTCACGACCCAACTGGAGGGTCATGACTAGCACCCAGGCCATACTTGCCGAGCACCAACGTACATTTTATCTAACCTTCTTTATTATCTTTAAGGGCCGACAGGATCAATATAAATAGTAGACATGGATCATGAACATCCAACAATGAAAGATAATGTCATGAACATACATAACATGGGACGACAAGACTGTCAATAAACTATATATAAGGTACGAGCTATCATGATGCCATGAAAGACTATACAACAAAAATCAGCCGAAAAGGCATTCTAAATCATACATAAGTCAACACCTGTCTATGAGCCTCTAAAGGAACATAAGTGCTACAACATTGCCGGAACAGGGCCCCGACATACCCATAATGTCTATAACAAAAATGCATACCAAGACCACGGCAAGTCCGGAGAAGGGATCTCGCCAATAACCGCTGAACTGGACAGCCTACTGTGGTGGGGGAGCTACGTCTACCTGTCTATCAGGACCTGCAGCACGACATGCAGCGTCCACAAATAAAAAGGACGTCAGTACGAATAAAGTACTGAGTATGTGAGGCAAGAAAGCATAAGTAAGAACAGTAATGTAAACAGGGATAGAGAATATACAACCTGTGACATCTGGGTACCTCTGAGGGCTACTGACATGAAATACATGATACATACATATATATACATAAACTTTTAAAACATACGCCTTTGTGGGCATCACCATCATCATATCGTACCCGGCCATAATAGGCTCGGTAGAATCGTACCCAGCCACGTGGAGCTCGGTAAAACCCAACTGATCAGTGGTTGCACAATAGGTGCCGTACCCGGCCGACTATAGCATGGCTCGGTAGAGTAAAATAGATACATATATATGATGCATGCTGGACTCATTGGAATCACATTTTGAACCTTTCAGAGTGACATAAGGTTGGTATCCTTCGTACACGTTATTAGGATTAACTCTTCATCAAGAATCTTATAAGAATCAGGAACTACCAACAACATTGATAATATAAGAATAAGAGAAGTAACATCAATATCAATCGTTTCATAAGAAGGGCAGCAATGTAAGTACTGCTAGCTTCTAAGAGTAGAGTATCTTTGGGAGCTCGTTCATTACATTATGTACAATCGGAGTCATGCAAAAGAATGAAGGGGATAGCCTCACATACCTTGTATATACTGCCCAACCTCAAGCTATGCAAATGTCACGACTCCTTAGTCTACAATAAGACAAATGACACTATCATTATCGTTTAAGCGTCGTAACTATTATGTATCGACCACAACCTATTTTACGATGAAATGGACAGCACCTCCCCTATTTATATGACTTCCCACAAGTCAATACAATCACCAAACAGCCCAAACAACATCATTAATAATCATATTGAGCCTCCAAAACAGTCCACCAACCAACAACATTACTACCAAGCCTTTCGATATATATTTCACAAGTTCTAGCTTCAACGACTTAGCTGCAACTTGGATAATCTTAAATATATATAGAGTAAGAGGTTACTTACCTTTAAACAGAAAGAACAACTCCAATTTGACCTTAATTTTCCCCGAAATATCCCTTCAATTCTGCCACAAGAACAAGGAAGCGAAACTAGCAATTAATTCGGGTTTTTCGGCACTAGAATTACTTTAGAAGACTTGAAATCACCTAGGGTTGATATTAAAAACTTGAAGGTGTATTTACAGGACATAAAACACTTAAAACAACCTCCCACACGAGCTGGAACAACACAAAAATCAGCAACAACAAGAAGAACAAGAAACTTACTAGCGCCACGGGATTCCCGACATTTGATTTGTGTTGTTTGCCCTTTGTTTGGGTCTTGGATCATGAGAGAACCTTGAGAGACTGTTTTTAGGGTTATAAGGTCTGAATATACTGAAAAATAATGACTTAAAACGGGGTTGAGGTATCTTATATATGTCCATATGTCTTAAACCGCCTTTGTGGGCCCCATAGAGAGCAGCTTGGCGCACTCTCGCGAAAATGCGAATATCTCTCTATTCCGAGATCGTATCGATGAACGGTTTAATGCGTTGGAAACTAGACTCATAGATATTCAATTTGATAGGTAGATCACCCCATAATTACAAGCACATTGGGAGAAAAATGCAGTAACATTTGACCTAAAGTTTAAGAAAAATTATAAACCTAAGTTGCGACAACTTTTATCGACTTTTGTTTCATAACTCGCTTGACTTCAAGACTTATGATGCGGATATTATATGATTCAAATACATTAAAACAAGACCTCTTGGGACAATTAATCACCTCTAGTGTTACCCGAAAATATGGGTTACAACATCCTTGATTCGTTTAACTTCAAATACTTGTTAACCACTCTTATACACCCTTGTATCGTTTAAGACCAATAGGATTAACTTCTTATCATCTCAAAGATAATCTCTTCTTGGATTTACGTCGACTAACTTATGGCGTGATCTATGGTATGCGAATTTGGGTTGTAGCACCCTCTCCCCCTTAGGAACATTCGTCCTCGAATGTAAGGGTTTATGGGGTGTCTAACTCATTGTGGATTCCGACGGAGATTTCCGGCTGAGTTTCCCCTATAAAATGGACACTAGCCAAACTTGCAAGCAGTTAAACCTAACCTATGGCCTTACAAGACTATACAAAGCATTATGGATATGTACATTATCTTCATATTACCATTTTGTATTAAAAAAAGAGTATTCATAAGCTATTGCTTACCTCATACAGCCGTTTCACCTTATAATGCGTCCTTCTTTCCCCCGGCATCCTCGTTATCTTCACTCTGGAATAGGTAAGGGTATTTAGACTTCATCTCCTCTTCTGCTTCCCATGTCATTTCTTCTATATTCTTGTTCCTCCATAATACTTTCACGGAAGCTACATCCTTTGTTCTCAGCTTGCGGACTTGTCGATCTAATATAGCCACTGGCACTTCATCATATGATAGATCCTTTGTAACTTGTACATCTTTGATAGGGACGACCCGAGAAGGGTCTCCAATACATTTCCTCAACATAGATACATGGAATACCGGGTGGACAAATTCCAATTCAGATGGCAATTCTAACTCGTAAGCAACCTGTCCAATTCGTCGAAGAATTTTGTACGGCCCAATATACCGCGGACTCAACTTACCCTTCTTCCCAAAACGCATAACACCCTTCATCGGCGAGATCTTCAGGAAAACCCAATCACCAACCTCAAATTCCAGATCACGACGTCGGACGTCGGAATAAGACTTTTGCCTGCTTTGTGCCGTCCTCAGTCGCTCTTGTATCACTTTCACCTTCTCAATGGCTTGGTGAATCAAATCTGGCCCATATAATTCTGTCTCACCGACTTCGAACCATCCAACTGGTGATCTACATCTCCTCCCGTACAGTGCCTCATACGGGGCCATTTTAATACTGGAATGGTAGCTATTATTGTAGGCAAATTCTATAAGTGCCAGATGGTCATCCCAATTCCCCTTGAAATCTAGAACACATGCTCGTAGCATATCTTCAAGCGTCTGGATGGTACGTTCAGCCTGTCCGTCAGTCTGCGGATGGAATGCAGTGCTGAGATTTACTTGTGTGCCTAAACCCTTCTGAAAAGACCTCCAAAAGTTAGCCGTAAATTGAGCTCCTCGGTCTGATATAATAGATACCGGCACACCATGAAGCCTAACAATCTCCTTGATATACAACTTCGCATAATCTTCAGCCGTGTAAGTTGTCTTAACTGGCAGAAAATGGGCAGATTTTGTAAGTCGATCAACTATCACCCAGATGGAGTCAAACTTATGATAAGAGCGAGGTAATCCAATAATGAAGTCCATATTAATCACCTCCCATTTCCAGGTCGGAATCTCTATATTCTGAATCAATCCACTAGGTTTCTGATGCTCGATCTTTACTTGTTGACAATTAGGACACTGGGCTACAAATTCTGCAATAGACTTCTTCATGTTATCCCACCAATACTGCTCCTTAACGTCATGATACATCTTTGTCGAGCCAGGATGGATAGAATATCGGGACTGGTGAATCTCAATCATAATCTTCTCTCGCAACCCTGCCACACTAGGTACACATAATCGGCCCTGGTATCTCAGTGTCCCATCTCCTCCGATCTTGAAAGCTGTAATCTTACACTGCTGAATTCCCTCTCTCAATCTTACTAAGGTAGGATCTTCATATTGCCGTGCTTTTACCTCGGCTACCAAAGATGATTCTGCTGTATTCTGTACAGTAACACCTCCGTCATCAGAGTCCAACAATCTGATTCTCATATTGGCCAGCTGGTGAAGCTCTTTGGTCAACCCTTGTCTACCTGTCTCAATATGTATTAAGCTTCCCATTGACTTACGGCTGAGAGCGTCTGCCACAACATTAGCTTTACCGGGATGGTACAATATCTCGACATCGTAGTCTTTCAGTAATTCAAGCCACCTACGCTGCCTCAAATTCAACTCCTTCTGCTTGAAGATGTATTGTAAACTCTTGTGATCTGTGTAGATGTCAACATGGACACCGTATAAGTAGTGCCGCCATATCTTCAAAGCATATATTACTGCAGCCAATTCCAAATCATGAGTCGGGTAATTCTTTTCATGCTTCTTCAATTGTCTTGATGCATAAGCAATCACCTTCCTACGTTGCATCAATACGCACCCCAAACCTATACCTGAGGCATCACAATATACCACATAACCTTCTGTTCCTTCTGGGAGAGTGAGCACTGGCACGGATGTCAATCGATTCTTTAGCTCCTGAAAACTATGTTCACAAGCATCAGACCACTGGAACTTGGTAGCTTTCTGTGTTAACTTAGTCAATGGTGCTGATATAGAGGAAAACCCTTCTACAAACCGCCTATAATATCCTGCTAGCCCCAGGAAGCTGCGGACTTCTGACGGTGTTGTAGGTCTCGGCCAATTCTTCACTGCATCGATCTTCTGAGTGTCGACACTAATACCCTCATCAGATATCACATGGCCAAGGAATGCTACTGAGTTCAGCCAGAATTCACATTTAGAGAGCTTAGCATATAACTTATGATCCTGAAGGGTCTGTAATACTATCCGCAAGTGGCCCGCATGTTCCGCCTCCGAACGAGAATACACCAGAATGTCATCAATGAATACGATCACGAACACATCAAGATAGGGCCTGAATACACTATTCATGAGATCTATAAAAGCTGCTGGGGCATTTGTTAGCCCGAACGACATCACCAAGAACTCAAAATGCCCATATCTTGTCCGGAAGGCCGTCTTTGGAATATCCTTCTCCTTAACCCTCACCTGATGATACCCTGAACGCAAGTCAATCTTGGAGAAATACTTGGCACCCTGGAGTTGGTCAAACAGGTCATCAATTCTTGGAAGTGGATACTTGTTCTTTATTGTAAACTTATTCAACTGTCGATAATCGATACACATCCTTAACGACCCATCTTTCTTCCGCACGAACAAGACTGGCGCACCCCAAGGTGAAGTGCTAGGCCTAATGAAACCCTTATCCAGCAAGTCCTTCAACTGTGCCTTCAACTCTCGCAACTCTGCCGGGGCCATCCTGTATGGAGGGATAGAGATCGGTTGAGTGTCAGGCAATGCATCAATGCTAAACTCAATCTCCCTTTCAGGAGGAAGGCCTGGGAGTTCATCTGGGAAAACATCTGGAAATTCATTGACCACGGGGATTAATTGTAGAGTAGGCGGCTTCGCCTCCGCATCCCTAACGCGAACAAGATGATAAATGTAACCTTTTGAGATCATCTTCCTTGCCTTAAGATAGGAAATAAACCTACCTTTTGGCGTAGCAATGTTCCCCTTCCATTCAATGGTGGGTTCACAATGAAACTGAAACCTAACCATCTTCGTACGACAGTCAACATTTGCATAGCATGAGGCCAACCAGTCTATTCCTATTATCTCATCGAAATCAACCATTTCTAACTCAAATAAATTTGCCGAGGTTTGACGACTACAAATCATCACAGTGCAACCTTTATATACCCTTCTAGCAATAACAGAATCTCCTATCGGAGTGGATACCGCAAGTGGTTTACTTATCAATTCAGGTTCAATGCCAAACTTATTAGCCACAAAGGGTGTAACATATGATAAGGTAGATCCTGGATCAATTAGCACATATACATCATAAGAAAACACAGACAATATACCTGTAACAACATCCGGAGATGACTCGAGATCTTGTCGACCTATTAGAGCATAGGTTCGATTTTGAGCACCACTCGAACTCGGCACTGAACCTCTACCTCTACCATGACCTGTCGACTGTTGAAAACCTTGTGCTGGAGGTCGAACTGATGAGGAAGAACCAGACACAGATCCAGTCAGTTGAGCCATACCACCACCTCTTCTGTTAGGACAATCCCGCATCATATGGCCACGCTGTCCGCAAGAATAGCACGCATCAGAACCTCGACGGCATAGTCCAAAGTGGGCCTTGCCGCACTGATCACAACGAGGTGCTGGGGGTCTCGTCTGACTAGTATCTCTATGAAATTGTGAGCCTAATGCCCTCAAACTCTGACCTGAACCAGAATAGGTAAATCGATCATACCGAGGCCTCTGAAACTTTGGAGGAGCACTAGCTATAGGTGGCGCCGAACTCCTCGATGATTGGGGCCTGATACTGCCTCTGAACTCATCAGAATACCCTGCAAATCTCGCCCTCTTATGATGGCCCCTATCCTGCTCCCTATCTGCCCTTTGCTGTCGCTTACGATCCTCTAGGGTCTGGGCATAAGCCTGAATACGGGAAATATCCATGCCCTCTACCAAGGAGGCTGTTGTGCACTCATTTATCAGATATGGTCCCAACCCGTTCACGAACAGATGCACCCTATCACTCATCTCAGCCACCATATGGGGAGCATACCTTGCTAAAGAATCAAACTGTATACTATACTCTCGTACACTCATATTACCCTGTCGAAGGTTCAAGAACTTATCAGCTCTAGCTCGTCGTATCTCAACTGGCAAGTAGTGACGAAGAAAGGCCTCAGAAAATTCCTTCCACACGGCTGGAGGAGCGTTCGGACCCCTAGATCTCTCCCAACTATCATACCAGAAAACCGCTAAATCCCGTAACCGATAAGAAGCCAACTCTACTGCCTCCGTATCACTAGCATGCATAACCCGCAATGTACGATGAATCTGATCAATAAATGTTTGTGGGTCCTCCTTGGGGTCTGATCCGGTAAACACTGGAGGGTCTAGATTAATAAAATCACGAACTCTCGCACTAACCGATTTATCAGCAGCACTGGTATTCTGCCTCTGAGCCTGAGCAGCTACCAAGCTAGTCAACAATTGCACCGCACTGCGCATATCGTGGTCTGTAGTGCTAGACGGAGGAACTGGATGTACTGGGTGCCTCCTAATATCCTCTGGAGGAGACGGAGAGGTATGAGACGGCATCTCACTCTGAGCCTCACTTTGGCCTGCTCTGGCTGGAGGCACCTGAATGTTACCCTCTCCCACAGCTGTATCAAGCCGTTTACTAATTGCTTGCTTCCTAGTCGAAGGCATCGCTGAAAGAAAACAAGGTGAATATTAGATATGAACACTTACTACTCAACTCTACGCACGATCTAGATTCAGGAAGAAGGTAACAACCCTAGATGTCACGTAGCCTCCTGATTATAAATGTGGCGCGCTACACATCCATAATCAAAACTCTACTAGACACGGCTCATAGACATCCCCTAGGACAGACTTGCTCTGATACCAAGTTTGTCACGACCCAACTGGAGGGTCATGACTAGCACCTGGGCCACACTTGCCGAGCACCAATGTACATTTTATCTAACCTTCCTTATTATCTTTAAGGGCCGACAAGATCAATATAAATAGTAGACATGGATCATGAACATCCAACAATGAAAGATAATGTCATGAACATACATAACATGGGACGACAAGACTGTCAAGAAACTATATATAAGGTACGAGCTATCATGATGCCATGAAAGACTATACAACAAAAATCAGCCGAAAAGGCATTCTAAACCATACATAAGTCGACACCTGTCTATGAGCCTCTAAAGGAACATAAGTGCTACAACATTGCCGGAACAGGGCCCCGACATACCCATAATGTCTATAACAAAAATGCATACCAAGACCACGGCAAGTCCGGAGAAGGGATCTCGCCAATAACCGCTGAACTGGACAGCCTACTGTGGTGGGGGAGCTACGTCTACCTATCTATCAGGACCTGCAGCACGACATGCAGCGTCCACAAATAAAAGGACGTCAGTACGAATAAAGTACTGAGTATGTGAGGCAAGAAAGCATAAGTAAGAACAGTAATGTAAACAGGGATAGAGAATATACAACCTGTGACATCTGGGTACCTCTGAGGGCTACTGACATGAAATACATGATACATACATATATATACATAAACTTTTAAAACATACGCCTTTGTGGGCATCACCATCATCATATCGTACCCGGCCATAATAGGCTCGGTAAAACGTACCCGGCCATCATAGGGCTCGGTAGAATCGTACCCGGCCACGTGGAGCTCGGTAAAACCCAACTGATCAGTGGTTGCACAATAGGTGCCGTACCCGGCCGACTATAGCGCGGCTCGGTAGAGTAAAATAGATACATATATATGATGCATGCTGGACTCATTGGAATCACATTTTGAACCTTTCGGAGTGACATAAGGTTGGTATCCTTCGTACACGTTATTAGGATTAACTCTTCATCAAGAATCTTATAAGAATCAGGAACTACCAACAACATTGATAATATAAGAATAAGAGAAGTAACATCAATATCAATCGTTTCATAAGAAGGGCAACAATGTAAGTACTGCTAGCTTCTAAGAGTAGAGTATCTTTGGGAGCTCGTTCATTACATTATGTACAATCGGAGTCATGCAAAAGAATGAAGGGGATAGCCTCACATACCTTGTATATACTGCCCAACCTCAAGCTATGCAAATGTCACGACTCCTTAGTCTACAATAAGACAAATGACATTATCATTATCGTTTAAGCGTCGTAACTATTATGTATCGACCACAACCTATTTTACGATGAAACGGACAGCACCTCCCCTATTTATATGACTTCCCACAAGTCAATACAATCACCAAACAGCCCAAACAGCATCATTAATAATCATATTGAGCCTCCAAAACAGTCCACCAACCAACAACATTACTACCAAGCCTTTCGATATATATTTCACAAGTTCTAGCTTCAACGACTTAGCTGCAACTTGGATAATCTTAAATATATATAGAGTAAGAGGTTCCTTACCTTTAAACAGAAAGAACAACTCCAATTTGACCTTAATTTTCCACGAAATATCCCTTCAATTCTGCCACAAGAACAAGGAAGCGAAACTAGCAATTAATTCGGGTTTTTCGGCACTAGAATTACTTTAGAAGACTTGAAATCACCTAGGGTTGATATTAAAAACTTGAAGGTGTATTTACAGGACATAAAACACTTAAAAAAACCTCCCACACGAGCTGGAACAACACAAAAATCAGCAACAATAAGAAGAACAAGAAACTTACTAGCGCCACGGGATTCCCGACATTTGATTTGTGTTGTTTGCCCTTTGTTTGGGTCTTGGATCATGAGAGAACCTTGAGAGACTGTTTTTAGGGTTATAAGGTCTGAATATACTGAAAAATAATGACTTAAAACGGGGTTGAGGTATCTTATATATGTCCATATGTCTTAAACCGCCTTTGTGGGCCCCATAGAGAGCAGCTTGGCGCACTCTCGTGAAAACGCGAATATCTCTCTATTCCAAGATCGTATCGACAAACGGTTTAATGCGTTGGAAACTAGACTCATAGATATTAAATTTGATAGGTATATCTCCCCATAATTCCAAGCACATTGGGAGAAAAATTCAGTAACATTTGACCTAAAGTTTAAGTAAAATTATAAACCTAAGTTGCGACAACTTTTATCGACTTTTGTTTCATAACTCGCTTGACTTCAAGACTTATGATGCGGATATTTTATGATTCAAATACATTAAAACAAGACCTCTTGGGACAATTAATCACCTCTAGTGTTACCCGAAAATACGGCTTACAACATCCTTGATTCGTTTAACTTCAAATACTTGTTAACCACTCTTATACACCCTTGTATCATTTAAGACCAATAGGATTAACTTCTTATCATCTCAAAGATAATCTCTTCTTGGATTTACGTCGACTAACTTACGACGTGATCTATGGTATGTGAATTTGGGTTGTAACAGGTCGGATGAGTGTGAGGAGACCTTTCAGAAGCTCAAGACTGCCTTGACCACAACTCCAGTTCTAGTTTTTCCATCACCTTCAGGCTCTTATACAATGTATTGTGATGCTTCTCAGATCAGCATTGGGTATGTGTTGATGTAGGAGGGTAGAGTGATCGCTTATGCTTCGCGTCAGTTGAAGCCTCACGAGAGGATCTACCTTGTTCATGATTTGGAGTTAGCTTCCATCATTCATGCATTGAAGATTTGGAGGCATTATCTCTACGGTGTGTCTTGTGAGGTGTTTATGGATCATCATAGCCTCTGGCACTTGTTCAAACAAAAGGATCTAATTTTGAGGCAGCGGAGATGGTTGGAGCTACTAAAGGACTATGATATCACCATTCTGTATCATCCCAGGAAGGCCAATGTGGTGGCCAATGCCTTGAGTAGAAAGGTAGTGAGTATGGGTAGTCTTGCATTCATTCCCGTTGGAGAGAGACCTGTTGTAGTTGATGTTCAGTCTTTCGCCAACCAGTGCGTGAGATTGGATATTTCGGAGCCCAATCGGGTTCTAACTTGTGTGGTTTCTCGGTCTTCCTTATATGATCGCATCAGAGAGCGCCAGTATGACGATCCCCATTTGCTTATCCTTAAGGACACAGTTTAGCACGGTGATGCTAGAGATATGACTATTGGGGATGATGGGCTGTTGAGGATGCAGGGTCAGATTTGTGTGCCTAATGTGGAAGGGCTAGATGAGTTGATTCTTGAGGAGGCCCATAGTTTGTGACATTCCATTCACCCGGGTGCTGCAAAAATGTATCAGGACTTGAGGCAGCACTACTGGTGGAGGAGAATGAAGAAGGATGTAGTGGGGTTTGTAGCTCGGTGCTTTAACTGTCAGCAGGTGAAGTATGAGCATCAGAGACCGGGTGGATTGCTTCATAGGCTAGAGATTCCAGAGTGGAAATGGGAGCGGATCGCCGTGGATTTCGTAGTTGGGCTCCTATAGATTTCGAGGAAGTTCGATGCTATTTGGGTGATTATGGATCGCCTAACCAAGTCCGCGCAGTTCATTCCAGTAGGTACTACTTATTCTTTAGAGCGGTTGGTTGAGATTTACATCCGAGAGATCGTCCGCCTTCACGGTGTGCCAGTGTCCATCATTTTAGATCGAGGCACGAAATTTACATCACAGTTCTGGACAGCAGTATAACGAGAGTTTGGCACCCAGGTTGAGTTGAGCACATCATTTTACCCTCAGATGGATGGACAGTTCGAGCGCACTATTCAGATATTGGAGGACATGCTACGCGCTTGTGTCATTGATTTTGGGGGTTCTTGGGATTAGTTTCTGCCACTCGCAGAGTTTGCTTACAATAAGAGCTACCAGTCAAGCATTTATATGCCTCCGTATGAGGCTTTGTAAATGGGAGACGGTGTAGATCTCTAGTGGGTTGGTTCGAGTCGGGGGAGGCTAGACTACTAGGTATTGACTTGGTTCAGGATACATCAGACAAGGTTAAATTAATTCAGGAACGGCTTCACACGGCGCAGTCTATTCTGAAGAGTTATGCTGACAGGACGGTCCGTGATGTTGCTTACATGGTTGGGGAGAAGGTTCTGCTGAAGGTTTCACCCATGAAGGGTGTTATGAGATTCGGGAAGAAGGGCAAGTTGGGCCCTCGGTTTATTGGGCCTTTTGAGGTACTTCATGTTACATCCTATATTTTCGTACGTAAAAATGTGTCGTAAGAAAACTAATGTAGGACCAAAAATGAGATAATATTTAAAAGTATATAAAGTAAGTTAATCATGTTACCTCTGAGGTTACAAATATTGAAGATCATGAACAACAAGTACAAAGAGGGTTGGACAGTTCAGAAGCTAAAGCAATTAAATAAAACAATGTTTCGTCGAAAGTCGACAAGTTGGGAATGTTATAACATGTACCTTTGGGGTGAGACTAGGGTGATTAACATGATAAGGAGATTATGTTATGATTTATATTAGTCGTATGACATCCGTGTGTTATGTTTTAATGTCAAGCGAGTTGTGGAACAAAAGTCGATGAAAGTCATCACAAGTTACACTCATAAGTTTTACTGAAATTTTGGGTCAAATGTAACTGCGATTTTCTCCCAATATACTTAGAGTTATGGGGTGTTCCACCCATCAAATTAAAGATCTATGAGTCTATTTTCCAACGCATTAAACCGTTTGTCAATACGACATCGGAGTAGAGAGATATGGGCATGTTTGCGATACTGCGCAAGCTGCTAGGTGACAAGTAGGTGTGTCACCTACTTGCTTAAATGAAAGCCCAAAAATGGGCCATTTCGGGTCGTCCAAAGAGGCCTTTTAAAGGCCTATTTTCTTCATATATTAGACTTAAAATAGAGCATAATAACCAGACATAAGCTCTGCAAAGAATCCTCCCAAATATTTCCCACAAACCCTAATTGATTTTCTCTCCCTTTCAAGTTCTAATTGGAGGTAAAACCTAGAGTTTGAAGAACCAAGATAGGAGCTGAGTTATCCAACAAATAAGGTGAGTTTACTGATCTCTTTCATCCATTTTTTCTGCTGTAAATTCATGGTAAGTCGTTCTATACTTGTAAGAACTCACGGGACGGTGATCGAAAGCCGTGAGTTCGAGTTATTCACTTGTAGCAAACTGTTTTGTGGACTGTTTTGTGTTGCTGATGGGCTGCGTATTTTACTACTATTTTGTGGAGTTTTGGAGGAGGAAGGGGGTGTAGAAACACCATATAAATGTAGGGTGGTTCGCTGGTCATTCATCATAACATTTCCGGGTCGTTTGACACTACTACGGTGGTCGTTTTGTGTATGAAGAGATTGGGGTGTGTTGGGCTGTTTTGTAGTATTTTATGGCATATATAGGGCTGAAAAATGGTGTATATATGTTTTTATTGTTCTGTTCTTGTATTGTTGGTGTTATCTTGAATTTGGAGGAAGTAAGGATTATAGGGGAGATGCTGCCCGTTTTAATACAAAATAAGTTTGTCGTTCGTTGTGCGATAGTTGTACCTTTCGTAACTTAACGATAGTATTATTATCATTCTTGTAGATTAAGGTGCGAAGAGGTGAGTTCAACTTGGTGATTGGAAAGATTGTGATAAGGTATGTTAAGGCTAAGCCCTTCCTTCATTTTGGCATGATCTCGTAGCTACATGTGTTAATAATGAGACATAAAGAGAAGTTCGTATTCATGAATTTATTCACATTATTCTAGTCTCATAAGTTACAATATTATTCCTTATCGAGACTTCATATTCAGTTTAGTTTTGTCTTTATTCAGTCAAGAGAGCAGAGGGTCTATATATATATACAGTATTACACTATTTTCACCACCATCGAGCTATAATCGGTGGGCAGGCCCCTATTGGGCAACCTCTGATCAGATGGTAAGTAGGCCCCTATTGGGCAACCTCTGATCAGATGGTAAGTTATATATACCGAGCCTACTATGGCCGAGCGCCTATGAGCGAGCCCAGGATGGCCGAGATACAGAGCCCAGTATGGCCGAGCGCCTATGAGCGAGCCTACTACGGCCGGGCATTTACACGTACCGAGCCTTATAGGGCCGGACATTTATTTTACTTACTATATTGAAGGAGTTTAGTCACTATCAGCAGGTAAGTATATCTCCAGATCATCTTTGATTCCCAGTTACTTCCAGTTATTATATTATCAGTTCAGTTTTGATTTTCAGTTATGTTATTGCCTTACATACTCGGTACATTATTTCATACTGACGTCCCTTTTCCGGGGACGCTGCATTTCATGCATGCAGGTTCAGATAGACAGACGAGTAGACCTCCTCAGTAGGTGTTTCCAGAGTTTAGCCTGATCGGTAAGCTCCACATCCTTCGGAGTTATCGGGTCTAGGTTTTTGTGTGCATCTTATGTATGTATTTATATATATAATATGGGTAGGTCGGGGCCCTGTTCCGATCACAATATATCTATCAGTAGAGGCTTGTAGACATATCCTGTTGGTTAGTGCAGTATATTGGGTTTGTAGGCCTGGTATGTATATTTGATGGTTTGTCAGCTGTAGTAGCTATGACGGCCTTGTCGGCCTAGCTTTATATTGATGTTTAGTTAGCGCTAGTTTCCATTCAGTTTTATATTTTGCTTCGCAAATTGTCTTGCAAGGTGGCCCCATGGCCAAAGTATGACATTATATGTTCAGAGTCCCTTAGTTGCAATTTGGTACGCCAGGTTAGGTAGGGCACCGGGTGCTTGTCTCGCTCCTAGGTTCGGGGCGTGACAAACTTGGTATCAGAGCAGTTTTGTCCTAGGGAGTCTACAAGCCGTGTCTAGTAGGGTCTTGTTTATAGATGTGTTGTGCACCACATTATATAAGCAGGGAACTACAGGGCATTTAGGAGTTGGTTACCCTTCTTTGAAATCTAAATCGTGCCATAGAACTGAGTTATAGGAAATTTGAATTAAACTTATGTGTTGGTATTTGCATGCACAGATGACGGTGACTAGGAAGACTACGGCTAGCCAGAGGAGAGATACAGCAGCAGGTGAGGGGACCAGCAGGGTACCCCCAGTAGATGGGGCCCAGTCTGAGGCTCAAGGCGAGACCCCTACTCAGCCATTACCGGCTCCTCCACCAACTACGGAGATTCCTAGGGAAACCGCACATCCAGTTCCCCCTCCACTTCCATCAGATCAGGACTTGAGAAGTGCGGTGCATTTGTTGAGTTGGTAGCTACCCACTAACAGGCTAGGGCATCAGCTAGTGCAGGAACTTCTGAGGGGTCTGGGAGTTCAAGGGTCCGAGAGTTTATTGCTTTGAGTACCCCAGAGTTCACGGGAACAGATCAGAGGGAGGACCCGCAGGATTTCATGGATCAACTTCACAGGATCTTTCGTGTTATGCATGCCATGGAGAAAGAGGCACTTGAGCTAGCAGCTTTTCGACTCCGAGATATAGCCATCCTTTGGTACGAGGGATGGGAGAGGTCCAGGGGACGTGATGCACCTCCAGCTATTTGGGAGAACTTTTCAGATGCCTTCCTTGACCAATACTTACCACAGGAGATCCGACAGGCTCGAGTCGATCAGTTTCTAGCCCTCAAGCAGGGTAATATGAGTGTTCGAGAGTATAGTCTCCGTTTTGACTCATTGGCCAGATATGCACCATCCATAGTTACTACTATGCGGGACAAGATTCACAGGTTTATAGCAGGGTTAACCCCAGAGTTAACTGAGGCATGTGCCACCGCTGCATTACAGGATAGTATGGATATCTCCCGGATTCAGGCATTCACCTAGAATATAGAAAGGGGTAGGCATCGGCAGCAGGGTACAGAGAGGGCTGAGCAAGGGCAACGTAAGAGGATGAGATTTCCCAGGTCTCAGGAGCAATCTCAGGGTAGTTATAGGACCCAGTACTTCAGACGGCCACCTAGGCCTCCGCCACCTCAGTTACAGGGTTACAGGTATGACCGCTATACTCAGTTAGGACCAGGTGAGAGCTCACGGGCAACGGGTTTGCAGCGACAACAAGGATCTGCGCAGACATGGTCATTTCCTCCACGGTGTGACATCTGTGGTAGAGGACACTTGGGCCAATGCCGAGCAGGTTCTGATGCTTGTTATACATGTGGGCGTCCGAGGCATATGATGCGAGATTGCCCAAATAGAGATTCTGGGGGAATGGCACAACCAGCGAGTTCAGCAACAGGATCATCTATGTCCGTGCATCCTTCAAGGCGCGAGTCTCAGTCTTCGGCTGGTAGAGGTCGAGGCAGAGGTAGAGGTTCCAGTTCAAGTGGTAATCAGAACCGTATCTATGCTTTAGCGGGTCGACAGGACCAGGAGTCTTCACCAGACGTTGTGACAGGTATATTAACCATTTGCTCTCACGATGCTTATGCTTTGATAGACCCAGGATCTACTTTATCGTATATTACCCCATTTGTCGCGAGGAAGTTTGGTATAGTGCCTGAAATACTAAGTGATCCTTTTGTGGTATCTACACTGGTCGGAGAATCGATTATTGCTAGACGGGTTTACCGAGGTTGTACGGTGACAATTTGTAGTCGTTAGACCTCAGCTGACCTAGTTGAGCTAAAGATGATGGATTTTGATGCTATCATGGGCATGGACTGGTTGGCAGCTTGCTATGCCACAGTTGATTGCCGAGCAAAGGCAGCTAGATTTCATTTTTCGGGTGAGCCAGTCCTTGAATAGGTAGGTAATACACCAACACCCAGAGGTAGGTTTATTTCCTATTTGAAGGCGAGGAAAATGATCGCAAAAGGGTGTATTTATCATATTGTGTGAGTTAGAGATGCAGATGCTGAGATACCTACACATCAGTCTATTCCCGTAGTCAAAGAGTATGCAGATATGTTTCCAGATGAGCTTCCAGGTATTCCTCCAGAGCGAGAGATTGATTTTAGCATCAATTTGCTTCCAGGAACTCAACCAATATCCGTCCCTCCATATAGAATGGCACCTGCCAAATTGAAGGAGTTGAAGGAGCAGTTAAAAGATTTGCTGGAGAAAGGTTACATCAGGCCCAGTACCTCACCTTGGGGTGCACCGGTACTATTTGTGCGGAAGAAAGACGGCTCGCTGAGGATGTGTATCGATTATAGGCAGCTGAACAAGGTAACTATTAAGAATAAGTATCCACTTCCAAGGATCGATGACTTGTTTGATCAGTTGCAGGGGGCTATATGCTTTTCAAAGATAGATTTGAGGTCGGGGTACCACCAGGTCAGAGTTCAGGAAAAAGATATTCCGAAGACAGCCTTCAGGACCCGATATGGCCACTTCGAGTTCCTTGTCATGTCCTTCGGGTTGACTAATGCACCCGCTGTATTTATGGACTTGATGAATAGCCTATTCCGGCCATTTTTAGATCTATTCGTGATAGTATTTATTGATGATATTCTGGTTTATTCCCGTTCAGAGGATGAGCATGCGGACCACCTGCGAGCGGTACTCCAAACCCTCCGTGATCGTAAGTTGTATGCTAAGTTTTCTAAATGTGAGTTCAGGTTGAAGTCTGTAGCATTCTTGGGGCATATTGTATCAGATGAAGGGATAAAGGTGGACACTCAGAAGATTGAGGCCGTGAAATCTTGGCCTAGACCTACCACTCCGACAGAGGTTCGTAGCTTTCTAGGCTTAGCAGGATACTATCGGAGGTTCATAGAGGGTTTTTCTTCCCTTTCGGCACCATTGACGAAGTTGACACAGAAAGAAACTAAGTTTCAATGGACAGAGGCTTGCGAGCGGAGTTTCCAAGAGCTTAAGAACAGGTTGACCTCAGCTCCAGTTCTAACACTTCCAGAGGGTCTAGAGGGTTATGCCGTGTATTGTGATGCATCAGGTGTCGGGTTAGGATGTGTCCTGATGCAACATGGGAAGGTAATTGCGTATGCTTCAAGGCAGTTGAGGAAGCACGAGAGGAATTATCTGACCCACGACCTCGAGTTAGCTGCAATTGTCCATGCACTTAAGATATGGCGGCATTATTTATATGGTGTTCATGTTGATGTATTTACTGATCATAAAAGCCTACAATATATCTTCAAGCAGAAAGAGTTGAATTTGCGACAGAGGCGATGGCTTGAGTTATTGAAAGATTACGATGTTAACATTCTCTACCATCCAGGGAAAGCTAATGTTGTAGCAGATGCCTTAAGTCGCCGATCTATGGGTAGCTTAGCACATGTAGAGCCCGAGAAAAGACAATTAGCTAGAGAGATTCATCAATTGGCTTCGTTGGGGGTTCGGTTAGTAGATTCTGAGGATGGTGGAGTTGTACTCCAAAACACTGCAAAATCATCCCTCATAGCTGAAGTCAAGGAAAGGCAGTACGAGGACCCAGAGTTGGTCGAGTTGAGAGAGCGAGTTCCGCAGCAGAAGAAGCCATTGTTAGAGCTCAAGGGAGATGGGGTTCTCAGATATAGGGGTCGTTTATGTGTTCAAGATGTAGCAGGGCTACGAGACAGGATTATGTCAGAGGCACATTATTCATGGTATTCCACCCATCCTGGGTCGACGAAGATGTATCATGACATTAAGGATGTGTACTGGTGGAACGATATGAAGAAGAACATTGTTGAGTTTGTCGCCCAATGTACTAGTTGCCAGCAAGTGAAGGTAGAGCACCAGAAGCCCGGAGGGCTAATGCAGACTATAGAGATCCCGACATGGAAATGGGAGGCGATAAACATGGACTTTATCACGGGTTTACCTCGTTCTAATCGTAAGTTCAATTCCATATGGGTGATAGTTGATAGGCTCACGAAATCAGCTCACTTCCTACCAGTCAGATCTACATATACAACAGAAGATTATGCAAAGTTATATATTAAGGAGATAGTGCAGCTACACGGAGTACCGGTTTCTATTATATCTGACCGTGGGGCTCAGTTTACAGCATATTTTTGGAGGTCATTTCAGAGAGGTCTAGGGACTCAGGTGAATCTCAGCACAGCTTTTCATCCACAGACTGATGGACAAGCCGAGCGCACAATTCAGACGCTCGAGGATATTTTACGAGTATGTGTGTTGGATTTTAAAAGAAGTTGGGATGAACATCTACCTCTTATCGAGTTTGCATATAATAACAGTTACCACTCCAGTATCCAGATGTCTCCGTACGAGGCTTTGTATGGGCGTAAGTGCAGATCTCCTATAGGGTGGTTTGATATTGGAGAATCTGGGTTACATGGGCCAGACCTGGTTCAGCAGGCCATAAAGAAAGTAAAGCTTATACGGGAGCGACTGTTGACAGCTCAGAGTCGTCAGAAGTCATATTCTGACGTGCGGCGACAAGACTTAGAGTTTAGGATTAATGACTGGGTATTCTTAAAGGTATCACCTATGAAGGGCGTGATGAGGTTTGGCAAGAAAGGCAAGCTTAGCCCACGGTATATTGGGCCTTATAGGATCATTCGGAGAGTGGGCCAAGTAGCTTATGAGTTAGAGTTGCCCTCAGAATTGGAGTCTGTCCATCCGGTTTTTCACGTATCTATGCTACGGAAGTGCATTGGCGATCCTACCCGAGTGGTGCCCACGGATGATGTACAGATTACAGAGGACTTGTCATACGAGGAAATTCCAGTTGCCATCCTAGACCGACAAATCCGCAATCTACGAAATAAGGAGGTAGCTTCCGTAAAGGTTTTATGGAGGAGCAAGAATGTAGAAGAGATGACGTGGGAATCGGAGGAAGAAATGAAGTCTAAATACCCCCACCTATTTCAAACTGAAGATATGGTTCGAGATGGGACGCTACAACATAGCTCTATGTAGGCTAGCAGGTCATCAGGTAAGCTTTTATTTTTCACTTTCAATATTTATGATTTACGGTCGGTGAGGCAAATTGCTGCTATTTATAAAGATTGGCCATATGTGGCATGCATAGTATGTTTCTGGCTACGTGCAGGTTGGTTTTAACCTAGTGTACGAAGGATACTTTGGCAAAATTTTCCAAAGTCTCTAAGAGTAAACATTCGAGGACGAATGTTCCCAAGGGGGAGTGATGTTACACCCTATATTTTCGTACGTAAAAATGCGTCGTAAGAAAACTAATGTAGGACCAAAAATGAGATAATTTTTAAAAGTATATAAAGTAAGTTAATCATGTTACCTCTGAGGTTACAAATATTGAAGATCATGAACAACAAGTACAAAGAGGTTTGGACAGTTCAGAAGCTAAAGCAATTAAATAAAACAATGTTTCGTCGAAAGTCGACAAATTGGGAATGTCATAACATGTACCTTTGGGGTGAGACTAGGGTGCTTAAAATGATAAGGAGATTATTTTATGATTTATATTAGTCGTATGACATCCGTGTGTTATGTTTTGAAGTCAAGCGAGTTGTGGAACAACAGTCGATGAAAGTCATCACAAGTTACATTCATAAGTTTTACTTAAACTTTGGGTCAAATGTAACTGCAATTGTCTCCCAATATACTTAGAGTTATGGGGTGTTCCACCCATAAAATTAAATATCTATGAGTCTATTTTCCAATGTATTAAACCATTTGTCAATACGACATCGGAGTAGAGAGATATGGGCATTTTTTCGATACTGCACAAGCTGCTAGGTGACAAGTAGGTGTGTCACCTACTTGCTTAAATGAAAGCCCAAAAATGGGCCAGTTCGGGTCGTCCAAAGAGACCTTTTAAAGGCCTATTTTCTTCATATATAAGACTTAAAATAGAGCATAATAACCAGACATAAGCTCTACAAAGAATCCTCCCAAATATTTTTCACAAACCCTAATTTATTTTCTCTCCCTTTCAAGTTCTAATTGGAGGTAAAACCTAGAGTTTGAAGAACCAAGATAGGAGCTGAGTTATCCAACAAATAAGGTGAGTTTACTGATCTCTTTCATCCATTTTTTCTGCTGTAAATTCATGGTAAGTCATTCTATACTTGTAAGAACTCACGGGACGGTGATCGGAAGCCATGAGTTCGAGTTATTCACTTGTAGCAGACTGTTTTGTGGACTGTTTTGTGTTGCTGTTGGGTTGCATATTTTACTACTGTTTTGTGGAGTTTTGGAGGAGGAAGGGGGTGTAGAAACACCATATAAATGTAGGGTGGTTCGCTGGTCATTCGTCATAACATTTTCGGGTCGTTTGACACTACTACGGTGGTCGTTTTGTGTATGAAGAGATTGGGGTGTGTTGGGCTGTTTTGTAGTATTTTATGGCATATATAGGGCTGAAAAATGGTTTATATATGTTTTTATTGTTCTGTTCTTGTATTGTTGGTGTTATCTTGAATTTGGAGGAAGTAAGGATTATAGGGGAGATGCTGCCCGTTTTAATATAAAATAAGTTTGTCGTTCGTTGTGCGATAGTTGTACCTTTCGTAACTTAACGATAGTATTATTATCATTCTTGTAGATTAAGGTGCGAAGAGGTGAGTTCAACTTGGTGATTGGAAAGATTGTGATAAGGTATGTTAAGGCTAAGCCCTTCCTTCATTTTGGCATGATCTCGTAGCTACATGTGTTAATAATGAGACATAAAGAGAAGTTCGTATTCATGAATTTATTCACATTATTCTAGTCTCATAAGTTACAATATTATTCCTTATCGAGACTTCATATTCAGTTTAGTTTTGTCTTTATTCAGTCAAGAGAGCAGAGGGTCTATATATATATACAGTATTACACTATTTTCACCACCATCGAGCTATAATCGGTGTTACACTATTTTCACCACCATCGAGCTATAATCGGTGGGCAGGCCCCTATTGGGCAACCTCTGATCAGATGGTAAGTTATTTATACCGAGCCTACTGTGGCCGAGCACCTATGAGCGAGCCCAAGATGGCCCAGATACAGAGCCCAGTATGGCCGAGCGCCTATGAGCGAGTCTACTACGGCCGAGCATTTACACGTACCGAGCCTTATAGGGCCGGACATTTATTTTACTTACTATATTGAAGGAGTTTAGTCACTATCAGCAGGTAAGTATATCTCCAGATCATCTTTAACTCCCAGTTACTTCCAGTTATTATATTATCAGTTCAGTTTCGATTTTCAGTTATGTTATTGCCTTACATACTCGGTACATTATTTCATACTGACGTCCCTTTTCTGGGGACGCTGCATTTCATGCATGCAGGTTCAGATAGACAGACAAGTAGACCTCCTCAGTAGGTGTTTCCAGAGTTTAGCCTGATTGATAAGCTCCACATCCTTCGGAGTTATCGGGTCTAGGTTTTTGTGTGCATCTTATGTATGTATTTATATATATAATATGGGTAGGTCGGGGCCCTGTTCCGATCACAATATATCTATCAGTAGAGGCTTGTAGACATATCCTGTTGGTTAGTGCAGTATATTGGGTTTGTAGGCCTGGTATGTATATTTGATGGTTTGTCAGTTGTAGTAGCTATGACGTCCTTGTCGGTCTAGCTTTATATTGATGTTTAGTTAGCGCTAGTTTCCATTCAGTTTTATATTTTGCTTCGCAAATTGTCTTGCAAGGTGGCCCCATGGCCAAAGTATGACATTATATGTTCAGAGTCCCTTAGTCGTAATTTGGTATGCCAGGTTAGGTGAGGCACCAGGTGCTTGTCTCGCTCCTAGGTTCGGGGCGTGACACTTCAGAGGATTGAAGAGGTGGCTTATAAGCTTGCCTTGCCACCTAGCTTGTCGAGTGTGCATCCAGTATTTCCTGTTTCTATGCTTTGGAAGTGTGTTGGCGATCCGTCTCATGTTTTGGATTTTTGCACAGTTCAGTTGGATGTTGATTTGACTTATGATGTGGAGCCGGTGGCCATTTTGGATCGGCAAGATCGAAAGTTGAGTTCAAAGGATATAGATTCAGGGAAGGTGCAGTGGAGAGGTCATCTTGTTGAGGAGGCTACTTGGGAGACCGAATGGGACATGCGGAGTAGATATCCACACCTATTTGAGACTCCAGGTATATTTCTAGACCCGTTTGAGGACAAATATTTGTTTAAGAGGGGGAGAATGTAACGACCAGGCCGATCGTTTTGAGAGTTGTAGCCCTGTTCCCCCATTTACTGTTCCATTTGTGCTTTATAGCTATTATATGACTTATCGGGTTAGTTGGTTCGGGTCCGGAGAGATTTCAAAATGAAATGAGACACTAAGTCTCATAATGGAAAGTTTAAGTTGGAAACGTTAATCGGATATTGACTTATATGTAAACGACTTCGGATTTGAATAATGATGATTTCGTTAGCTCCGTTAGGTGATTTTGGACTTAGGGGCGAGTCCGGATTGTGATTTGGAGGTTCGTAGTAGAATTAGGCTTGAAAAGGCGAAAGTTGGAATTTTGGAAAGTTTGACCGGGAGTGAAATTTTTGATATCGGTGTAGGATTCCGATTCCGGAAGTTGGAGTAGGTTTGTGGTGTCATTTGTGACTTGTGTGCAAAGTTTGATGTCAATCGGACGTGATTTGATAGGTTTCATTGTCGTTTGTAGAACTTGGAAATTTCAAAGTTCATTAGGCTTAAATTGGGGTGCAATTCGTGTTTTTGATGTTGTTCGAGGTGATTTGAGGGTTCGACTAAGTTCGTATGGTGTTTTAAGACTTGTGCGTATGTTTGGTTGAGGTCTCGGGGTCCTCGAATTGATTTCGGGTGGTTAACGGACTTGGAATTTGATTTGAGAAGTTGCTGAAGCCTGTGTGCTGCTGGTGTAATCGCACATACGGAGCGGGCAAAGGCCGCATAAGCAAAGGAAGGAAGGGGAGCTGGACTCCATTGAAGCGGAGGATATCACGCAGGGGCATGTCCGCAGGAGTGGATGTGGGAGCCGCAGACACAGAGGTCACCACAGAAGTGGGTATTTTGTCGCTCCTGCAAGGCTGCAGAAGCGGCTTAGGTGTCGCAGATCCGGAAGGCCTGGAAAGAAACTATATACGCGAGGGTTCCAAGATTTCCACCATTTCAAACATTTTGAGCTCGGATTTGCAGAGATTATTTTGGGGATTTGAATGACCAATTCGTGTCTGATTTTGATGAATTTGGTATAACTAGACTCGTGAGTGAATGGGCTTTCGGGTTTTGTGACCTTTAGTGGATTTCGAGACGTGGGCTTGGGGGCCGGGTTTGAGCCGATTTCGGATTTTTAAGTTATGACTTCGTAATTTCTTGTAGAATTGATTCCATTGGCCCGTATGGATTGTATTGTACTGATTGTGGCTAGATTCGGGTCATTTGGAGGCCGACATGCGAGGCAAAGGCATATTGGAGTAGGGATTTGCTCGGATTGAGGTAAGTAACACTTCTAAACTTGGTTCTGAGGGTTCGAAACACCGAACTTATGTGTTTTGTGATTGGTATTAAGGTGACGCGCATGCCAAGTGACGGGTGTGCGGGCCTGCACCGCGAGAATTGAGACTTGGTCTATTCCATGGCACTTGTAATTGGTTCTATCTTGTTGATATCCGTGTTTTCAACATGTGATAAAGTAATTGAGCTGTCACTCATGCTAGATATCTTGTTTAGGCTTTATGCTGGTACTGTTGGGACCCATAGTGGTCGTTTCTTGCTGTTGTCGTACTGATTTCATTGATATTGCGTACTCAGTCATATTCATTCATTTCATATCATATCTCAGTCTCTGTTGTTATTTATTGATACATCATATCATTATTTTCGGGCTAGTATCATAACATTGTAAGCCCGTGAGAGAGAGAGACTGGAGAGATTGATGACTGAGTGAGGTCGAGGGCCTGATTATGAGTGACATTTATGGGATTGGGTTGCACGCCGTAGTGGTATTACTGATTTATGATAGCGCTTGGGCTGAAGGAGCCCCTCCGGATTCTGCACACACACCCCCAGTGAGCGCGGTTGATTATATTGAGGGATGGATCTTCCCTGGACATGGATCTTGTCCGAAGCATTATATACCTGGAAATGGATCTTCTCCACGGGTTGGATTGGCCCTACTCGGTACTGGGTGACTGATGGTCAGTGATGTATATATTTCGGGATGGATCTTCCCTGGGCCGTATGTGCCATTTACAGTACCGAGTGATTGAGCATTTGAGAGGGTGAGCACATGGTGCGTCACATACAGCATGTGCATTGGCATTGTAGAAGTAGAGGAGTTATATTCTTCATATCATTCAGATTTGATCCATTTTACTGTTTTGAGATATCTATCGAACTTGAAAGCATGTCTGCGTTTCTTCATTGTTATTTTCTATATTGAACTGTGCCGGTTGAGTTCGTCACTACTTTCAGTCCACAGTTTGGATTTGTTACTTATTGAGTTTGTTGTATTCACGATACACCCTGTACCTCGTGTGCAGATCTAGGTGCTTCTGGTTACGGCGGTTGTTGAGTGAGGAGTCGATATCTCGAAGACTATCGAGGTAGCTGCATGGCATTCGCAGGCCTTGACTCTCCTTCATTATATTTATTTGTATTTTAGTTCTTATTTCCTCAGACATTGTAGTAGGCTGTATCCTGGTATAGATGCCCATGTACTCGGTGATACCCCGGTTTTGGGAGAGATTTGTATGGCGTTGTGGTTTTATTTCATTTTTTAAAGGTTTTTCTTAAATATTAACTGCTTCCGTTTAATTTTCAAACCTTTTATTTGGTTGAATTGGTTGAGTAGTTGGCTAGCCTAGTTCAACGATAGGCGCCATTACGACAGTCAGTTTTTGGGTCATGACAACAAATACGGAAAAGGCATTGCAAAAAGTGACGCTTGATCAGCCTTGATAATGTTGCAAAGCATGAAATTCTTCGCAAATGCAAAGACAAACTCTCCGCAAAAGCGACCTCTTGTTCACAATTGCAGTCACCCCCTGCCCAGATGCCCATCGCAAATGCGATCCTAAAGTTTGCAAAAGCGAACATTCCAGCCCACCTCGCAAATGCGATACCCTCCTCGCAAATGCAAATAGGATCTTGCATTTGCTAGACCTGCAACATCAACAAAGCACTAGCAATTTGAAACTCGCTCAAAACACTCCTAAAAACGTCTGAAACTCACCCGAGCCCTTGGGGCTCCACACTAAAAAGCCACACAAGTCTAAAAATATCATACAAACTTTTGCAAGATGAAAACACCAAGATAACATCTGAAACCACGAATCGAACACCAAAACGCATGAAATCCACAATGAAACTCAAGAATCGCTAAAATCACAACCAAACATCCGATTCCTACCAAACCAACTCGGAATGACACCAAACTTTGCGTACAAGTTCAAAATGAAAAAACGAACCTAATCCAATTCTCGAAACTAAAATCCAAATCCAATAGCCATGAAGCCAATCATGGTCAAACTTAGGAAATTTTTAAACCTTCAAATTGCCAATTTTCGGCAAAAAGATCCAATTCAACCTAGGAACCTCCGAATCCAATTCCGAGCATACGTCTAAGTCCAAAATCACCATATAAACCTATTAGAACCATCAATGCATCATTCTTGGGTCATTTACACAAAAATCAACCCTCGATCAATATTTCCAACCTAAGCTTCCAAACTGAGAACCAATTGTTCCAAATCAACCCAAAACCGCCTTGAAACAAAACCAACCATTCCCGCAAGTCATGAAACCAAATATTCACCAACATGAAGCTTCAAAAGAGGAAACGTGGCTCAAATACACAAAACAACTGGTCGGGTCGTTATATTCTCCCCCTCTTAAACAAACATTCATCCTCAAATGAGTATAGAGACATACCTGGAGTGCCAAAAAAATGAGGATAACGAATCCGCCTATCATGCTCGGTCTCCCAAGTGGCCTCTTCGACTGGTTGACGTCTCCACTGAACCTTCAACGATGCAATATTCTTCGACCTCAACTTCCGGACCTACTTGTCCAAAATAGCCACCGGCTCCTCAACATAGGTCAAATTCTTTTCCAATTGCACCGATCTAAAATCTCACACATATGACGGATCACCATAGTACTTCCGGAGCATAGATACATGGAACACCGGGTGAACTCCAGATAAGCCGGGTCAAAATGCAAGTTTGTAGGCCACCTCACCTACTCTCTCAAGAATCTCAAAAGGACTAATATACTAAGGGCTCAACTTGCCCTTCTTACCAAACCCCATCACACCCTTTATGGGTGAAACTCTGAGTAGAATGATGAGCGTAAAATGCACACTTAAATTCTGCTCGCTAATCAAATATAGTATAGTAGAATATCAAATCCACAGGGATTGGATTTAAACAGTATTCTCGTAGTTTCTAGCTTGGTTGCTATCCAAGATGATCAATAGTTAAAATTTATAATATGTCTAACTAAAATTAACTAAGAATCTAGAACTATGGACTAATGACAATCGAAACAAAGAATAAGCAAAGAAGGTTAGCAATGAGAGAAGATAGGGTTTGATAGGATAAGTGCAAGATAATTGTTTGGGTTCTAATTCTAGATAATTCACTTTTAATGTTCAAGTGAGTCTCTCGAATTCACTCAATTATTAGTTTAAACGTTCAGCAAAGACTTCTCTCTCGATTAAGTCTTAACCTCACAAGATGAACCAATTTAAGCACGTAAAGATATGCAAGAATGCGTAATAGATTGGTCTTTAGGAGAACCTCTCTCGATTATCCTCCTAACTAGGTTTAATCAATGATTCAACTAGCCTCTTTAGATTACTAAGAAGAATCTATGAACTCAACCAACAATATAATGCAAAGATATCACAAGTTATGCCTCCCTCGATTACATGAGCTAGTGAATATAGATGCAAAAATTAAATCTTCCAAAAAATAGTTCAATACATAAAACAAGAGTTATAATCCACAAATAATCATCAATACACCAAATCCATCAAACCCTAAAGATTGTAGACCGGTCTAGCATAGTCGCCCAGTGATCTCCCAGACTTGGGAGCTATATTTCCGAACTGGTCTGTAGCAAAGGGTTGCTTTTGAGCAATTCTCTGACCCCTCTCTTCTTCATAGATAATTTGTGCTTCTCAAATAGCTGCTTCCTAAGCATCTCGTGCAACTTTTTCTCGTTGTTGGGCTGCCTCTCTTGCAGCCAAATCTACATTATCATCACCAATCCTATCCATAGTTTCTTTGGTTGAGGATTGCCCAACCTTTTCTAATGTCTCGGTGAGATTTCTTTCCTTCATCAGCTGTCGAAGTTACTTTTCTATCTCGCGCTCATATGGTAGCACTTCTTTCGCAGAAGCTCGAGTCATGTATCAATCTAAACCTGTAACCTGCGCACAATCACCAAACACCAACCCGTAAAAAGGGAAAAATAAATAAAAATAAAAATAAAAATTCCTGAATTAGCACTACAAACTATTTTAAACACTATTGATTGTCAATCCCAGGAAACGGCGCCAAAATTTGATGAGCGCAAAAAACACTTAAATTATGCTCGCTAATCAAATATAGTATAGTTATCGTATGCACAGGGATTGGATTTAAATAGTATTCTCATAGTTTCTAGCTTGGTTGCGATCCAAGATGATCAACATTTGAAATTTATAAGATGTCTAAGTAAAATTAACTAAGAATCTATAACTATGTACTAATGACAATCGAAACAAGGAATAAGCAAAGAAGGTTAGCAATGGGAGAAGATAGGGTTTCATAGGATAGGTCCAAGATAATTGTTTGGGATCTAACTCTAGATAATTCACTTCTAATGTTCAAGTGAGTCTCTCGAATTAACTAAATTATTAGTTCAAACGTTCAGCAAAAACTCCTCTCTCGATTAAGTCTTAACCTCACAAGATGAACCAATTTGAGCACGTGAAGATATGCAAGAATGCGTAGTGGATTGATCTTTAGGAGAACCTCTCTCGATTATCCTCCTAACTAGGTTTAATCAATAATTAAACTAGCCTCTTTCGATTACTAAGAAGAATCTATGAACTCAACCAATAATATAATGCAAAGATATCACAAGTTATGCCTCTCTTGATTACATGAACTAGTGAATATAGACGCAACAATTAAATCATCCTAAAAACACTTCAATACATAAAACTAGAGTTATTATCCACAAACAATCATCAATACACCAAATTCATCAAACCCTAAAGAGAACTGCTCCATAGATATGGAGCAATTCATCACCAATAAAATTAAAGTATTTTAAAACATAAATTCGATCCAAACTCGGGTCTTGAGTGAGGAAGGAATGATGAAATCCTTGTGCTTGTGTTCTTCCAGCTCCTCCTTAGCCTCCTTAGGTCCAAAGTATGTCAAAAGTCCAGAAAATAACGTTTTTCCATGTATTTATACCAAGTATGGTTGGGCCTAGACGAAACCATCTTCTCCTAGCTGAAATAGGACATTGGCTCAGTAAATATTATATTGGCACGCCGCATGGGGCGATGCACCATGCGCGGCATTTGTGGAGATTTATAGAGAGCTACACAATTGACAGGCAACAGATTTTGTACTGCCGCGGCATACCACGAGTCGCCCCACGCACAACGGTTGTAGGATTTTCTCAGAGTACGATTCAAACTTCGACTTTTGATGTCCAGGCTTGGTCCTCGACCCCCAAACACGATCCTGACTTAATCCTTTGGGCTTTCACTCAGACTTCAAAGCTCCAAATAGCTCCAATTAGCGCCACATTATCTACATAGCTCGAAATCACTCCTACAAGGCATAAAAAATACAATAAGTACAAAACACTACCAATTAAAGATCAAACACAAATAAAGTGCAGTGAATTAGAGTGTAATAAGCGACGAAAACACGTAATCATATCCTACCATCATAGAACCCTCTCACCTACCATTAATTCTACATCACGAGCCCTCATATCCGCATAATCTTCTACCTGGACTGCACTGTATGAAGCCGATCGCGAATCAACTTTACTTTCTCCAAAGCATCACGGACCAAATCAGTGCCCAACAACCTAGCCTCCCAGGCTCAAACCAACCAACCGGAGAACGATATCGCCTCCCATATAAGGCCTCGTATGAAGCCATCTGGATGCTTGACTGATAGATGTTGTTGTAGACAACTCTGCTAGCAGTAGAAATTGATCCCATGAGCCCCCAATATCCTTTAACACAGGCACGTAACATGCTCCAAAATTTGAATAGTGCGCTCGGACTGCCCGTCCATCTGTTGATGAAAAGTCGTACTAATCTCGACCTGTGTACCTAACTCACGTTGCACGAATATAAAGAAATGTGATGTGAATTGCGTGCCTCTATTTGAAACAATAAACACCGGCACACCATGAAGGAAAACAATCTCATGAAGATATATTCGAGCCATCTTCTCTGAAGAGTAGGTAGTCATTACTGGAATGAAGAGTGCATACTTGGTCAGTCTGTCCATAATGACCCACACCGTATCAAGTCTCCTCAAGGTTCATGGACGTCCAACTACAAAATCCATAGTGATATGCTCCCACTTTCACACCGGAATGTGAAGCCTCTGAAGTAAACTACCCAGTCTTTGATGCTCGTACTTAACTTGCTAACAGTTCAAACACCGAGCCACATACTCCACAATGTATTTCTTCATTCTTCTCCATCGATAGTGCCGTTTCAAATCATGGTACATCTTCGCGGCACCCAGACGAATAGAATACCACAAACTATGGGCCTCCTCAAGAATAAGCTCCTGTAACCCATCAACATTGGCACGCAGATTTGGCCCTGAAGCCTCAACACCCCATCATCACCAATAGTCACCTCCTTGGCATCACTGTGTTGCACCGTGTCCTTAAGGACAAGTGGGGGTCATCATACTGACGTTCCTTGATGCGCTCAAACAAAGAAGATCGTGAAACCATGCAAGATAGAACCCGGCTAGGATATGAAACATCCAGCCTCACAAACTTGTTGGCCAAAGCATGAACATCTAAAGGTAACAGTCTCTCCTCAACTGGAATAAAAGCAAGACTCCCCACGCTCTCAGCCTTCCTACTCAAAGCATCGGCCACCACATTGTCCTTCCTGTGATGATAAAGAATGGTGATATCATAGTCCTTTAGTAGCTCCAACCACCTCTGTTGCCTCAAGTTCAGATCCTTTTGCCTGAATAAGTATTGTAGACTATTGTGATCCGTGAACACCTCACAAGACACGCCGTAGAGATAGTGCCTCCAAATCTTAAGCGCGTGAACAATGGCTGCCAACTCCAAATCATACAGTGGGTAGTTCTTATCATGGGGCTTCTACTGATGTGAAGCATTAGAAATCACTCTACACTCCTACATCAACACACACCCAATGCCAATCCAAGAAGTATCACAATAAACTGTATAAGAACCCGATGCTGAAGGAGAAACCAGAACTGGAGTTGTAGTCAAGGCAGTCTTGAGCGTTTGAAAGCTCCCCTCACAATCGTCAGACCACCTGAACGGGGAACCATTCTGAGTCAATCTAGTCAAAGGAGCTCCGATGGATGAAAACCCTCCATGAAACGGCGATAATACCTAACAAAACCTAGAAAACTTTGGATCTCAGTAGTGGAGAAGTCTTGGGCCAACTCTGAAGTGCCTCGATCTTTTTCATATCCATATTTATCCCCTCACTAGACATCACACATCCCAAGAATACCATCGAATCAAGCCAAAACTCGCATTTGGAGAATTTATCATACAGCTTTTTCTCCCTCAAAGTCTGGAGCATGATCCTCAAGTGATGCTCATGATCCTCTCGACTGTGAGAATACACCAATATATCATCAATGAACACGATGATGAAGGAATAAAGATATTGCTGGAACACGTTGTTCATCAAGTGCATAAAGGTTGCAGCGGCATTTGGAAGCTCAAAGGACATTGCCATAAACTCATAGTGGCCATAACCAGTCTTGAAAGCCGTCTTCGGAATATCTTCAGCCCGAATCTTCAACTAATGGTATCCGATCTCAAATAAATCTTCAAGAATACCCTAGCACCCTGAAGTTGATCAAACAAATCATCAATACGCGGTAGTGGGTACTTGTTCTTGACGGTAACCTTGTTCAATTATCTATAGTCAAAGCACATCCTCATCGAGCCGTCTTTCTTCTTCACAAATAGAACTGGAACACCCCAAGGTTAGGCACTCGGTCAGATGAAACCCTTATCAAGCCACTCCTAAAGTTGTTCCGTTAATTTCTTCAACTCCATTGGTGCCATGCGATATGGTGGAATAGAGATGGGCCGAGTGCCTGGCACCACATCAATACCAAAATCAATATCACTATCGGGTGGCACGCCGGTAGGTATGCAGGAAATACATCTGGAAACTCTCTTACTACCAGAACTGATTCAACGGTGTGAGTATTAGCACTAACATCACTCACAATAGCTAAATAGGCCAAGCACCCCTTCTCAACCATCTGTTGTGACTTTAGGAAAGACACCACCATACTCGGAATGTGACACAATAAACCTCTCCACTCGAACCTCAACAACCCCAAAATGTCATGGTCTTAGCATGATAATCAGGAACATCGTGATATGGTGACAACCAATCCATGCCAAAAATCACATCAAAATCTACCATATTTATTAGCAAAAGGTCAACCCTAGATTCATAACCCCCGACAGTGACCAAACAAGAATGATAGACACGGTCTACCATAATAGAATCCCCAACGGGCGTAGACACATAAATAGGGGTACTCAATGAATCACGAGACATATCAAAATATGAAGTAAAATTAGATGACACTTACGAATAAGTGGAACCCGGATTAAATAAAACTAATGCATCCTTATGACAGATCAGAACCATACTTGTGATGATAGCATCTAATGCAACAGCCTCAGTCCTACTAAGAAAAGCATAGCAACGGGCTTGGCCTCCCCCTCTAGGGCGTCTTCTACCCACCTGTCCTCCACCCCTAGCTGTCTGTGTAGGTGGAGTAGCAACTGAAGTAAAAACCATAGCCTCACCCCTCCTAAGTCTGGGACAATCCCTCACCATATTCTTAGTATCAACACACTCAAAATAACTGTAATACCCCGAAAAATTTTAAAGTACTTAAGTGGTAAGCCCGGTAAATTTTGCAAAGAAAATAATATTTCATGGTGTCGGACTAGGCTTACGTGTTTGAGGATTGTAGAAATTCTTCGCGGCGAGCTTGCTCGCCGCGGCTCGGACTTTTTGGGTTGAACAATGCACCAGAAAGTAAAGAAAACTTTTTGGCGAAAAAGTGCATTTTTGCGATCCATTATGCGACCGCATAATCACTCTGTGGACCGCATAATGGCCGCAGAGTGAGACAGTTAATTGGGCCAATTGGAAGCAATTATGCGGTTGACTATGCGACCGCATAACTGTTATGCGGTGCATTATGCGACCGCATAACGGTTATGCGGACCGCATAGTGACCGCATACACAGATAGTTCTTTTGGCTCTTTTGTAACCAACTATGCAACCGATATGCGGTCCGCATATTGGTAATGCGATCACATACCTTATTCCGGAACTCTATTATTGGGTTTTTAAAACCCGACCCTATTTCATTAAATACACTCTTTGGGTCATTTTTGAGCTATTATCTGACATTTTAGAGTGAGAGAGGGTGCCCTAGAGTGAGAAGGTGTTCTCCAATATTTATCCTTCAATTCTTGCCCATGTTTTGGAAGATTAAGAAGGGAAAACTCACTAGGTCTTCATCCTAGAGGTAAGATTCTACATCCTAACCCTCACTTTTGAATTTTGTGTAGAATTGGATAATTAGCAAGATAATTTCTAGGTAGTAGGGTTGTTTATTTACATGCATGAGATATCAAGGGGTGTAGAAAGATTGTTGAACTAGGCATGGTAAATATTGGGTTGTGGGATGATGGAATTCTCTATAAAAAAGGCCTTGAAACCTTAATGCACATCTAGTGAATGATAAAATGCTCAAATGAGTTAGAACCATAATCATCTTCCTAATTTTGGTTTAATTTGTTATATTTCTAAAATAGATTGAAGTTTCTAAGAATTCCAGACCATTTAGAGTGTAAGGAAGCTCAAGTGAGGTATGTTGGCTAAACTCTTCTTTAAGAATTGGAATTTCCAATATCCTTGTAAGTTCCGAGATGTTGATTATAAATGGAGTATTCCGATAAGTTGTGTGGTGAAGATATATGTTCAATTCGTGTTTCAAATGCTCTTATCATATTGCATTATAAATTGAGGATGTGTCCCAAACTATGGATTATGTATCCACTTGTTATAATTTCTACTCGTGATTTATGTGAAAGTTATTATGCCAAGTTATGTAGAGATTGTGATTGTGATACACCTCCACCCGCATACATTGGGGTGAGGCGGAATGACCGCTTTGTGTGGGGATTATAGTATAGAGATTGTGATTGTGATATACCTCCACCCGCATATATATATTGGGGTGAGGCGGCATGACCGCTTTGTGTAAGGATTATGATATTGTGGGACAGCACCTCCACCCGCTTACATTGGGGTGAGGCAGTACTACTGCTTTGTGTATGGTTTTGGTATTGTTGTGGCACTACCACCCGCATACATTAGGGTGAGGCGGCATAGCCGCTTTGTGTTGGTATTGGTATCATTGATGCATTCCCATCCGCATACATTGGGGTGAGGCCGCATAGCCGCTTTGTGTAGGTTCTTGGTACTGTGGTTATACATCCACCCGCATACATTGGGGTGAGGCGGCATAGCCACTTTGTGTAGGTTCTTGGTACTGTGGTTATACATCCACCCGCATACATTGAGGTGAGGCGGAAGGGCCGCTTGATTTGAGTTGTGGTATTGTACGTACACCTCCACCTGCATACATTGGGTGAGGCAGCGGGGCCGCTTTGTGTGAAGATGGTTATAGAGGATCTAATCTTAAATCCTATAAGTGTTGTTGATAGTTTTAATAAGCTTGCTATGGTTGAGAGGATTATCTAGATTATTCTGTTGCCGCACTGGTTCATTATAATTTTCTTGTATTTATAAATTCTTAAATTGGTGTTTAGTTTTCATACTAGTACTATGCAGGTGGTTCCACGGCAGGAGACATTGATCAGTGATAGAAGTACACCTTCTTCCTAGCTGACTTGGTGAGCCCATTTATCCCGGGGTCATGTATCTTTTGTTCTTTATGTATTATGGTTGAGGTATAGCCGGGGCCTGGTTGCCGGCATTATCATTGTACTCTTCTTTATTTATAGAGGCTCTGTAGACATAGTGTGGGTTGTGTATTGGTACTGGGAAAGACAAACTAAGATATGTTGTGGTTGTATTACTTGTCCATTTGAGACTTTAATAATGGTTAAACTTATGGTAAGAAATTGGTAATTGCAGATACCACCTCTTTATTGTTTAATTAAGGAAAACATATATTCTCTTTATTCATGAATGAATTTGGGTAGAAGAAATGTAACAGGCTTGCTCGGTCGGGTTCACTCGGTTGAGCGCCGGTCGCGCTCCACGATTTTGGGGCGTGACAATAACCCTCTGTGGGCATGGCTGATGGTAATGAGTCTGACCCGAATGGCTAAAATAACCGTTGTAGGAACCCCGTGTAGAAGGTGCACTGGAAGATGGCTGTCCAAAATGAGTACTCTGAGGTCCCTAAATAGTTGGAGCACTGCGAGTGTTGAGAGTTAATTTTGACCCTCCGTATTTAAAATTAAATTCTGCAAGCTTTCTTGTAAAAAAAAAAAGAAGATAAAATATAGTATTTAGCATGTCTTTTAACTGTAATGCAATTTGTTGATATTTATTCCATTTTTATAAAATAAATACTGGAATATTTATCATTTTATTGAAATTGGTGTCTCGCCCCAACCTCGGGGAGCACGACCAACGCTCAACTGAGATACCCCGGTCAAGCAAGCCTAATTGATGCCTTCTAACCAACCTTGCTCATTAACAATATGAGAGATTCAACACAAGTGATAGACATGAGAAGAGTCTAGTGCTTCACATTCTTTTCCATTACTCAAAGGACATTCATTTACAATTTTCAAAATAACACAAATTCATATTTATGAGAGAAAACATGTTTGCCAAAATACCAACACTTCCAGTTCATTTTCCAACATTTATCACCACCCACAACATGTCTACAGAGCCTCTAAGTATTACAGAAGAGTAATATGGAAGTGTCGGCGACAAGGCCCCGGCTTTACCTCAAAACACAAAGTACAACATCAAGTGAAATCAGGTTCGGAGCAGAGTAGGGCTCACCAAAAACCTGCTGAATAATGAGTAACTGCTAACGAGGACCAAAGTTGCCCGCTGACGAACCACCTGCATCCATTGAAAATGCAGCGCCCCCGACAAAAGGGACAAGTACATATAGAATAGTACTAGTATGTAAAGCTAAACATCCTCTTTCAAAATAGAATGCCAATATAAGAAGGGAATAATCATGAAGGCAACAAATAACATTCAACAATACCCAAATGCCAAGTTAAAACATAACAATTTTCAAAACACGAAAGTAATATTATTTTTGGTTAGGAGATCATTAGCACTAATATACCACCATGTTTTTAGCACGGAGTCGGATCTCGGCCTGATCGGCTAAGCCGTCTCTCCACGAACAATGTGGATTGACATGTGATGCAAAAGAAAGAAAGGTGTTACCAAGAGTAGGAACCACCATGCGCGCAATATGGCGTCCGATCACCACCCGACCGGCTAGGTCATCTCCCCACATATGTCGTGTGAGTTGACATCAAATCCAGGGCTATCAACAATCTCATCCCAATCAAGGGGAATAATCTCAACATATCAATCTCATCCCAAATAAGGTTAATAATAACAATCAACTCCTACACCGCCACGTGTAATTTCAGGTGTGGTCCTTACGACCCACCCTTCCTCGGTTCACTAATAATACTCCCAAAAATATTTTGTTTGCACACAAGGGAAACAGAAGTACAAATATATTCACCTCATAATCTGTTACACTATATATAGCTTCATTAGTACTTTCAACTATCCACAACATCATTATTTTCTTGGCTCCATTGGCCATGCGTATGATTCTTCATTCATAGCACATTGGTTGTATTTCATATTCCACACTTTCAAGGATCATCATCATAAACATCAACATATAGAGTATTCCAGAAATCAAAACTTTAGGTTCATTAGTAATGAAGGTTTTAAACACAATAGATTCCGTTCCAATGAATGGAGCAAAATGACTAGCAATTGAAACACAAGTTAAAATCATAAACGAGTGATACACCACTTATTCTTGAAATACTTTTTCCCCAAAAGGGCAATCACAATTGAAACTCATTAGTATGTAAGAACTCAAATCACATTGGAAATATTTACAAAGGAGAGCATGGTGATTTATGATTGAAACACGAATTCAAGTCAAATGCACCAGTTATAACAGCCATGGCCACATTTTATATCTCACTCTCACTTCTTTCACTTCCAAACATTATCATAGGTTATCAACATTAAGGGCATTTGGAATCAAGGCCTCAAACATGTATATGAGCAATATGATTTTTAAGCACAATGGGTTTTCTTTCCAAGTTAAGCATTTCATTTGAAACACTAGTTGAAGTGATAACGTTTTAATACATCACCCTTACTTGAACTCATTCACGAAAGAGATCATGATGAGATAGGATCAATTGGAACACGTTTTGAGTACATATATCTTTCAACACAACACTTGTTTAGAATAATCAAATTTATTAGGAACAACCCATTGTAAGGCCCCATAAAATCTTTCCTAAAAACCCGGATTTCCGTGATGCCAAAGTAGACATAGAGGTTAATAATAGTAGAATTTCTTCACGGAGAGCTTGGTCACCGCGGTTCGGACTTTTTGGATTGAACAGTACGCTGGGAGTTAAAGAAAAATGTTGGGCAGAAGTACGCACTTCTGCGGCCTATTATGCGGCCGCAGAACCACTCTGCGGACCGTAGACTGGTCGTAGAGTGGAGCAGATTTCTGGGGCATTTTTGATGCCCAATTTCGCGGCCACTATGCGACCGCATAACCGTTACGCAGGCCTCATTCTTGTCGCATATCCCGCCTTGGGATTTTTCGGAGGGAGGTTTTACAGTGCACTATGTGACCGCAGAACCATTCTGCGGTGCATTACGCGACCGCAGAACAGGTCTGCAGGCCTCATAGTGACCGTAGACCAGGTCAATTTTTTTCAGTTCTAGCATCCATTTTTGCGGTCGTTTCATGGACCGTATAACAACTATGCGATCCCATATTCGACCGCAAAACCTGTTTCAGAGCTTCAATTTTGGGGTTTTTAAACCCGACCCTATTTCATTAAAACACATCCCATGGACCATTTTGATCATATTTTCTAATATTTTTTTAGTGAGAGAGAGGTTTCTAGAGGGAGAAGTGATCTTCATCACATTGCTCTTCAATTCTCACTTATAATCTTGAAGATTATCAAGAGAGGCACCTAGGTCTTCTTCCTAAGAGGTAAGATTCTATCACCCAAACTCTTAATTTCAAAGGGTAACTAGAATGGGCCATTAGTAGGGTAATTCATAGGGATGAGAGTACTTACCGTGCATGCATGTATCCTTGTAGTATGTGGAAAGATTGTAAGCTAACGATGATAGAGAATGGGTTAGGGAATTATGGAATCTTCCACAAAAAGGGTCTTAAAACATTAATGCACACATATGTTTGATAATATGCTCAAATAAGCTAAAACCATGTTCGTCTTCCTAATTTTGGCCCAACTTGTTATATTTCTAAAATAGATTGAAGTTGCTAAGAATTCTGGATCATTTTAGAGTTTGAGAAGCTCAATTGAGGTTTGTTGGCTAAACCCCCTTCTTCTTAGAATCGAACCCCACAGTGTTCATGTAATTGTAGTAAGCCCTTGATCATTATAGAATTGGCGATTTCTAATGTGTTTATGTTGAAGGATGTAAGTTCAATATTTATTATAAAAGCTTCATCATGTTATCTTGTTATTTGAGGATGCGTTACAAATGTGGAATATGTGCTAGCAAGGTTAAGACTTCATGTTAAGATCGAAATAAAGGTTGTTATGCCAAATTGTATGAAAAGCCTCTATGTGTCTAAGACTCCCAAATTTCTCATATGTTAAATTAATGTCTTGAAAGGGAAGCATTATTGTTGTTGATAATAATAATGTTGGAATGTGCAATAGAACTTGAATTATGAAATATAGCCTAGCCCCAAGAATAACTTTATAATTGGGGCCACTCATGCCATTGTATTGAAAGTATGGGAAAGAAATATGAATTGAGATTACAAATTGAATATGGGTGATGTCTCAAATGAGATGGCCTAGCCGATCGGGCCGAGATCGGACTCCGTGTAAGAACACGGTGGTATTGTGGATGAAATTGTGAAAAGGGTTGATGTCTTAAATGAGATGGCCTAGTCGATCGGGTCGTGATCGGATGCCATGCCGTACACATGGTGGCACTGTGCTGGAAATTATAATGAAATTGTGGTAATGTCTTAAATGAGATGGCCTAGCCGATCGGACCTAATAATATGGAAATTATCTTGAAAACGTATATGATCCTTAACTTGTTGTTTTACTATTATTTGAAGCCCTTATTGAATTTTTGACTGTTCCTCTTATATTATTATTCATTCGATTGAGTTGGTGTTTAGCTTTACATACTAGTGCTATTCGACGGTACTAACGTCCCTTTTGCCGGGGGCTCTACATCTTTAAATGGATACAAGTGGTTACATAGCAGACAATGCTCATCACAGATAGTGATGCATCCTCTTCTCAGCGGACTCGGTGAGCCCCATTTCATTCCGAGGTCATGCATTATACATTTGCTTATATTATGGTCACTTTTGAGGTATAGCCGGAGCCTTGTTGCCGACACCATCTTTACTCCCTTTTGTATCTTTAGAGGCTCCGTAGACACTATGTGGGTTGTATATGAGTGGTGGGAATGTTAAACAAATATATGTTGTGTTTGATCACTTGTTCCTCTCAGACTACAAGAATCGGTGTATTTTGAGACTTAAAGGCGAAATAGCTAATGAAACAGATTAATGTTATATGTATGAACTTCCTTCTGTCTAATTAATGAAATCACATCTTTTCTTGATCATGGGTTAATTGGGTAGATAGTATCTAACAGGCTTGCTCGGCAGGATTCACTCGGTTGAGCACCGGTCGCGCTTCTCGAGGTTAGGGAGTGACACCCGTAACATGGGATTAGGAACTTGGGTCAACCATACTTGAAACTTACGGGATCATCATGGAATTCGACTCTAGAGAGAAGTTTATCCATCATACCTTGCTTGATCTTTCCTTAAGTTACTACAACGTCCCAACACTTCTAGCAATATTAATCTATAGGAAGATAGCAAAAATCAGATAATAATTAGAAAGATTCTCATGGTGTAACTCTCTTAGGAATTTTGTCAAACACCTATTATGCAAAATCGAGTACGAAGCTCTAAAATGGTAATCCCTTCCTCCCTCCACCAATTTCAACAAAACACTACCCAAAATAGTTCAACAATCCCACCTACTACCACCTAATGTCACATGCATGGCCTATCTCCAACTCCATAACCTAATTAAACCCATAACAATTGCATGAAGGTTTTAGGACAAGGTCTTACCCGGGTAGATGGTGGTCTAGTGAATGATTCCCTTCAATCTTCAAGATTGGGGCATGGATTGATGATCAATGCACTTGGGGCTCCTTCCTCTCTCTCTAAAGCACTTCCCTCTCTCTAAACTATGTGTTTAACCCGGCCAAAATAACGCCAAAGTCATTTTATAAGAAATGGGGTCGGGTTATAAAAATAGAAAATGGACCCTTCGAATTCAACTCTGTGATCGCTGAGTGGACCACAGAACATGTATGCGGCCCGCAAAATGGACCGCAAAAATGATCCCAAAAATTAGGTTGGTCTGGAGAGGTTTGTAGCAGGTCTGTGGTCCGTAAAATAGTTATGCGGCCATGAAATGGATTGCAGAATCACCCTTTGAAATTCTTCATGCTAAATCTGCAACGGAAGTGCGGACCGCGAAATAGAGATGCGATCGCATAATGAACTGCAAAATGACCATCAAAATTCAATAAATCTTTTGCTCAACTCTGCGATGGATATGCGGCCCGCAGAATGGATCTGCGGTCGTAAAGCTGACCGCATAGTTGCCTTCTTCTGTCAAAAATTTCCACCAACTCCTCAATGTATTCTTCAACCCAAAAAGTCTGTGCCGCGGCGAGCTAGTCTACCTCGGTACCACAAAACCTTAAAATCCTTGGCAAAATTTTATGGGACCTTACATCCTCCCCCGCTTAGGATCATTCGTCCTCGAATGAGGAGTAGAGTTCGCCCTAAACACCTAACATAACTCAACTCTTCTTTCAAACATCTCAAGCCCCAAAATTTGACTAACTCCCTAATTTTTCAGAAATTTCGGTAGAGTTTCCCCTGTATTTGAGCCTATCCACCTGCCAGCAAAATACCAAAACCACTCCTAACAACACATCCATAACTTAATAAAGTATCACAATATATCAATGACACAAATTTCAATATTACCGGTATTACATTAACAAAAGCGGCATATGGACATGAACTGTACATATTTGAATCATAACACATATAAAGTACCTTTCTAATTACAACCATATGCTATACAAACAATGAAAATATTTTCTTTCCACAGTACCCTCGGCCTTCGAGGTGACCTCCTCGACTCATAGACTTCGTCATAGCACTTGATGGAGGCAATCACAACTCCTGGACTTATCTAACAAGGATGACAATTAGGCACCTCTCATGAGCCAATTATCCATTAATTTCACCTTCAATAGCTTCCACCGGAATGACAGACATAGGATTTCCAACTGCCTTCTTTGACATAGACACATGAAGCACCGGGTGCATGGAGAACAATGATAGGGAAACATCGTACTCATAGTTTGACCTATTTTCTTCAAGATTCCATAAGGCCTAATGTGACCACACCTACTTTACCTTTATTAACAATTCACATAATATTTTCTTGGATAAAATCTAGAGAGTAACTCGTTCACTTTCTTCAACTCTAAATCTCTACGCTGAACACAAAAAATTAAACCTTTGGTGACCTTCAACGATTATGCTATGATGTGCTAGAATGGATATGACCATAGAGCTTCCTACCCGATATTATGGATCATGGAATAATGCTTCTCTTTTGACATGTTGAACCTACAACTCTCTAGAGATCTACTGCAAATAGGAACAATGAGGTTTCGAGTTTAAGTTGGAGTTATTCAAGAATCCATCAATTTGTTGAGTAGCAGAATTTCAGGAAGTTATATCCTAAGATATATGGGGGTTACTACCAATAGTGCTGACATGGTTATTCAGTGTGATGACATCATTGGTTCAACAAATAGGACCTAGAGTTACCTAGTAGACATTGACAATGTGAAGACCATGTACATGATCTTAAGATGTAAAAGAAGTGAGTCGTTTTAGACATGAGATACATGGAAGGCATGATCGGAAGGATAAAGACATTAGCATTAGTTATGATGAGTTATGAAAGGGATAGTGGTAATTGTTTTATTCCATATGTGCCTTGCTCGGAAAAACGTTAGCCTTAAGGAGACGTAACACCAGTTGCCTCCTAGAGTGTAGGAAAAATCAGTTTAGCTTGAAAGGAGCAGATTCTTGCACCACGAATGCGATAGATGTTTCAAAAATACATGAAGTTGCATTACACTCCTAACAGTAACTGACACATGGAATCTATGCCACAAGCCCCAGGGTTGAGAAAGAGATTGAACAGTTGTGAGATTATTATCATTCTAACAGCTTAACCCTTCCCGATAGTTGATCTTATATGAGAGGACTAGAGATACAACAAACTTGTCTTTCAAATCAATATGATCATGATATGTGCCAGAATCTGAACACCCACCTGAAGTGGGGAGGGAAAGGCCGCGGTAAGGCTACTTAAATTCAACCATACACAAGTGAAACTATGTAGCTAGGACATCATAATATTGGGATTAAATCATGCATGAGTTGGAGAGGTTCTAATGGTTAATATGATGCTCTGAGGAGAAAGGAAAATGATAAACCCCTATCCACCTAGGGAGGTGGAAATGTTAAGGATAGTAAACTTTCCGCGCATTACAATGGCATAGTAAATGATTCTAGAGGACGAGTGTTTAAAGATAACGGAACCCAGGGAGGCACTATAGAATAATCATGGAAGGTTCGTGAACGTTCATAATGAGTTCGCCATGGATTTTATGACTTGAAAGGTACCCATATGCTACCGAAGGAGGGGGAAAGCATGAGAAGCTGACATGATGCTATGATAACCCCAACAGTGCATTCGACCTTGACGAAGAGCCTATTAAGGATCCTTATGAGAAAGGAAGTGTTACAGTGATATATAGAAGGATGCGATCTCTCTTGGTTATCCAACAAGCGTCGGGAAACTAGCACAATGAATTTACTAACTAAGGAACACAGTCAGAAAATGTTGTAGAGGTGTAAAGAGAGAATGAATATTTGTTATGAGCTGGACATGTTTTTGCCATAATAACTCTCGAACTGCAATACCAGGCCACGTCATGCGCAACTATAATACTAGGAACAAGGCGAGTTACTTACTGAGGATTTATCTAAGTGGTCATGAAAGTTATATTGAGATGGGTAAACGAAAGATCTTCTTATGATGAATTTATGAAAATCTCAAATTAGTTTACCTCGGCACCACAAAATCTTAAATTCCATGGCGAAATTTTACAAGGCCTTACAATTGGTTAGATACTTTCATTTTGTGCATTTTTATTAATTTCAAACAATTTATTGATAATTGTCCTATTTTTCAAATATTAGGATATTCTATCAATTCATTGTCTTTTCAAAAAATAAAATCATAATTACTACATTTTTGTTGTAGTCATTGACATTTTAATGAATACTAGTCATATTTTTTTAATTAAATAATCATCTTCTAATTCGTAGCATAGTCTATTAATTATGCGGAAGCCAATAGAAGTTATTTCAAAATATGAATCCAGTCCAGTCAAATTAATGTCCCGTCAATATCTAATGTGACAACTGTAACGACTCGACCGGTTATTTTGTGTAATTGCGCCATGTGTGTTTATGATTTTATAACTTATGGGGTTGGTTAATTTTGTTCCAGGAAGATTTCGGCTTGATTTGGACTCTTTGACTCTTGACTTAGAAGCTTAAATTAGAAATATTGACCAAACTTTGACTTTTATGAAAATGATCTAGAAAACTATTTTGATGGCTCCAATAGCTTCGTATCATGATTTTGGACTTGGGAGTATGCCCAGAATTGAATTCAGAAGTCTGTAGATTTATTTATGTTGTTTTGCCGAAATTTGGCAATTCGAAGTTAAAAAGTTTGACCGTGGGTTGGCTTTTAGCTATCAAGTTTGGAATTTGATTTTGGGACATGGAATAGGTCCATTATGCTATTTAAAACTTGTCTGCAAAATTTGGTATCATTTAGAGTTGAATTGACAGGATTCAGATACTTAGTTGCAATTCTAGTAGTTTTTGAAATTTACTTTGAAACTTATGCGTTTTAGTGTTCGATTCATAGTTTTAGATGTTATTTTGGTGTTTTGATCGCGCGAGTTCTTATGATGTTTTAAGACTTGTGTGGATTTTTGGTTTGGAGCCCCGAGGGCTCAGATGAGTTTCACATGAGTTTTGGAGCCCCGAGGGCTCTGGTGTGCATGAGCCTCTGGTGTAGCATTTGCGAACACCAGGTTCGCAATTGCAAGCTTAGCAGAGGGGCCTAAGGTAGCGTTGATCAGTGGTGATTTTACTATTTATTTTAGTCTATTTTCTTTAGTTTTTGTATCCGTTGATTATAATACGAGGTTGTTTATAGTGTGCATTGCTAGAGTTTCAGGCAAATGATGTCATCAAGAGAGTTGAAGTCAATTGAAGTGGAATTGAGCAAAAAAGAGTTAGAGAAGTGCAAATTCCTTCAGTGATACTGCATATGCATAACATTGTTCGTGTCACACCCCGAAATCGGGGAGCATGACCGGCGCTCAACCAAGTGAACCCGGCCGAGCAAGCCTATTAGATTTTCTTCTACCCAACTCATCCATGAATAAAGAGAAAATATATCTCATTAATCAAACACTGAGGGGATTTCAATGACAACCCCAATTTCCAGTGGCAGCTTCATTTATAATTTTCAAATTATTACAAGTTTATAGATATAATAAAAAATATGTTTTCCAAAATACAAACACATCTAGTTCAATTCCCAACATCAAACACCACCCACAGCCTGTCTACGGAGCCTCTAAGTATCACAAAAGAATAGTATGGAAGTGCTGGCAACAAGGCCCCGGCTATACCTCAAGACACAAAGTGTAACATCAAGTGACATCGGGCCCAGAATAGAGTAGGGCTCACCAAAACCTGCTGAATATGGAGTAACTTCTAACGAGGACCAAAGTTGCCCGCTGCTGAATCACCTGCATCCACTGAAGATGCAGCTCCATCTCATCCGAGACATCAACCACAATCACAATTTCAATAATAATTTCCAGCACAATCACCGCTATGTATGCGGCATGGTGTCCGATCATGACCCGATCGGCTTGGCCATCTCACCACAATACCGTGTGGATCGACATCATCCTTTTCTATCAATCATCTCATCCCAAATAATGAGAATAATTTTATCATATCAATCTCATCCCAAATAAGGAGAATAATTTTAATCCACTCCTACACCGGCACGTGTAGTTTTTGGGTTAGGTTATTTCAATCTACCCTTCCTCGGTGACTATCGATACTCTCAAAAATATTATTGATTTGCTTACAAAGGAAACAACAATACAAATGCATTTACCTCATAACCATTCATACCGTATATAGCCTCATTGGCACTTTCAACAACTTTCAACATCATTATTTCATTGGCTCTCTTCGCCATACATATGATTCTTCATTCATGGAACAATGGCCATATTTCATATTCCACACTTTCATTTCTTTCCTTTTATGGATCATCATCATAAATATTAACAAATAGAATATTTCGGAAATCACAACTTTAGGTTCATTAGTAATGAAGACTTTAAACACAATGGATTTATTTCCAAGAAATGGAGTAAAATGATTGGCAATCGAAGCGCAAGTTAAAATCATAAACAAGTAGCACACCATTTATTCTTGAAATACTTTTCACCGCAAAAAGGGCAATACACAATTTCCACTCACGAATATGTAAGAACGCAAAATACATCGAAACTACTTACAAAGCATAGCATTAGTTAAACCAGCCACATACGGGCATCACTTGAGTTCATAAGCTTTTAGACAATTCTATTTTTGAAGTCAATTTCGGAACAATTGAATCAAAGCTCATTTCATAATCTTTCTCATATCATCTCATTTCATTAGCACCATTGGCCATAAGTATAGCTTTCACTCTTGGCATGTTGGCCACACTTTATGTCCCCAATTCACTTATTTCACTTCCAACCATCTTTATAGATTGTCAACAATAAAACATTTCCAATCAAGACTTTAGGTACACATATGAGCAATTAAGAGTCTTAAGCATATTGAGATTTTCTCACACAATTTTGCATCATAACATTAATTTGAAATTCGACTCAAAGACATAGCATTTTAATATATTGTGTCACACCCCATGTTTTCATAAGTGAGAGTACGCCATAAGTAAATTGATGAAAGCTCGGAAAATGAGATATTACATCCCGCATTTTCGTACGTTAAAGTTTTATCGTAAGCTAATCAACATAAGGTCGGGAATGAGATTATTTGGAGATTATAAGCATTATGCTACTTCAAACAAGTGATGAGTAAATTTGTGAAGGTGAAAGGGTAAGCAAATCGAAGAAAATGAATTTTCGTCGAAGTTTGACATTTTGAGATAAAATAAGGTCCAAGCTACAATAACCCGTATTTATGGACTAGTGTCATACAAGGTACCACATGAACATAATAGAAAGGTGTGCAAAGTGTGTTAAAAGTGAGTAGTATTTTAAGTAATTTGAGATAATTTCTAATTATGTGGATAATTGGGTAATTAATAATTTTTGGTGGGTGATTAGCTAATTAAATATAATTTATTTTGGATACGTTTACCTATGTTTACCCCGAAAACCTGGCAGCCCTAGGAGACCTTGATGATGAGTCTTAAATCACAAGACTAGGTGGCATGTGTTAGGGGGAGTTTGGTGGCTAGTCATCACAAATGGGGCCTACTCTCTTTGGGAAAATAACCAGGAAAAGTAACTGCTTACATTTAAAGAAAGTGGAGAAGGAACGAACGGAATTATTCGATCAGTGATCCAGAGTGAGTTACGTTATGAATGCACGTAAGATTTCGGAGTATTATCCATGCATCATATATGTGACAATCATACAGTCGTAGAAGACTCCAGTATAAGTAAAAGAAAGAATGGAGCCCGGGGCATAGACAAAGGATTGAATTGTTAGAAGATTATGTCATGGATAGTCCATAGCGCCCATGAAAGGCTAAAGTAATAACTAATCACAGGAGCCGCATATCGGAAGATAGTTTAAGCCTACATGAAGGCTGATCAGAAGGAAGAGGAAACTAAAGAGTTACATCAACTCGGTAAATCGGGAGTCTGATTATTGGACCAAGAAAATTTTAGACCTCGTGATTGAGAACATTGCAGGACCACTCTTAAATACAAGAGAGATAGTACATTAGCCATATTCTATAACGGCTCTACGATAAAGCCAGTCAGAAAACTACCAGCCTTATAAGAAGTCAGTGTGAAGCTCCCACCGGATTGTGTGTGCACCAGAGTTGCAAGTATTATAATAGAGCTTCAAGTTGTGGATATGAATTATACCTATGTGAAAGGGAGGTCATGAAAGAGATAGAAGATGTAATGCGAGATTTTAAGGTAAGTAAGGTAAAAGTGAACAACGTATGAGATACTTAAATGCAGGAGGCTGGGAATAGTCCGTACTGCGGATAGAAAGCTAGAAGCATGGGGATTCAGTATCCAGGAATGATAGCGGCGTCATTAGTGACATATCTCCTAGTCAATGATTTCTAGGTATCGTGAGGTCCAGTTACAAGAGTAAAGAAGAGTTAGAAATGATGGGATGTCTCGCTTGATATTTCAGAATAACGCAAGGGAATCTATGGTACAAGCAAGTTGAAGGAAGGTTGCTAGTAGTATAAATGAATATGTGTAGGTCGCAAGCTAAAGTATGGTAGAGCGATAAGGTTCGACTAGGTGAACCTGTTGCCATAGAAACCTAGGTCCACTAAACAACAATCTTCAATCATGCTTAAAAATTCCTGATTCTTGTTCATCTGGTAAAGAAGGCCTCCAACTTTCTCTTCTATGGATGTTATCATATTGAAGTCCCCAATGACACACCATGGGATTGTGCATGTCATGGATTTCTGTCTTAGAACCTCCCAAAGAGGTCTTCCAAGAGCTATTTTACATTTTGCATAGATTACAGTGATTTGAAATGGCTCCACTGCTTCAGTGTGCTGCAATTCCATAGTCAACACTTGTTCATCCTGGTCAATAACATTGCTTGTGAATTCTTGATCCCAGAATACCCAAACATTGTTGTTGATATTTGAAGATGAATTTTGCATGGATTTCTAGAGTCTATAATGGTTGATATGAGTAACATCAAGAAATGGCTCCAACACAGCAATAAGGGATAGTTTATGAAGTTGCTTCAAAGTTTTGAGTCTTTCAATGGCCCCTTTGGTTTTGATACCCCTTGCATTCCATTTGATTGTGCTAATCATAAAACCTGCTTAGGAGTTGGTGTTTTTGGTGTTACTTTAGAACTGCTTGCTCTGTAGTGAGATAGTGAGAGGTGTTGCCTCTAGGTGACAAGCCATGAGAGTCAACCATATTTTCTAGCCAGGAACCCCATTGATAGTATTAAGTAGTTGATTACATGTGTCATCTGCCTCCATGTCATCACTATGTTCATCATATGCCTCTTCATACATATTTCTTTCATCTTTAGATTGTATGTGATTGTACTCATCCTCTTCCATTCTACCATATTGATCAGTCGTTGGGGTAGATTAGGAAGGTGAAATTACAGCTGCTGTATGAATACTGGCTTTTGTTGGGGAGGGTGCATGTGCATTCCTTGGTACCTCCCCAGCATGAGGAGGGAGCACTGAATTCTTCATCCCGATATCATGTGGGACCTTCATTTGAAGACTCTGAAGATTAGAATAAGTAAGTACTTGGGGTACAGCTTGTGTATTAGCACCCTTTTGTTTCCACATTTGCCTTCTTCTTTTTTTTGTCTAGGATTGCTCTTTGAATTTGTTGTCACATCTTCGGGAGGTTTTGGATATGTTCCTTTGACTGTGTTGTCATTGTGATTCCCTTCCTGGAGGTGGAGATCTCACAGGTTTCTGCCTCTTCATGGATTGCTCCCCAAGAATCTGTCAATTGATCAAGGGTAGCAACTGTTGTATGTTCATTAAGATGCTCATCAAGAGCAGTCTCCTACCCATTCTTCCTTCCATCAATATTTTTAGTATCCGTACTTGTTGATTGGACATTGATTCTAGGGGGTATTTGATCCTTTACATTTTCAACCTGAACTACCTCCTGATCATCCTTCCTTTCTTCATTACTTCCAGCAGGTAGGCTGTGATTCGTTATCTGATTCTGAGTCACAGATTCACTACTCCTCTGCTGAGTAACAGCATGATTGTCCTGCTTGGTTGTTTTGTTATTTTGGAATGTATATAGCTTGTATTTTCTTGGTGTGATTTTGTATTCCTTTGAAGTGCTTTTTCTTTTGAGTTTTTCAGTCTTTGTTGGAGGGATAAACCCTTGCATTTTGGTGGGTTCTCCTGTCTGCTAATTGTTGATCTGATTGGCACTCTTGTGATTGTTCAGTTAAATCCTTTGTTGTTGTTTGGCTTGTTTTGACTGCTTTGGTGCTCACTGACCACTTGATGGTCCTATTTTTCTTCTGAGTTCTTTTCCTTGGAGACTGTGAAGGCTCTTGTTCTTTTCTTAATTTCTTCATCATTCACTTTCTTAGGGCAGGTGTGTGATAAGTGACCAATGTGTTTACAATACAAGCAGTAATCTGGTACACTTTCATATTGAACTTCTAATCATTTGCCATCCCTATTCATATCTTGTTCTTCATGAAATCCCAACCAAATATGTGAAGGTCTTTCTTTAGTGAGATCAATTTGCATCTTGACCTTAGCTCCACTTCCTCTAGTTTTTTGAAAGAAAGCTAGATCAAGGAACAAAGCTTTGCCAACAGATAATAGGAGAGGGGTTAGGATCTACATGTAGTAGAAATGCCATGGAAGTTCTGGAATTACCCATATAGGAACTATTGGTGAGTCTTCATTAGGACTGAATAGTGGAGACCAGTCCTCAATTTTCATCATTTGCCCCTGAATATACCTGTATTGCATGTTCCATATAGTTGCATGATCATATTCATTGTCCAAGTCTATGTAAATAGTCTTGGAGTTGAAATGTGCATTCTTCACACCTCCCGTTAAATAAGTTTGAGTGATGAAATGTCATGACCTGGAATTCCCATCGTTGGGACCGTGATGGCACCTAATATTTCACTTGCCAGGCAAGCCAACGTTAAAATAATTTATCCTTTTTAACAATTAAAACTTAATTAATGAGGAAGAACTAATTTAACTGCAATAATCTATTTATAAATGCGGAAGCTAAAACCGTAAAAACATCTGCTATAAATCCCTGAACCCGATGTCACAAGTGCACGAGCTTCTAGAGTAATACATACAAGGGTCTGAAATAAATACAAAGTTGTTTGAATGAAAATACACAGCTAAATAAAAAAAATAAAGACAGGGACTTCAGGAGCTGCGGCGGCTGAGCAGCTGTAGCTCAAGTCTCCGCAGGCTGTCCAATCCGAGCTCTCTAGTAGCCACCGTTGGGACTGTCTCCAAAATCTGCACATTATGCAGAGTGTAGTATCAGTACAACTGAACCCATGTACTGGTAAGTGCCGAGACTAACCTCGATGAAGTAGTAACGAGGCTAAGGCGGGTCACCTACACTACAACCTGATCACAGTATATAATAATGACAGAAAAATGGGAATACTGAACAGAATTAAACATCCAACCGAAAATAATAACCACAGTCTCAAGAATAAACCAGTGTCGTCCAGAATCACCAATCTTTAATAATTCAGATACAAATACCAAAGAGAAAACCAACACAGCTCACGAAATGGAAACATATAGGTTGTTGCGGCGCGCAACCCGCTCCCACCATACATCTCATACTCCTCCCTTATTTCCTCATAATAGCATAAACAACAGTGAATATAAATAAAAGTGTTGTGGCGTACAACCCAATCCCACCTTATCACAATAACACAATCATAGTTCACCCTTATGCCACCAAACAATCCACCCTTATTACACACCTATTGTGGCGTGCTACCCGATCACACCGTATCACAATAACACAATCATAGTTCACCCTTATGCCACCAAATAATCCACCCTTATTACACCTGTTGCGGCATGCAACCCAATCCCACCGTATCACAATAACACAATCATAGTTCACCCTTATGCCACCAAACAATCCACCATTATTACACCTGTTGCGGCGTGCAACCCGATCCCCACCATATCAATATCAAGTGCTTAGTATACACAGTAAATTCACAATTCAAATCACGGAAACCCTCCACAATACTTAAACACCAAACCGAAACAAATATGAAACTTGTATGTCATGAAAGTTCAAGACAAGGTGGGTTGCTCTGATGGTAAGCGCCCTCCACTTCCAACCAAGAGGTTATGAGTTCGAGTCACCCCAAGAGCAAGGTGGGAGTTCTTGGAGGGAAGGATGCCAAGGGTCTATTGGAAACAGTCTCTCTACCCTAGGGTAGGGGTAAGGTCTGCGTACACACAACCCTCCCCAGACCTCACTAGTGGGATTATACTAGGTTGTTGTTGTTGTTGTTATATGTCATGAAAGTTCACATACGTAATACTACACAGCGAGACCAATTCAGAGTATACAACAAAAGGTACCGATAAACTAGCATAAGCAAATAATAGGAGATAATGAAACTATGGAAAGAACAATATCATGAACAAGAGGAAACAATGTCTAAAAAGTAGAAATTAGGCATGGGAACACAATTAGAGCATGTAACAATTAAGGCAGGGAAAGAGATAATATGAGAAAAGCGGGAAAATAGGGAAAACAGATAAATTTGCAGCGCATAAGTACTCGTCACCTCACATATACATCGATCACATGAATTTCACATAGCAAATAGTCTGAGGGTTCCTAATTCCCTCAAGTCAAAGTTAGACACAATACCTACCTCGCTCCAAAGACCACTCACTGCTCAATCACAGCCTTGCCTCTCAAACAAGCCTCCGGACCAATAGAATCTATTAAATTACCAACCAAATGATTCAAATTAAGCCTTAGGATTCACCCACCATTGCAAAAGATTCAATTTAGGTCATTATTGAAAAAGTCAACAAAAGTCAACTCCCGGACCGCTTGGTCCAAACCTGAAATTCGGACCAAAACCCGATTACCTATTCACCCTGAGCCCGGTTACGTAATTTATTTTGGAATCCGACCCCAATTTGAGGTCTAAATCCCAATTTCTCAAAAGTCCCTAACTCTACCCAAACCCCCAAATTTCTACCATGAAAGCGCTAGATTGTAGGTTAAAAACTTGTGAGATGTAATGAATGATAGAAAGAAAATGGGCTAGAATCACTTACCAATGATTTGGGGAAGAAAGAGTCTTGGAAAAATCGCCTCTAATGTTTTAGGTTTTGAAAATTTGAGAAATGAACCAAAAATTCCGTCTAAGTCATATTTGTTTAGCTGCAGATGTCGCATTTGTGACCTGGGCTTTGCAAATGCGAAAGGTGCCCTAGGCCTGCAGTCATCGCAAATGCGAATAAGTGTTCACAAATGCAAACAGGAGAGGATCGCAAATGCGAACAAAACTTCGCAAATGCGAAGGTCCACCCCCCAGCCCACTGCTCGCAAATGCGATGGTTTCTTCGCAAATGTGAGGATCGTTTGCCCAAAACATTGACAGAAGTCAACTTAAATGAATTTTTAAGGCAAAATTCTTATTTTTATCAGTTTTTAACATAAAAGTTTTTCGAAAACATGCCCGGACTGTGTACGCAAATCGAGGAAGGCTTAAATGAGATATTTAAGGTCTCGAAACGTAGAATTAGATTTTAAAACATGAGATGACCTATCGGGTCATCACATTAAGCTTATTCTTATGACCTCCATTCGGGGCATTGTGTTAGATAATTTTCCAACCATAGTGTATTGGCATCTGGTAGCCAATTTAATCATGTAATCCTCCTTCCTAAAGGCAACTGCTGGTAGTCCTTATTTTGTGGCAATATTTGGTGGTGTGAACTCAATAGTGATTCTTTTATCGACAAGTTTGGCTCTAATTTTGATAGCATATAAGTGAGTGAAAGTGGGAACTAGTGGTTCGATGGAATTTTGGGGCTTTTTATTTAGTTTGTTGAAGGTGTGGCATGTGAGAGGGTAGTATCAGGAACTTCAACAAGATTGTGGCCAAGTGATTTGGAATTTGTGATTTTAGCAGGTCTATCAAAGTTTGCAGAGACTTTTGGCTGTGTGTGGTCATAATCAGTTTTATTGTATTTTTAATCTGGTTGTTTTGTTCAATTATATTACTAGTAGGGCCTTGATTAGCCTTGGCTGAAGACTGATTAACCTTATTATCTTTTAGAACTATAGAATATTTGTGATTGTCTGGTTTTACACACTCCTTATTCGTTTTAGACATGGAATTAGTTAACTGCTCCTACATATCCCTTTGGGTTCTCTTGTTTATCATCTGAACATCTGGGAGTTTAGACACATCATTTGCTTGGCTTTCAGACTCTTGGTATTTTCCTCCTTCATTCCTTCATTAGCAACATGTCCTCCGTTTTGTCCTGCATTGGTGACTGTGACATTTTGTCGAACACTTGGATTGCTAGACTGTACTGGGGTGATTCTTTGAAGAATCGTGATGTTGTGCCGGTTGGGATCTAGGGAAACTAACTTGGGATAATCCTTCTGATTACTCACGACGTCCTTAGATAACCTACCATTAGTCTTTTGCATGTGGTCGAGCTTCTGTGTTCTCGCGAAGTCTTGACATATGGGTTGAGTAGCAGCTATGTTTTCTAACGGTGAGCAAATAATTACTTCAGGTGAAGATTCTGTGGTCGCTGGGAAAGATTTTGTAGTAATTATTTGGGGGGGGGGGGTTGTCCGCAACTCCAATGGTATTTTATTGAGGTTGGTCAGTGGTTTTCCACCACTGGACGGTGGGAGATTTTGCATAACTACAACTCGTTGCTATTGTTATAGTTGATCTCTCTGATGGTCTCAATGGAGAGCAAATCAATTAATTAGTATTTAGGTGTGTGTTCGGATCGAGTTTCATATGAGCTGGGAGCATTTTGGCGCTTAATGTTGAATGTTGGTGCATTGAAGGTTTTCAAGTTCTTTAAATTATGTTTGAAGTAGACTTTGATGTTATCGAGGTCCGTTCGGGATTCTGAGCCTAGGAATAGGTCTGTATGGTGATTTATGACTTGTATGCAAAATTTGGCGTCATTTCAAGTTGTCTAAGTATGATTCAATGCGTTCGGAGCCACTTAAAAATATTTGATGTTCATAAGTTGATCAATTTGATTTTGGGATGAGATTCTTAGTTTCGATGTTATTTTACATTTCCGTGGGTTCGAGCAGGTCCGTATTATGTTTATTGACTTGTTGGTGCAGTTGGACGGGGTCCCAGGTGACTTGGGTAAGTTTCAGACTAGCCGGAGTTAAGTTCAAATTTTTGCTATCTGCTGTTCTTCTTTCCATCTTCGTGAAGGCGGAGAAGGCCTCGCATTCGCGATGAAGGAATTTGGGCTGAGAAATTTCGTTCTTCACATTCGCGAAAAGGAGATCCGATCGCGAAGCTCTGGGCCACTGGTCATCACGTTCTCATGCCAGGGTTCGCGTTTGTGTAGGCTAAGGCCAACTGAGGTGGGGGCAGAGTATTGGTCTTCGCGTTCCCATAGAGACCCTCGCGTTCGCGATTGGTAAGTCAGGCGAGCCATCGCATTTGCAATGCTTGCTTCGTGTTCGCGAAGTGCATTTTTCAAAGCCTTGGCCATTTTTCCTTCGCGATCAAGAGGCTCTTGTCGCGATCGCGAAGAAGGATTCACTGGGGCAGTGACTTGATAAAAAACGGGACTTAGGCTCATTTTATTCATTTCTCTCAACTTGTGGCCAATTTTAGAGCTCTTTGGAGAGGGTTTTTCACCTAGAACATTGAGGTAAGTAATTTTTACATAATGTAAGTTTAATACATAGATTATGGATAGATGTTAACATGTAAAATGTGGAAATTTTAGAATTTTTTTGAAAAACCTAGATTTTAGTAAAAATGGGATTAGACCATGAAAATGATTATGGAATGGAGTAGAAATTATATATTTGTGTTCGTGAGATTATGGATAACATTTATTTAAGAAACTTTTCGGAATCCGGATACGTGGGCCCCAGGGTGAATTTTAAGAACCTTCCAAATTGGGTTGGGTAATTACTCTAATAGTTAAATAATAAACTTTTGAGCATATATTGATTAGTTTGTGCAACCTTTGGCTAGTTTTGGATTGCTTGCCATCGATTTGAGGTTATTAATGTGATTTGTGGACCGAGAAGAGGACTTTAAAACGAGGTATGTCTCTTGCCTAACCTTGTAAGAGAGAATTATCCCCGTATATATTTTAAATAGTTATTTGCTAATAATTGTGGGTACTACATACACACGATGTGACGAGAGTGCGTATGTAGCTAAAATCATGCTTATGTATGGGTAGACTTAGGACTTTACCATGCATTACTTGTATTATTTGCACCCAACTTGTTAGTTTAATTACTAGAATTTATAATTGAAACTGGATAAATGATTTCATGAGACCGAACATCATTACTTTGAGTTTTGGCTGAATACCTGATTGGTAGGGGAAATTATACCTTCTTTGAGTACTAATCGTATGTAGTAGTCATTGATTGGAGTTTGTAGAGTTTCTCCATTCCTGCAGATCGGGCCGAACGCGTCGGTGTTAAAAGTCAATTTTGGCCATCCGTAATTAAAAATTAACTTCTACAGGCTTCCTAATCAAAAATGATAAAATATAGTATCTTGCACATTATTTAGTTTTAATGCAATTTACTGATCATTATCCCTATTTTCACAAAATATAGAAATTTTTATCATTTTATTGCAATTGGTTAAATACTACCATTTTTGTGTATTTTTCAAAATTTTAAGCAATTTATTGATAATTGTCCAATTTTTTAAATATCAGGATATTCTATCAATTTAATATTTTTTCAAAAACTAAAATAAAAAACTAATATAACAATTACTACGACACAATTGTAGTAGTTATGTTTTCAAATAAATATTACAAGATCTTTTAATTAAATAATTATTTTTCTAATTTAGAGCACATTGTAGTAATTATAAGTAAGCCAGTAGAATTTATCTCAAAATACGGATAAAATACAACTAGACCCAATCTCTTGTCAATATCTGACGTGACAACACATGTGATGTGACAAGACATCACAATGTGACATGTCACATGATTTGACATGATGGGACTTGATGTGACACAACTCTCTTTTGTCTTTGACCACATAATTTCTTCCATATTTTACCTTTATTTTTACTTTAAAAAAGCACCACATAATTTATTTATACATATTCCATTACATATACACAATACACTCATAGACATTATACGTCAGAGGAGACCATCAGATATTTTAATAGGGGCAAACCATAATAACATTATTATGCTCTCACTTCCCTAGTTCTTGAGAGCTAGCAGCCGCCCAAGTCCCTTTCACCATTTCTTCCTCCACCTCTCGCCCTCTATGGCTGCCGCCGCAGGAGGTGATGACCGGCGATGGCCATGATTGTTGTTGCTGCACCTAGCTGTTGCTTCTTTCCTTTCTCCCCCCTCTACTGTCACTTGTCACTGTTTCGCCGGAGTCGCACCATCGACGATGAACGGACAGAAAACTAGCGACTGTTTAATCACTACTATTCTCGTGTGCTTCACTTCTATGTCGGACGGGCTTAGATCTAACAGATTCTGGATTTTTGTGATGTTTTGTGCCGAGTTTGGCCGGAATTAGCTCTCTGGCGACTCTGTCGTGTGTGTCATTTTGACTGTTGCTTCGGTGTCGTCATCGCCATGGTAGTAGCGTCACTGATTCCAACGACTCTTTAGGTTGCCGAACAGATTTATTTTTGTTATTGTTGCTGTGTTTCGCTATTTGGAACTGGTCATGCCGCAATTTGTCCAGTGGTCCTTACTGTTGGTATTTGTACACTTTCGGTGAAACTCATATCCTCGGGCGAACATCCTCTTGGCTCTGTCTCGTTATTATTTTTCCATTGTACTTGTTTTGATTAGGTTGGCTAAAATAACTTGGTGAATCAAGGTTACACTTCGCTGCTAATGAGTCCGAATCTTTAGGCGTTCACTACCCCAACTGTGCGCTTGTGCGCCTCCATGTTACTGCCTCCCTTAAGAAATCTTCTGTTGCTTGGTTCTTTACTATGTGTATTGGGTTCAAGATATTTCTATGTTATTTTGCAGGATTACATTGAGAAACTTTTCTATGCACAAAGCATGATGCCCGTAGAATTACATTGTTAAACATACTGATTTTACAATAAACGATGCTGTTGGATATTACCATCCCGGTCAATACTTTGCTAAATTAAGGCCGGTGAGAAAATAACCTTTGAGTTATTGAGGTCACGACGGCCCGAATGTTCCTCGTACAGGGCCCGAAATAACGAGCCGGTGATGATAAACATCGAAAAAAGAAAAGACGAGAACACGTACCAACAACCTATGGGAGGTGACACGGTTGGCCACCGGAGTTGCTACCGAGGCGGTTCCCGTTCTCATATCTCGATGGATATCGGATATTACACGTATCTGAGCCTCCTATATTATCTTTTAAACTATTTTCCAAAACTATTTGCTAAAAACAATTTTCCAAAAATATTTTCAAACTATTTCCAAACAAATATATATTTTATTATAACTATTTTCAAAAATAATCTTCCAAAATCATTTTAAAACCAAAAACCATTTCAAAATATGCCGTTTAATTTATTACCTTATGTTATTTTACTAATAATTTTACACCTCTTGTCTTGCGAGGTGTTATTACGTGGAGTCACTTTTGGAAGACGACACTCGGAGATGAAACCTACCCGTTAAATCCCCGCTTCGTGCTTTCCGTTCTCGGATGTACCAAAACGTAAAGTATCGTAAAAATCGTAGATAGAGTTTGTGTTTGCTTGCTTACTTTGATATTGTCTATTTGGTAAACACTTAAGGAATTGTATCTAGCTAATAATCAGAGTAACTTGCAATATTGCGTGTCAAATAATTCTTGTAATGTGTATAGGTTGTTGAATATATTTTATGACATGGTTAATGAATTTAGGACTGGTGTATACTTAATTAATTAGATTAGTCATATCCATAAAAATGAAAAAATGTCATCCTTTTGCAAAAAATAAAAAAAATAAGTAATTCTGTCTTTGTCTTTAAATTATATGAATACATTTTGGAATCACTTTATGCATAAAAAATTGTTCTTTAATTGACGCTTTAAATAGAATATTGTAGTTGGACTATCATACTATCTTTGAGAAATATAGGCTTTATAGTCATTCGGGTTTGGCTCACATAATTTGTGTTCCAAGACCATGACTCTAAAAACGGTCTTTAGTTACCCATTGAATGATAACTCGTTTTTTTTGCGTAAATATTTCTTTCTAACGATGAGATAATTTTTATGTCATAAATGTTTTGACACATTTTTCTTATACCACATTCACTTTTTATTCATCATACTAATTCTTTAACTTTATTCATTATATACTAAGGTTGTTAAAAAATTATTCTTTTTCACCTTTCGCCAATCATTTCAAAATAAATTCTCTTTTTTACAACTGGGGTTCTCATTTAAAAGTTTAATCGTTATACATCAATCAAATTCTTTCAAAGTGTATTCTTTAATTAATATTTATTTAGTTAATTTATAAATATTTCATTCATTATTATATATCCTCTCACATTTTCATTTCTTTAGCAGTTTCTTATACTTGCTCATTCATTTTAAAACGAATTAAAGTGTAAGACATAGTGTTTGTATATCTTTTGACTTTGTTTTGTTTATTATTATTGTTCTTTATTATATTTTTTATACTTAGTCAAATATATACATTATCCATTTTTATCTACTTGACCCATTCTTTCAAAATATCAACTCTCTTCTTTCCCTATTCATTACTTAAAAAAACTATTTATAGGTAATTCCTTTTTCCTCTCTTGATCAATTATTCCATAGGCATGTTTTCTTGTAATCGATGATCTTGATTGCAAATAAATTATTTCGAGATTATGCCTTTCAACTCAAAGTCATTTGGTTAATTTGAGAATACGTTACTTGATGACACACTTTACTTAGTCATTACAATTTTTAACTCTTTCACATACTTTCGTTACCCACATCCTTGCACATATTCTGTTGTACATAAATATCTCTAATTTTACCATATGACGTTCACATTCAATCATTCTTCATTCCAAATTATTTTCATAATTCTTTATAAATATAAAATTAATCATTCTCTTGAACCTTCCCTCAATTATTTTACCTAGAATCTCAATGGTTTCGTAGACCATAATAAAACGTACATTACATAGTATAGTATAGGTGTCCTAGTATACCTTAAATACTAGGTGGCGACTCTAAACTCCAATTAACCTTGTAGAGTACTATAAGTTATAATTTATTTTGTCTTCTGCAAAATAGGATGTAACAACATGGTGACTCTGCTGGGGATACTTCAGGTTCTAACCACAATGGATTTCGTCAACTATTTGAGGGATTACAGGTTCTCCAATACTTCAACTTATATTCTTTCTGTCACATGTTTCGACTCGTATATTCTCTGTTTCATATTGTATACTCTTTGTGTCAAGTTGTATATTCCTTGCTTCAAGTTGCATCCCTCAATTAGTTTTTTTGTGATGCGCTTCTGGCGGTGTATTCTTTGTCATGCGCTTCAGGCGGTGTATTCTTTGTCATGCGCTTCAAGCGGTGTATTCTTTGTCGTTTGCCTCAAGTTGTATATTGTTTGTCGTGTTCTTCAAGCCGCATATTCTCTGTTGCATACTTCAAGTCGCATACTCTCTGTTGTGTGCTTTTAGTCGTGTATCCTCTATTGCATGCTTCAAGTCGTATATTCTCTATTGCGTGGTTCAAGTCGTGTATCCTCTGTTGCGTGCTTCAAGCTAGTCATGATCCAAAACCAACCTATCATGATGACGCCTATCATGATACTAGGCAAGACGACTACGCAAATATTTCCATAACTCTAAAGCTTTGAAAGATACGGAAGCAGTTAAAATTAAGGAAAACATTTTAAAAACAAAGTAAGAAATCATAACTCAATACAAAATCTCTCCTAAAATCGGGTTGTCACCGAGTATATGAGCATCTACATAAAGACATAGTCTAATACACCATCTAGGTAATAAAAATTGAAACATGAAATGAAAGATAAGGAGGCAGAGTCAAAGTCTGCGAATGCCAAGCAGCTACCTCGATAGTCTCCGAAAATTCGGACTCCACAACTCAGCAACCACTGTGACCGGAAGTACTTGGATCTGCACATGAGGTGTAGGGTGTAGCGTGAGTACAACCAACTCAATAAGTAACAAATCTAACAGTTGGACTGAAAGGTAGTGACGAACTCTGCAGGTACTGTTTAATAAAGAAATAACAGTGCAGAAATATAGGCATGCTTTCAAGCTCAACAATTAAAACTCAATTTAAGTAAAATAGATCAAATTCTGAATGATATGAGGAGTATGACCTCTCTACATATACATGCCAATGCATATGTTGTATGTGATGCACCACGCTGAAAGCGTCGTGTACTCACACTCTCAGAATACTCCATCACTCAATACTGTATATGGCCAATCCAGCCCAGGGAAGATCCATCCCATGTATATATACATTAACTGACAGTCAGTCGCTCAGTACTGTATAAGGCAAATCCAGCCCAGGGGAAGATTCATCCCCAAATATAAATGAATGACAAGATCCATGTCCAAGGAAGATCTATCCCTCAATATAATCAACTGCGCTCACTGGGGGTGTGTACAGACTCTGTAGGGGCTCCTTCTGCCCAAGCACTATAATAAGCCAGATCCAAGCATAAATCAATAAACATGCTGCGACGTGCAGCCTGATCCCATAATTGTCACTCTCAATCATGCAGTCGGCCTCACTCAGTCATCAATCTCTCCAGTCTCTCTCTCTCTCGGGCTCACAATGTCGTGATGCTAGCCCAAAAAGGATGATATGATATAGCAATAAATAGCAACGGAGACTGAGATATGATATGCAATGAATAAGTATGACTGAGTACGAAATTTCAATGAAAACAATAAGTTAAAAGTAAGGAAACGACCACTATGGGTCCCAACAGTACCAAAAATAGCCTAAACATGATTTCTAGAATGATTGGCAGCTCAATTACTTTATCACAAGATGAAAACACGGATTTCAACAAGATAAATCCACTATATAGTTCCATGGAATCGACCAGGTCATAATTCTTACGGTGCACGCCCACACATCCATCACTTAGCATGTGCGTCACCTCAACACCAATTATATAACACATAATTCGGGGTTTCGAACCCTCAGGGCCAAGGTTAGAAGTATTACTTACCTTAATTTGGGCAAATCTCTACTCCAACACACCTTTGCCTCGCGAAACGGACTCTGAATGCCTCGAATCTAGCCACAAACAATGCGATATAATCAACACAGGCTAAAGGAATCAATTCCATAATGAAATACAAAGTTATTAATCAAGAGTCAAAAATCGGCTCAAAGCCGGGCCCCGGGCCCACGTATCGGAATTAAATAAAAGTCATAAAACCTGAAAGCCAATTCGACCACGAGTCCAACCATACTAAATTTACCAAAATCCGACACCAACTCGCCATCCAAATCACCAAATCAAACTCTCCAAATCCCTAGCCTCAAACACCCAAATTTCACCTTAAATACACACAAACTAGGTGGGAAAATCAATGGGGAAATACAATTATTGAATAAATTATACCACAGGTGACTTACCTCAAGAAATCCCCAGAAAGGCCTCTCAAGAATTGCCAAATCCCGTGCTTGAAATGATAAAAATGGTAAAAATCTCGTAACCCTCATTTTAAATAATCTGCCCAGCATTCTCGCTTCTACCGCACCGCTTTTGCGGTCCATCATATGCATCTGCAGAAGCCACTAAGCCGACCAACCTCTTCTGTGGGCGCGCATCTGTGCAAGCAATCCACTTCTGCGGACTAGCCTCCTCAATCCTTTTCCGCTTCTGCGATCATCCACGCGTAGGTGCGAGTCCTCACCTGCGGAATTTCTTCTGCATCTGCGCTTCACAGTCCCCAGTCCAACCTCCGCTTATACACTTCCCAGCTCGCACCTCCAATCAATGTTCCGCAGGTGCGATTACACTAGTAGACTCCAGCTTCAGCAGTGCACTAAGTCTTATTTCGATCCGTTAACCATCTAAAATCAACCCGAGGCCCCCGGGACCTCAACCAAACATACCAACAAGTCTTAAAACATGACACGAACTCAGTCGAGCACTCAAATCACCTCAAACAACATCAAAAACATGAATCGTACCCCAATTCAAGCCTATTGAAACTAAGGAATTCCAACTTCTACAAACAACGCCGAAACCCATCAAATCATGTCCGATTGACCCCAAATTTTGCATACAAGTCACAAATGAGACCACGGACTTACTCCAACTTCCAAAATTCCAATTTGAGCCTGGTAACCACAAAGTCCACTCTCGATCAAACTTCCAAATTTTTAATTTTTGCCATTTCAAGCCTAATACAGCTATAGACCTCCACGTCACAATCCGGACATGCTCCTAAGTCCAAAATCACCCAACAGAGCTAACAGAACCATCAAAACTCTATTCCGGAGTCGTTTACACATAAGTCAACATCCAGTCAACCTTTTCAACTTAAGCTTCCAACCTTGAGACTAAGTGTCTCAATTCATTCCGAAATCTCTCCGAACCTGAACCAACTACCCTGGTAAGTCACATAGCAGTTATAAAGTACAAAATGAGCAGTAGATGGGGGAACGGGGCTACAACTCTCAAAACGACCGGTCGGGTCATTACAAAACAACATATTCTTTGTCATGCCTATGTTGTATACGTTTGTACATATGTCTATGTTATGTGTTCTTTTACACATAGATGGACTGTATATTCTTTGTCATATGCTTTAAGTGGTATACTTTTGTCATCCGCTTCAAGCGGCGTATTCTCTGTCATGCTTATGTTGTATATGCTTCCCATATGTTTATGTTGTATAATCTATTAGATATGACTGTGTTGTATACTCTTTAACATATGCTTTTGGTGGTGCCTTATCAAATTGTCATCACCTTTCTATCAACACTTGATCGTACACCATCACACACAAGTCACGCTAGGGTTGTCTTTTCACCCCTCCGAACCTTCGTTCAAAACTCTCTAGTTTCAGAGATTGGCAAACGAGGTTAACTACATACCATCTCGCAGTTGTCCTTAACTCATGTCCGAATCTTGGTAAATCTACACTTAGAATTCCTAGGTCACTGTATACACAATCTTGCAGCTTGCTTTAGCTGAATTAATCCCTGCATATCCTTTATTTACTATATATTCTTTATATATTTGGTATATATTCTTTTCTTGCCATTGCTTTGTGCCCTTTGTCTGCTACATATTCTTTCTACTTGTTGTCCACCAATAGGTTCTCTTTATATGACTATTTTGGTTGACTTGTGTCGAACCGTGAATCTCTCAAATGCACAGACCCACTCCGGTCTTTATGACCATCCTACAATCATACCATCCTTTGGACTCTACCATCCTTTCCTAAAGATACATCAATTCAGCTTGGTATATCTTCCACTGATCTGACATATTCTTTTTAACCATGTTTCACATTTTCACTAACTTCTGTCAGTTGAGACAGATCCATGCGCTATGCTACCATCTATCTCTTATTCAAGATCTACTAGTCTCCACCTACCAACCCAAGAATCCTTATTCATAGTAACAATTCTTTCTCAAGGGACAATCATTCATTCATCACAACAATACAAATTTCATAATTCCATTAGGTGACCCAAACTACGTTTTGACTTGATTCTTGCCTTGCCAAGATAAGTAGGCAACCCTACATAAGGGTTCAGTCTCTCCACTATTTCAAATTAATTTCCTCAGTACTGGAAACTGGGGTGTAATGATACTCTCAACCCAAAAATCTCTGAGAGCGTCACCTAAATTTCACCCAGAAAATCCAAATCTCAAAATACCATGTCAACCTTACTCTGACGTTCACCCGACTTAAAATCCCAACATATGGGATACGAGTCCTTTATTCAGATATTTGGCTATGGAGTCATGATGTCCAATCCCACTTCCCAAATTCAAGATTCAATACAAGTCAACCCATTTTGTTATAGGGGTAAGTTGTTAGTCAGCCTTCGAGAAGTGTCATGCTCGCACGACTCGGACAAACAAAGAAGAAAAAGCGAAGCCTCAAGTCAACATGAATAAATTTCCCTCCCTCGAACTAAATTTTTTTCTTTGGACGCAGGAGGGACAACGCAATTTTCAAAATCATCATTGAATGCCGACATTGCATTCCTGATCACAACCGGATACACCACTGGCTGCATGGCCTAGATGTGCACCCTCTTAATTTTATAACTTCTCCCAAGAGGGACTCTAACATTTTCTCCTCTGAGATTTGTAGGTACATAATCCTGGGCACTTCACGGGAGATCTCATTTAGACTTTGACTTGGTAGAGTATCAGTCAGATAATCAGGGGAGTAGTAGTTTTACAATAAACTTCATAATTTTTCCTGACTTCGCTGCTCTCACCACTTTTCTATATTTAGATCATAACATCGTTCCCGGTTATCAACCGGGGACGATCATCAAATTGTGCCTGTGGACGATCGAAAGGTGTATTATCCTGGACACTGCACGGGAAATAGCATCCTACCTAGGATATTGTGGAACATCAACCGAACAATTATGGGAGTGTTAGTTACAATTCTTAATTCCATTATTTTATGACGACACTAGTCTCACTATATTTCTATATTTGCATCAGATTATCGCCCCGGCTAATAGCCGGGACGATCGCCAAAAGGTTCCTATGGACAACTCGAAGGTCACAACAAAACATCCCTGCAGTTAATTAGGAGACAACCACAACAACGGTCTCGCAAATAGTCAGGAGGCATCGCAGCAGCGGCTGGGGCACTTCTTTTAGAGGGACACACTCTTCAACTCCAGAGATATCGCACCCAATCATGGATACAATGAGGCATTGCTCCGAATTTGTCTATCCCCTTGCATATAATACATATCTTGATGCAGTTAATATATTTAGTTACAATGCCTTGAAGTATGAGAGTAAAATAAGTGTTGAAAATCATACATCTCATACTCTCCAACCTTCACGAACTATGCGTACCTGATTCTTTAGCTTGTGTCAAGATACATAGGTAACCCGTCATGGGTCCGGCTTTTCTCGTCCTTAATTGGACGAGTCAGTCAAGTATGGCCACTTGGGTCCTAGTTGACCGAAGATCCTTGCGAAAGGGCCATCTCTAAAAAAATGTAAAAATGTATATATCTTCCCCTGATGCTTCGAAGATTTTATGTAGACATCAAAGGGCAATAAAAATCCAAAACATATTTCTACATAATTCCTTCTTGAGGAAATTAAAAAAAAAAAATATCCGAAGCATCTTCCTCTATCTCTAATCTTCACGAACTACACGTGCTTCATTCTTGACCTCGTGTCAAGATACGTAGGCAACCTGTAATGGGTTCGGTTTTTCTCTTCCTTAACTGGACGATCGGTTAAGTCTGGCCACTTGGGTCACAGTTGACCGAATATCCTTAAAAAGGGATCATTCCCAAAAAATAAAAATAAAAATATGACAAACATCTGTATATCTTCCTCTGTTGCTTCTCTAGAAGTCTCACCGAGGGACCAAAATCAAAATAAAAAATATCATTCTCTTTCCTTGAGAAAATTCAAAAAATCCAAAACACCTTCCTTTTTCTATAACCTTCCCGAACTACGCCTGACCCGATTCTTGTTTCGACGAGATACGTAGGCAACTTGCGGGTTCGGTCATAATTTTCAAAATCATAAAAAAAAAATCATCAATCAAGGACCCTTCCTAGGTTCGATCACATGATTTTCAAAAATAAAAAAAATCAATCTAGGACCCTTCCCGTGTTCGCCCTCATTTAACAAAAAAAACAAAAATACTCCTATCGTACAGAGATTTTCAATTCTTATATCTCTCATCACGCGGAGATTTTACATTTCGTTCACTCTCATCGTGCGGAGATTTACTTTCTTGTCCTCCCATCGCGTGGAGAATTTACTTTTCTGTCAGCGCTCCTAAACGGAACAGTACCCAGCCCCGTACTAACAATGTTCCTATACAGAATGGTACACAACCCGTCATTTTACTTTCCTATCAGCGCTCCTAAACGGAACGGTACCCAGCCCCATGCTAACAATGCTCCTATATGGAACGGTACACAGCATGTCATTTACTTTTCTTGTCAGCGCTCCTAAACGGAATGGTACTCAACCCTGTAGATGGTAACTACAAAGCTCGTCTAACCTTCAATGCTCCGATATCGCTTCGGAACGGTAACAAAGCCCATCTAACATTCAATGCTCCGATATCGTATCGAAACGGTAACTACAAAGCCCGTTTTACATTCAGTTCTCTCTATCAAAAATCACAAAAATTGATTAAAATGAAATGAAAATCTAAGAATATTTTCCACCCTTCCTGAACTACGCTTGATCTGATTCTCATTTCAACAAGATACATAAGAAACCTTTGGGTTCGGTTTCAATTTTATCAAAAAACATAATTTTTTTTGTTAAGTCAAAATCTAAAAATCCAATAAAGGGGAACCCTTTCTCGGGTTTAGTCCCGTTTATAAAAAAAAATCAAACAAAAAGAAAAAAAAGAAAAAAAGAGAGGAAATATTATCAAATATTGATTTGCTTGATACCAACATAGTTAGGAGTGTTCATGGGAAAGAATAAGTGCTTAAGTAGTATGATGGAGAGGATCAGCTTCAGGTAAACCATAGACTCTTGTGATACCTCTTAATTATGCATAGTGGCGCTTGAAAAATCTCATGCTTACAGTTAACGTAAGAACAAAGACAATGTAGAACTTGGCCTGAATGCCTGTTGAGGCGAAATCCTGGGTAACGCTTAATTTGGGAAAGGATCATAGGCCTTCTTTGACCCGTTTGAGTCTTTTTAGCCTACCAAATGACGTCAATCCCTAGAATTTTGCCCTTTGAGTCTTAAGCCTTTTTTCTTGGATAACCACGTCTTAGTCTATACCATTTTTTGTACTAAATGCACTACCTCTCTCTTGGCCCAACCACTCTGCGCGCACTAAAAATGTGTAACTTCGGACGAAGACCAAAGTGGAGGCAACAAGTGTGAAAAAGCGAAAGAAGCGAAGTCCAAGACAACCATTGTAAAAGGTTAATCATTTTACATCAATTAAATTCTTTCAAAGTATATTCTTTAATTAATATTCATTTAGTCGATTTTCAAATATTTCATTCATCATTACATATCCTCTCAAATATTAAATTAAAGTGTAATACATAGTGTTTGTATATCTTTTGACTTTGTTTTGTTTATTGTTATTGTTCTTTATTATATTTTTTATATTTAGTCAAATATATAAATTATCCATTTTTATCTACCTGACCCATTCTTTCAAAATACCAAATTCTTCTTTTAGGTCTTGTGCATTTATTTCAAAGAATGTAAATTATTTCATACACTTTGTTTATTGACTTTTACTACATGTACATGCAAATATAAACATTCTATTATTTTCTTGCTATAGCTAATTGTCCTCTATTTAATTTGACTTTTCAATTATTCTTGTGAATATTAATCAACTCTCTTCTTGCCCTATTCATTACATAAAAAAAATATAATCAAAGGTAATTTGTTTTTCCTTTCTTGATAAATTATTTCCTAGGCACGTTTTCTTGCAATCGTTGATCTTGATTGCAACTAAATTCTTTCTAGATTATTCCTTTCAACTCAAAGTCATTTGGTTAATTTGAGAATACTTTACTTGATGACACACTTTACTTAGTCATTACGATTTTTAATTCTTTTCCGTACTTTCTTTCCCCAAGTCCTTGCATATATTCTGTTGCACATAAATATCCCCAGTTTTACCATATGACATTCACATTCAATCATTCTTCATTCCAAATCATTTTCATAATTCTTTGTAAATATAAAATTAATAATTCTTTTGAACCTTCCCTCACTTATTTGATCGAGTCCGCAGGAATCGGTTTTTGTGGATCTTGAGAGATGCCTAATACCTTTCCCTCGAGATAACTTGAACCCTTACCTAGAATCTCAACGGTTTCGTAGACCATAATCGAACGTACATTACATAGTGTAGTATAGGTATCCTGGTATACCTTAAATACTAGGTGGCGACTCTAAACTCCAATAAACCTTGTAGAGTAGTATAAGTTGTAGTTTGTTTAGTCTTGTAGAAAATAGGGTGCAATACTCGGCAGTATATTAGATGTATCTATGATTCGTGTCGGTCGACCCTCGGCAGTGTACACACTATTCTGAGACTTGATAATTACTTGGTGGCTCTTATGTGTTAAAAATTTGGCATGTGATAATTGGAGGTTTTAAATTGATATTATGTTTAAGAATCATTATTTTCCATTGTTATTATTGCATTTCATGCCTATTTATATTTATTGACCTCTAGTAAGTGTCGATGTCGACCCCTCGCCACTACTTCTTCGAGGTTAGACTAGATACTTACTGGGTACGCATTATTTATGTACTCACGCTACACTTCTGCACAAATCATACAGGATCTTAGGCAGATACATCTGGTGGCCAGTCAGGCGTGTAACCCCGCTACCTGGAGACTTAGTGGTAAGCTACTTCCTATTCTCTGTTCTACAGCACCCGGAGTCTCCTCCTTGTTGTATTTACTTTTCTGTCTATCTTACTTCAGAAAATTATTGTAGGAGATTATATATATTCTACTAGTTTGCTCGTGTACTTTTGACATCGAGTTTTGGGCATTTCTAGTAGATATTCATGGTATTTGTCTATTAATTTCACCACATCATTCTTATGTTTATTTTATGCTTTATATTACTACGGACATTTACTCTTAGTTTCTTTATTAAGTAAAGTCAATGACTTTAAAAATACTAAAATGAACAATTAAATGGATAGTTCACTGTTGGGTTGCCTAGCGGCAACGTTGGGCTCCATCATGGCCTATAGTGGGAATTGGGTCATGACAGTTTGGTATCAGAGTACTAGGTTCACATAGGTCTCACAAGTCATGAGCGGACCTAATAGAGTCTTGTGGATCGATGCGGAGACGTCCGTACTTATCTTTGAGAAGCTATAAGGTGTTAGGAAACTTCTCTTTCTTCATCTCCTACCATACAATTAATGTTGTTCTAAGTATCTTTCTCTTATTCTCTCATAGATGGTGAGAACGCGCGCGACAGATATCCCGGTGGTAGATGAGCTACTCCCCCTATTGCTAGAGGCTGAGACAGAGGCTAATCGACGACTCTAGATCCTGCTCCTGCTATAGGATGAGGGCGTCCTAGAGTTGCCCCCACCGTATCACTAGTGGATCCAGTGGAGGATCTTGTTATTAAGGAGAAGGATGAGGCGCCTGCAGCTAAGCCTACTTTAGTAGATTTCACAGCTGCACCGAGATTTCAAGAGGTCATGGGCCGTATGCTGCGGTTCATGGACTCAATGACGCATGCTGATTTATTTCCAACAGGCCCAACCGCATCTCAGGCGGGATAGGGAGCACATACCCCTACCGCTCAGGCTCCAAAGCACACTACTATTGTATATTCTACCTCAAGTGCACTACCTGTGGACGGGGCTCAACCAGTTGCAAAAGTTATACCGAAGCCCAAACCACTCGCGACTGTTGAGCAACAAAAGTGGTTGGATAGATGGACCAGGATACATCCTCATGTCTTTGGCGGTGAGTGTCATGAGGACCCGCATAACTTTATGGATCGTTGCAGAGATAAACTGCACAACATGGGAGTATTGAAATCCAACGGGGTGGACTTCACCATATTTCAGTTAGAGGGCAAGGCCCGTAGATTGTGGCAGTCTTATCTTTGTAGCAAGCCAGCAGGTTCACATCCCTTTACTTGGAACTTGTTCATATGTCTCTTTTTGGAGAGATATAGTCCACCCTCTAAGAGGGAAGATTTGCCGGGTCAGTTTGAGCGGCTGCAACATCGACATATGTTAGTGTCTGATTATGAGGCGAGGTTCTCAGTGCTGTCTTGCACCACACACTTATGATACTCCCCACAGATGCAAAGAGAGTGCGGAGGTTTATTGTGGGCTTGCATTATGGCTTCCAGGTTGCTATGGCCCTAGGAGTTGAGATGGGGACTTCTTACGAGCAGGTTTTGAAGATAGCTCGGAGGATCGAGGGTATCCGTTAGTAGGGCCGAGAGCATGCATCGAGGGACAAGCGGCCTCGATATTTTAGAGGATTCAGTGGTGCTCCGTCTGGGGGCAGTGGTCAGTTGGTGATGGGCCAGTCTAGCAGACCCACGTATTCAGCGCTACTACCTTCTTGGGGTGCGCCGGTGCGGCCCTATTTCAGCGCCATTCCGGAGAGCTCCTATCGTCCACCGGCTATTCAAGGTTCTTCTAGTGGGTATTCAGGTCCCCAGGGTCAGATCTAGAGTAAGTCATCTTCCACACCGAAAGGTTTCTATGAGTGTGGGGATCTTGGTCATATAAGGAGATTTTACCCTAGACTTTGGGGCAAGGCATTAAAGCATAGCCATCAGTCCATGATCACCGCACTAGCTGCCGCACCGCCCGGCCGGCCGGCCAGAGGTGGAGGGCAGGTGGGTAGGGGTCGCCTTAGAGGTGGAGGCCAGTCAGGTGGCGCCCCAGCTAGATTCTATGCTTTTCCTTCTAGACCAGATGCAGTACCCTCAGACGCCGTGATCACATGTATTATTTCTTTTTGCGGTAGCGATGCTTCGGTACTATTTAATCCATGGTCTACATATTTATATGTTTCATCTCTATTTGCTCATTATCTGGATGTCTCTCGTGTGTCCTTGAGTGCTCTCTTATATGTATCAATGCCATTGGGTGACTTTGTTGTTGTGGATTGGGTTTACCGATCCTTTATTATGATCTTTTGTGGTTATGAGACTGGAGAGGATCTTCTATTGCTCGATATGATCAACTTTGAGGTCATCCTGGGCATGGACTGGTTCTCTCTGTACCATGCTGTTCTAGATTGCTATGCCAATGTTGTTACCTTGGCAATGCCTGAGTTGCCCATATTTTAGTGGAAGGGTTCATCTATCGGTACATCAAGCCATGTTATCTCTTTCTTGAAGGCTCGACATATGGTCAAGAAGGGTTGTTTGACCTATCTGGCTTACGTTCGGGATACTACTGTAGAGACTCCCTTGATTGATTCAGTGCCCGTGGTGCATAAGTTCTGCGATGTGTTTCCTTCTGATCTACCAGGTATGTCAGTAGATCGTGATATCGATTTCAGTTTTGATTTGGCGCCAGGTACCCATCCTATATGTATTCCACCGTACCGCATGGCTCCGAAAGAGTTAAAGGAGTTGAAGGAACGTCTTGAGGAGTTGCTCGCAAAGGGGATCATCAGGCCGAGTGTGTCACCTTGGGTGCACGAATATTATTTATGAAAATGAAGGATTGGAGTATGCAAATGTGCATTAATTATCACCATTTGAAAAAAGTTACCATTAAGAACAAGTACCCGTTGCCGCGCATTGATGATTTGTTCGACCAATTACAGGGTGACAGGGTGTTCTTTAAGATCGACTTGAGGTCTGGGTATCATCAGCTGAAGATTCGTGCTTCGGATGTTCCGGAGATGGCTTTCCGGATTAGATGAGCACTATGAGTTTCTAGTGATGTCCTTCGACTTGACTAACTCCCCAGCAGCGTTTATGGATTTTATGAACCGGGTGTTCAAGCCATATCTTAACTCATTTGTCACAGTCTTCATTGATGACGTATTGATCAACTCGCGTAGTATGGAGGAGCACGAGTAGCATTTGAGAGCTGTACTTCAGACCTTGCGGGAATAAAAGTTATATGCTAAGTTCTCTAAGTGGGAGATCTAGTTAGATTCTATGGCATTCTCGGGATATGTTGTAGTAGGTAAGGGTATTAAGGTAGATCCTAAGAAGATCGAGGTAGTTCAGAGTTGGCCTCGTCCTACCACAGCGACAGAGATCAGGAGTTTCTTGGGGTTAGCAGGTTATTATCATCGGTTTGTGGATGGCTTCTCGTCTATTGTAGCACCTTTGACTAAGTTGACCTAGAAGGGTGATCCGTTCAGATGGCCCGATGATTGCGAGGCAAGCTTTCAGAAGCTCTAGACCGCATTGACTACAACACCAGTGTTAGTGTTGTCGTCTAGTTTGGGGATGTATAATGTGTATTGCGATGCTTCACACATTGGCTTGGGTTGTGTATTGTTGTAGGAGGGGTGAGTTATTGCATATGCTTCACGTCAGCTGAAGCCCCACAAGAAGAATTACCCTGTTCATGTTTTAGAGTTGGCTACTATAGTTCATGCTTTCAAGATCTGGAGGCATTATATTTATGGGGTGTCCTGCTAGGTTTTCACCAATCATCGCAGCTTGCAGCAGTTGTTTAAGTAGGTGGATCTTAGTTTGAGGCAGTGCATGTGGCTTGAGTTGCTGAAGGATTATGATATTACTATCCTTTATCATTAGGGCAAGGCGAATGTGGTTGCGGGTGCCTTAAGCAGAAAGGCCGAGAGTATGGGTAGTTTTGCATTCATTTCAGCAGAGGAGAGGCCATTGGCTTTAGACATCCAGTCCTTTGCTAACAGACTTGTGAGGTTGGATATATCAGAGCCCAGTCGAGTTCTTGCATGTTTTGTGGCCCAGCCTTTACTATTTGAGCAGATCAAGGCTCGTTAGTATGATGATCCGCACTTGTTGGTTCTTAGAGAGACGGTGTTACAAGGTGATTCCAAGGAGATTACTATCGGTGATGATGGTGTTCTACGACTTCAGGGTCGCCTATGTGTACCTAATGTTAATGGCCTGAGAGTGAAGATTCTAGAGGAGGAACACAATTCTCGGTATTCTATTCATTCAGGTGCTACGAAGATGTATCGCGACCTAAGGCAACATTATTGGTGGCGGCGGATGTATAAGGACATAGTTGAGTATGTAGCGAGATATCTAAATTGCCAACAGGTTAAGTATGAGCACTAGAAGCTAGGTGGCCTACTCCAGCGGATGGTTATACCAGAATGGAAATGAGAGCACATCACTATGGACTTCATAGTTGGGTTGCAGCGGACGTTGAGGAAGTTTGACGCCATTTGGTCCATTGTCGACAGGATATTATTCGGTTGCATGGTGTGCCTGTTTCCATCATTTTAGAGAGAGGCCCTCAGTTCACTTTATATTTCTTGAGAGCAGTACAGAGCGAATTGGCTACCCGAGTAGAACTTAGCATAGCCTTTCATCCGCAGACCGACGGGCAATCGAAACAGACAGTTCAGATTCTGGAGGATATGCTCAAAGCGTGTGTGATTGACTTTAGAGGGCAGTGGGATCGATTCTTGCCTTTGGCCGAGTTTGCTTATTACTACAGTTATCAGTCCAGCATCGAGATGGCTCCATTTAAGGCTTTATATGGTCGCCGATGTCATTCACCCATCGGATGGTTTGAGCCCCCCGAGGCTAGGTTATATTGCACTCATTTAGTGAAGGATTCCTTGGAGAAGGTAAAGTTGATTTAGGAGCGACTTCGCACCTCACAGTACAAACAGAAGAGTTACGTGGATCAGAAAGCGCGTGATTTATCATTTATGGTGGGTGAGAAAGTTTTCTTGAAGGTCTTGCTGATGAAGGGCATTATGAGGTTCGGAAAGAAGGGCAAGCTGAGTTTGAGGTTTATTGGCCCATTTGAGGGGTTGAGGCGAGTTGGGGAGGTTGTCTATGAGCTTGCTTTGCCTCCTAGTATATCGAGAGTTCATCTGGTTTTCCATGTGTCTATGCTACGTACCATGCCGACAGGTCGCATGTGTTAAATTACAACATGGTTCAGCTAAATGAGAGCTTGGTTTATGAGGAGAAGCCAGTTGACATTGTTGACAGGCAGGTTCGACTGTTGAGGTCTAAGAAGATTTCTACGGTAAAGGTCTAGTGGAGAGTTCAACCATTCGAGGAGGCGACTTGGGAAACCGAGGAGGACATGCGGAGCAGATATCCACACTTATTCAACACTCCAGGTATGATTCTAGACCCGTTCGATGATGAATGTTTGCTTAAGAGGTGGAGAATGTAACGACCCCACCGGTCGTTTTGCATTCTAGATCCCCGTTCCCCTAATTAAGACTTCCTGTATGTGCTTTTAATATTTTATGACTTGCGGGGATGGTTGGTTCGGGTTGAAATTGGAACACTTATTTCCTTAATAGTGGCCTAAGATGGCCAAGTTTGACTTGAGTCAACATTTTGAGTAAACAACTTCAAAATTGGGATTTGATGGTTCCAATAGTTTGGAAGATGATTTTGGACTTGGGCGTGTGTTCGGATTGAGCTTCGGGTGATCCAAGAGAGTTTCAGCACTTAATGTTGAAAGTTGGTGCATTGAAGGTTATCAAGTTCTTTAAATTTGGCTGAAGTAGACTTTGGTGTTATCGAGATCCATGCGGGATTCCGAGACTGGAAATAGGTCCGTATGATGATTTATGACTTGTACACAAAATTTGGCATCATTTCGAGTTTTCTAAGTATGATTCAACGCATTCGGAGCTTGTTGAAGAAGTTTGAACTTCATAAGTTGATCAATTTGGTTTTAGGGTGCGATTCTTAGTTTGAATGTTGTTTTACGTGTTCTGAGGCTTTGAGCAGGTTCGTATTATGTTTATGGACTTGTTGGTACAGTTGGACGGGGTCCCGGGTGGCTCGGGTGAGTTTTGGACCACCCAGAGTTAAGTTCAAATTTCTACTATCTCCTGTTCTGGTTTCCTTATTTGTGAATGTGGAGAAGGCATCGCGTTCGCGATTGGAATTTGGGCGGGGAAATTTCGTTCTTTGCGTTCGCGAAAAGGAGCTCGCGATTGTGATGCTCTGGGTCACTGGTCATCACGCTCGCGTGCAAAAGTTCGTGTTCGCGTAGTAAGGCCAGTTGGGCCACTGGTCGTCGCGTTCGCATGCAAAGGTTCGCGTTAGCGTAGTAAGGCCAGCTAGGGCGTGGGCAGACTGTTGGTCTTCGCATTCGCGATTGGTAAGTCAGGCCAGCCTACGCATTCGCGAAGTACATTTTCTAGAGCCTTTGCTATTTTGCCTTCGTGATCGCGCGGCTATTGTCGTGATCACGAAGAAGGATTCACTTGGCAATGACTTAATTAAAAACGAGACTTAGGCTCATTTTGTTCATTTCTCTCAACTTGTGGCCAATTTTAGAGCTCTTTAGAGATGGTTTTTCATCTAGCACATTGAGGTAAGTAATATCTACATAATGTGAGTTGAATACATACATTATGTGTAGATTTTAACATGTAAAATGTGGAAATTTTAGAATTTTGTTAAAAAACCTAGGTTTTGGTAAAAAATAGATTAGACCACGAAAATGATTATGGAATGGAGTAGAAATTATATATTTGCGTTCGTAAGGTTATGGATAATATTTATTTACAAAATATTTTCGAAATCCGGGCACGTGGGCCCGGGGGTGAATTATAAGAACCTTCGAAATTGGGTTGGGTAATTACTCTAATAGTTAAATTATGAACTTTTGAGCATATATTGATTAGTTTGTACAACCTTTGGCTAGTTTCATAATTCTCGGCACCGATTTGAGGCCATTAGTGTGATTTGTGGACTGGGAAGAGGACTTGGGAATAAGGTTAGTCTCTTGTCTAACCGTGTAAGAGGGAATTATCCCCGTAAGTTTTTTAAATAGTTATTTGCTAATAAATTTGGGTGCTACGATCGTACGATGTGACGAGAGTCCGTACGTAGCTAAAATTATGCTTATGTCCGGGTACACTTAGGACTTTACCATGCATTACATGTATTATTTACACCCAACTAGTTACTTTAATTACTTGAATTTATAAATGAAATTGGATAAAGGATTTCATGAGACCGAGCTTCATTACTTTGAGTTTTGGCGGAATACTTGATTGGTAGTGGACATTATACCTTCTTTGAGTACTAATCCTATGTAGTAGTCGTTGATAGGCATTTGTAGAGTTTCTCTATTCATGTGGATCAAGTCGAACGCCTTGCCAGTACATTAGATGCATCTATGGTTCGCGTCGGTCTACCCTCGGCAGTGTACACACTATTCTGGATCGGGCAGTACGACCTCGATATAAATCGTGCGTGATATTGCTAGGAATCCGATTATACTTGATATTTCTTTCTTGACCTGAGACTTGATAATTACTTGGTGGCTCTTATGTGTTAAAATTTTGTCATGTTTTTATTGGAGGTTTTAAATTGATATTATGTTTAAGAATCATTATTTTCCATTGTTATTGTTTCATTTTATGCATATTTATATTTCTTGTACTTTATTTATTGACCTCTAGTAAGTGTCGATGTCGACTCCTCGTCACTACTTCCTCGAGGTTAGACTAGATACTTACTAGGTACATGTTGTTTATGTACTCACGCTACACTTATGCACTACCCGTGTATGATCTTAGGTAGGTGCATCTGGTGGCCAGTCAGGCGCATATCCCCGCTACCCGGGGACTTAGTGGTGAGCTGCTTCCTATTCTCCGTTCTACAATACCCGGAGTCTCCTCCTTGTTGTATTTACTTTTCTGTTTATCTTACTTCATAAAATAGTTGTAGGAGGTTTTGTATATTCTACTAGTTTGCTCGTGCACTTTTTACATCGAGTTTTGGGAATTTCTAGTAGATATTAATGGTTTTTGTCTATTAATTTCACCACGTCACTCTTATGTTTATTTTATGCTTTATATTACTACAGTCATTTACTCTTAGCTTCTCTATTAAGTAAAATCAATGACTTTAATAATATTAAAATGAATATTTAAATGGATAGTTCACCGATGGCTTGCCTAGCGGCAACGTTGGGCGCCATCATGGCCTATAGTGTGAATTTGGTCGCGATAATTACTTTTATTTAAATGTTGTATATGTTGACACTCAATTGTGGTCCTCCGTATTTAAAAATTAATTTTTGCAGGCTTTCTAATCATTAATAGTAAAATATAGTCTTTTTCATGTTTTTAACTTTAACGCAATTTATTGATAATTATCCTTGTTATACAAAATACGGAAAGTTTTATCATTTTATTGCAGTTATTCAAAAATCACCATTTTATGAATTTTTCTATAACGACCCGACTGATCGTTTTGCTTTCTAGATCCCCGTTCCCCTAATTAAGACTCCCCGTATGTGATTTTACTGTTTTACGACTTGCGGGGATGGCTAGTTCGGATTTGGAAGGGTTCGAGTTGAAAGCGGATCACTTAGTTCTTTAATAGTAGCTTAAAATGGTTATGTTTGACTTGATTCAACGTTTTGAGCAAACGACTACGAAATCGAGATTTGACGGCCCCAATAGGTTTGTATGATGATTTTGGACTTGGGCGTGTGTTTGGATCGGGTTTCGGAAGACCCGGGAGCGTTTCGACGCCTAATGTTGAAAGATTGAGCATTAAAGGTTTTCAATTTTTTAAAGTTTTGTTTGGAGTAGGTTTTGGTGTTATAGAGGTCCGTTTAGGATTTCGAGCCTGGGAATTGTTTCGTATGGTGAGTTAAGACTTGCACGCAAAATTTGGTGTCATTCCGAGTAGTCTAAGTATGATTCGCCGCGTTAAGAGAAAGTTGAAAGCTTGAAGTTCTTATTTTGGTTCAATTTTGTTTTGGGGTGCGATTCATAGTTTTGATGATGTTTTACGTGTTTCAAGAGTTCGAGCAGGTCCGTATTATGTTTATGGACCTATTGGTTCATTTGGAAGGGGTCATGGGTGGCTCGGGTGAGTTTCAGACCGCCCGGAGCTAAGTCCAAAATGTTGTCACTGCTGGTTCTGGTTTCCTTCTTCGCGATCGCGTGGGTGGGGGTCGCGTTCGCGCAGGAGGAAAATGGGGGATTGGGAGTTTGTGCTACATGTTCGCGACAGCCAGTCTGCGTTCACGAAGGTCTGGGACTTGTGGCCTTCATGTTCGCGTGAATAGGCCCGCGTTCGCGTAGGGTAGGCTGGAGCTGGGTGGCCACGGTTGATCTTCGCGTTTGCGTAGGGCAGGCCAGGCAATCCTTCGCGTTCGCGAGGCCTCTTCCGCGATCGCGTAGAAGGGATGCCTTGGCAGTGTCTTTTAAAATATCAGGACTTAGGCTTTTTGGTTTATTTCTTTCACTTGTTGGACGAGTTTAGAGCTCTTTGAAAAGGGGTTTTCACCTAGCACATTGAGGTAAGTAATTTCTATACAAAATGAGTTTAATACATGAATTTTGGGTAGATTCTTAACATATAAATGGTAGAACTCATGGGTTTATTTGAAAAACCTAGCTTTTGATGAAAATGGGATTTAACTACGAAAATGATTATGGAAGTGGGTAGAAATTATATATTTGAGTTCGTGAGGTTGTGGGTAACATTTATCTTCGAAAATTTTCGGACTCTGGGCATGTGGGTGTCACGACCCCAATTCACCTTCCGTAGGATGTCGTGATGGCACTTAGTCTCTAAGAGTAGATAAGCCTAACAAATTTGCGAAATAACAAAAAAAATAGAACTAACCCAATTCTGAACACATGAAATAATTATACAACTGCAAGGCAATAATTACAACTCCCAAAACCCGATGAAAATAAGTCACAAGCTTCTAAGAGAAAATACTAAGTGTCTCTATACATCAAGTCTAAAGAGAATAAGGGAAAATAACATAATAAAGATAGAGGGGGACTTCGAGGTCTGCGGACGCTGGCAGATATACCTTGAAGTCTCCACGTGCGGTCCAACTCACTGGTATCTTGTCTGCTAGGAAGAACGTGGATCTGCACAAAAAGATGTGCAGAACTGTAGTATGAGTACACCACAACGGTACCCAGTAAGTGCCAAGACTAACCTCGGTAGAGTAGTGACAAGGTCAGGTCAGGGCCCTACTGGTTTAAAAGATAAGCAAGGTAGAAGATATAATAATGTTTTGAAATGACTGAGAATTTAAACAACGAGAAGTTTCAAAAAATAACAGCACGACAAATAGAGGTAAACACCAGGGGCGCTCCCGAGGAACCACCTCATAGTCCCAAATGTAAATATGCATGACAAGGGGGATCTTTCGAGGTACCGCCTGGTAGTCCTAAAGTAAATATGCAAGACAGTGGGATCTCCTGAGTAAACACCTCGTAGTCCCAAAGTAAATATGCAAGACAGGGGGATATCCCGAGTAAACGCCTCATAGTCCTAAAGTAAGTATGCAAGACATGGGATCTCCCGAGGTACCGCCTCATAGTACCAAAGTAAATATGCAGCAGATAACCGAACCGAAGGAACAACGAATTTACAACAAAAAATCTTACAGTTAAAGATTTAATTCAATCAAGGGAAGCAGGTAATTCAACTAAGCATGTTGCACAAATTGCAAGTAAGAGTTAAGGCACATAGACATGCAATGCTAGGCTAATCATGATCACTAAATATGCTAAGGAAACTCAGTTAAGGAATTTAAAAGAAGACAACTCAGCAAGAACCGAAATTTCCACAATTAGCCCGTGTACGCACTCGTCACCTCGTGTACACGGTGCTCATATATCACAAATTTTTAGCACAGTACCAAATCCTAAGGGGATTTCACCCACACAAGGTTAGACAAGTCACTTACCTCAAATCTCGCTCAATCAATCGATAAGGATGCCTTTCCCTAGATTTTCCGACTCCGAATGGCCCAAATCTAGCCAAAAGAAATTTCATATCACGAATACAACTACAAGAAATTAATTTAAATCATAATTCTATGACTTTAGCAAAGAATCAAAAAATAGACCCGGCCCACGTCTTGGAATCAGATAAAAGTCACAAAATACGAACACCCATTCGATATAGATTTCACCCATACAAAAATTACCAAAATCCGACACCAAGTCACCAATCAAATCTCGAAATTAAACTCTCCAAATCCCTAGCCTCAAACTCCCAAATTCCACCTTACACACACACAATCTAGGTGGGGAAATCAATGGGGAAACAAGCTTATTGATAAAAAATAAGTACAAGAGACTTACCTCAAAAAATCCCTCAAAAATGCTCTCAAACATCGCCAAGACCCGAGCTCAAAATGTTTAAAATGAGCAAAAATCGCGAACCCTTGCATTTAAGTGTTCTGTCCAGCATTTTCGCTTCTGCGGACACCTAGTCGCATCTACGGCATCGCAGAAGCGACAACATACCCACATATGTGGTTCACACGCTCATGCAGTCAACTCTTCCACATCTGCGGAACTTCCTCTTTTGCGGCCCTAAATCCGCTTCTGCGGACTCGCTTCTGCGAGACGAAGGCCGCTTCGGTGGAGCCCCCCATGCCAGGTCACTTCCACTTCTATGGTGCTTCCTTCGCATCTGCGATGTCGCAGATGCAAAACTTCCCTCATATCTGCGACCTCTGACCATACTGCTCCTGCCGTTACTACGATTAATGTCCACTTCTGCGGGCTCGCACATGCGGTAAATCTTACGCAGGTGCGATTACACCAGAGATGGTGACTTCATCCATTCTCACAAGTTCAAATTTGCCCCGTTAAACATCCGAAATCCACCTGAGGCCCCCGGGACCTCAACCAAAAATACCAACCAGTCCTACAACATCATAGAGACTTAGTCGAGCCTTTAGATCACATCAAAGAATGCTAAAAATAGGAATTGCACATCGATTTAAGCCTAATGAACTTTTAAACTTCAAACATCTACATCTGACGCCGATTCACCTTAAATTTTGCACACAAGTCATAATTGAAATTACGGACCTACTCCAACTTCCAGAATTGAAATCCGACCCCGATATCAAAAATTCCACTCACGGTCAAATTTTCCAAATATCATCAAACTTTCTAACTTTCGCTAATTGACGCTAAAATGACCTACGGACCTCCAATTCAATATCCGAACACGCTCCTAATACCAAAATCACCTTACAGAACTATTGGAACCATCGAAACTCTATTCCAGAGTTGTGTTCACACAATTCAACCTACGGTTGATTCCTACGACTTAAACTTCCATTTTAGGGACTATGTGTTCCATTTCACTCTGAAACCAAAAACAAATCCTCCCAGCAAGTTACGTAACCACAAAATGAAATGGAGGGAGAAATAAATAGGGGTTCAGGGCTTCTACTCTCAAAATGACCGTCCGGGTCGTTACATCCTCCCTCTCTTAAAACAAACATTCGTCCTCGAACGAGTATAGAGACATACCTGAAGTGGTGAAAAGATGAGGATAACTTCTACACATCATGCTCGGTCTTCCAAGTCGCCTCCTCGACCGGATGACCCCCCCACTGAACCTTGATAGATGCGATGTTCTTTGACCTCAACTTTCGAACCTTCCTGTCCAAAATGGCCATCAGCTCCTCAACATAGGATAGATCCTTGTACAACTGGACTGAGCTGAAGTCTAACACATGAGACGGATCACCGTGATACTTCCAGAGCATGGAAACATAGAATACTAGATGAATTACAGATAGACTAGGTGGCAGTGCAAGTCTGTAAGCCACCTCTCCAACCCTCTCAAGAATCTCAAAAGGTCTGATATACTTAGGGCTCAACTTGCCCTTCTTTCCGAACCTCATAACACCCTTCATGGTCGAAACCAAGAGCAAGACCCGCTCCCTAACCATGAATTCCACATTGCGCACCTTCTGATCAGCATAACTCTTCTGCCTAGACTAGGTTAAAGTCGATCCTGAATCAATTTAACTTTCTCAATGGAATCCTGAACCAGGTCTATACCCAATAGCCTAGCCTCACCCGGCTCGAACCAACCCACTGGAGACCTGTACCATCTGCCATACAAAGCCTCGTACGGTGCCATCTGAATGTTCGACTGATAAATATTATTGTAGGTAAACTCTACAAGTGGTAAGAACTGATCCCAAGCACCAACAAAATCAATCACGCACGCACGAAGTATATCCTCCAATATCTAAATAGTGAGCTCGGATTGTCCGTCCGTCTGAGGGTGAAATGCTATACTCAGCTCCACACGAGTACCCAACTCACGTTGTACGACTCTCCAAAACCGTGATGTAAACTGCGTACCCCGGTCAGAGATGATAGATACCGGTACGGCATGAAGCCTGACAATCTCCCTGATGTAAACCTGAGCCAGCTGCTCTGAAGAATTAGTAGTAATCACAGGAATGAAATGATATGACTTGGTTAATCTATCCACAATCACCCAAACTGCATCGAACTTCCTCTAAGAACGTGGGAGCCCAACAACGAAATCTATAGTGATACGCTCCTACTTCCACTCTGGAATTTCCAACTTATGAAGCAATCCACCCGGTCGTTGATGCTCATACTTCACCTGCTGACAATTTAAGAACCAAGCCACATATTCAACTATGTCCTTCTTTATCCGCCTCCACCAATAGTGCTGCCTCAAATCCTGATACATCTTCGCGACACCTAGATGAATGGATTACCGCAAACTATGAGCCTCCTGGAGAATCAACTCATGCAAACCATCTACGTTTGGCATACATAGCCTGCCCTGCATCCTTAATACACCGTCATGTCTAATAGTGACCTCCTTGGCATCGCCGTGTCCTTAAGGACAAGCATATGGGGGTCATCCTACTAACGCTCTCTAATACGATCATAAAGAGAAGACTGAGAAACCACACAAGCCAAAAATTTTGTCGGCTCGGAAATATCCAATCTGACAAACTGGTAGGCCAAGGCCTGAATATCAAAGGCTAAAGGCCTCTCTGGTACTAGTAGATATGCTTAACTGCCCAAACTCTCCACCTTGCGACTCAAGGCATCGTCCACCACATTGGCCTTCCCGGAATGATAGAGAATGGTGATGTCATAATCCTTAAGAAACTCTAACTATCTCCACTACCGCACGTTAAGATCCTTCTGTTTAAATAGATGCTCTAGACTCCGGTGATCGGTGAGAACCTCACAAGGTACACCATACAAATAGTGCCGCCAGATCTTCAAGGCATGAACAATAGCTGCTAACTCAAGGTCGTGGACAGGATAATTCTTCTCAAGCACCTTCAACTGCCTAGATGCGTAGGCAATCACCCTACTATCCTACATTAACACCGCGCCGAGACCAATGTGCAGCGCATCACAATACACCGTATAGGACCCCGATCCAGTAGGCAACACTAACATTGGGGTTGTAGTCAAAGCAGTCTTGAGATTTTGAAAGCTCTCCTCACAATCCTTGGTCCACCTGAACGAAGCACCCTTTTGGGTCAACCTGGTCATAGGTGCTACAACAGATGAGAAACCCTCTACAAATCGACGGTAATACCTCGCCAAGCCAATAAAACTCCAAATCTCCGTAGCTGAGGATGGTCTGGACCAACTCTACACTGCTTCAATCTTCTTCAGGTCTACCTTGATCCCCTCACTTGATATTACATATAACTTCTTCTCCCTTAAGGTCTGAAGCACAGTCCCCAGGTGCTGCTCATGATCCTCCCGACTCTGGGAGTACACCAGAATTTTGTCAAAAAACATAATGACGAAGGAGTCAAGATAGGGATGAAATACACTGTTCATCAAGTGAATGAATATTGTTGGGGAGTTGGTTAGCCCAAAAGACATCACAAGGAACTCGTAATGACCATACCGAGTTCTGAAACAGTCTTCGAGATATCTGGCTCCTAATTCTTCAATTGATGATAGCCTAAACGCAAATCAATCTTAGAGAACACTCTAGCACCCTAAAACTGATCAAATAGGTCATCAATACGTGGCAATGGATACCTGTTCTTAATTGTAACCTTGTTCAGCTGTCGATAATCAATACACAATCACATAGAACCATCCCACTTCTTTACAAACAAGATATGAGCACCCCAAGGCGACACACTAGGCCGAATAAAAATCTTATCGAGCAACTCTTGCAACTGTTCCTTTAATTCTTTCAATTCTGTTGGGGCCATCTGATAAGGTGGAATAGAAATGGGCTGTGTCCCCGGTAATAAATCAATGCCAAAGTCAATATATCTATCGAGCGGCATGCCCGGAAGATCTGCTGGAAATACGTCTGCAAAATCCCTCACTACCAGAACTGACTTGGCAGTAGGAGTATGGATACTAACATCTCTCATATAGGCCAGATATGCATCACACCCCTTCTCAACCATAAACTGAGCTTTAAGAAATGAGACAACACTGCTAGGAACACGATCTAAGGTACCTCTACACTCAAGCTACAGTAGACCTAGTAGAGCTAACGTCACCGTCTTGGAATGAAAATCAAGGATAGAGTGATAGGGCGACAACCAGTCCATGCCCAAAATGACATCAAAATCCATCATACTGAGCAATAATAAATCAGCTCTTGTCTCAAAACCACCAAGAACAATCAAACACAACTGATACACATGGTCAACAATAATAGAATCATCCACGGGTGTAGATACATAAATAGGAGAACTCATAGAATCGCGGGGTACACCCAAATGTGGGGCAAAATACAATGACACAGAGGAATAAGTGGAGCCTGGATCAAACAAGATTGATGAATCTCTATGACAGACCGGAACAATACCTGTGATAACAGAATCTAATGCAACTGCATCCATCCTAGCAGGAAGGGAATAATATCGGGCCTGGCCTCCTCCTCTAGGGCGACCTCTACCTGTCCGACCTCCACCTCTAGCTGGCTGTGCAGGTGGGGTGGTAGATGGTGCTGTAACCATAGCCTAAGGACCTAGTGGAGCACGCGATGTCTGAGAAATCTGTGGAGGTGTACCCCTCCTAAATCTGGGGTAATCCCTCACCACATGATGAGTGTCACCACACTCAAAACAAGCTCTCGGAGGACGTGGCTGCTGCGACTGGCTCGGGCCTGATTGACTTGACTAACTACTGAAAGCACCCCGTACAGGAGGTTCACTAGACATTGGCAGTGCATAATAAGGATCCTGGGGCCTAGTAGTGGCCGGAGCACCGCTGGCGGCTGGAAGTGATGAATAAACAGGGTGACCCACATAACCTCTGCCCTGACGAGCTGCCGCTGGGGCACGAGTACCACTGTAAGTGCCAGACTCTCAAGACCTCTTAGCCTCTCTCTCCTCTCTATCCCGAGTTAACATACCCTCCAACCTCCTACCAATCCCTACTACCTGCAGGTACACAATATCCATCTCCAACTCTCGGGCCATGCTCAATATGATGCTGGGGTTGAGCCCCTCAATAAATCAACCGACTCGCTCTCGAACAATAGCAACCAAGGACGGTGCATGCCTAGCCAAATCACTAAATCGGACTGCATACTCTAACTCAGTCATAGTACCCTGGTGCAACTGCTCAAACTCTGTGCGCCAAACATCTCTGAGACACTGGGGGACATAATTCCTCAAGAACATATCTAAGAACTGAGTCCAAGTGAGTGAAGTTGCCTTAGCCAGACTATCCAACTCGTATGCGCGCCGCCACTGATAGGCCGCTCCTCTAAGCTGGAACAGAGTGAAAGAAACCCTACTAGTCTCCGAAACACCCATAGTACGGAGGATATGGTGGCACTCTTCAAGAAAACTCTGGGCATCCTCTAATGCCAAGCCACTGAAAGTAGGAGGGTGGTACTTCTTGTACCTCTCGAGCTTAAGTTGCTCCGCCTCAGAAGCTGCTGCCCTAACCTCAGGCTGAACTGGAGGTACCGACTATATCGATATGATCTCTAGAACCTGGTCTACCTGAACCTGCTGCTCTAGGGTACCAGCGACGGAAGTCTGTGCTCCTGCCCCGGCCTGAGATATGGCAGGAGCAAGTGGTTTCAATCTTGCCGGAGCGAAGGTGCTAAACATGCTCATAAACTGGGCTAGAGTCTCTTGGAGGGCTGGTGCAGTGACAGGCGTCTCAGGTGCATGTCTTCCAACTGGAGCAACTGGTGGCTCCTTTGTAGCAACTCGTGCGGGTGCTCTGGCTGCACCACATGGCTGTCCTCGGCCTCTACCCCAGCCCCAGCCTCTCGCGGCTCTAGCAGGCGGTGCGAGTGTCTGGTCATCTGATCCAGCTATACACGTCCTCACCATCTGTGAGAGAATAGAAAGATATAAATTTAGAATCAGAAGTCAAAATATCGCACGATAAGGAAACAAGGTAGTGAAGCTTTTCCTAACAATTCCATAGCCTCCCGAAGATAAGTATATATGTCTCCATACCGATTCACGAGACTCTACTAAACTTGCTTGTAACTCATAACACATATGAATCTAGTGCTATGATACCAACTTGTCACAACCCCAATTCACCCTCCGTAGGATGTCGTGTTGGCACCTAGTCTTAGTCACAACCCCAATTCACCCTCCGTAGGATGTCGTGTTGGCACCTAGTCTCTAAGACTAGGTAAGCCTACAAAATTTGCGGAATAACAATAAAAATAGAACTGAAGCCCAATTCTCAACACATGAAATAAATATACAATTGCAAGGCCATAATTACAACTCCCAAAACCCGATGGAAATAAGTCACAAGCTTTTAATAGAAAATACTAAGTGTCTTTATACATCAAGTCTAAAGAGAATAAGGGAAAGCAACTTAATAAAGATATAGGGGGACTCCGAGGTCTGCGAATGCTGGCAGATATACCTTGAAGTCTCCACGTGCGGTTCAACTCACTGGTATCTGGTCTGGTAGGAAGAACCTGGGTCTGCACAAAAAGATGTGTAGAAGTGTAGTATGAGTACACCACAATGGTACCCAGTAAGTGGCAAGCCTAACCTCGGTAAAGTAGTGGCGAGGTCAGGTCAGGGCCCTACTGGTATAAAAGATAAGCAAGGCAGAAGATATAGATAAGCAAGGCAGAAGATATAATAATGTTTTGAAATGACTAAGAATTTAAACAACAAGAAGTTTCAGAAAATAACAGCACAACAAATAGAGGTAAACAACAGGGGCGCTCCCGAGGTACCGCCTCGTAGTCCTAAATATAAATATGCACGACAAGGGGGATCTCCTGAGGTTCCGCCTCGTAGTCCCAAAGTAAATATGCAAGACAGAGGGATCTCCCGAGTAAACGCCTCATAGTCTCAAAGTGAATATGCAAGACAAGGGAATCTTCTGAGTAAACGCCTCGTAGTACCAAATTAAATAAGGAAGACAGGGGGATCTCCCGAAAGTACCGCCTCGTAGTCCCAAAATAAACATGCAGCAGATAACTGAACTGAAGGAACAACGAATTTACATTAAGAAATCTTACAATTAAATATTTAATTCAATTAAGGGAAGCAGGTAATTTAACTAAGCATGTTGCACAAATTGAAAGTAAGATTTAAGGCACGTATACATGCGATACTTGGCCAATCATGATCACTACATATGCTAAGGCAACTCAGTTAAGGAATTTAAAAGAAGACAACTCAGCAAGAACCGAAAATTCCACAAATAGCCCGTGTGCACACTCGTCACCTCGCGTACACGGTGCTCACATATCACAAATTTTTACCACAATAGAAAATCCTAAGGGGATTTCCCCCACACAGGGTTTAACAAGTCACTTACCTCAAATCTCGCTCAATCAGTAAGGATGCCTTTCCCTCGATTTTCTGACTCCGAATGGCCCAAATCTAGCCAAAAGCAATTTCATATCATGAATACAACTACAAGAAACTAATTTAAATCATAATTCTACGACTTTAGCAAAGAATAGAAAAATCACCCCAAAAAGTCGACCCGACACACGTCTCGGAATCGGGTAAAAGTAAATAAATGCGAACACCCATTCGATATCGAGTTCACCCATACCAAAATTACCAAAATCTGACACCATGTCGCCACTCAAATCCCCAAATTAAACTCTCCAAATCCCTAGCCTCAAACTCCCAAATTTCACCTTACACACACACATTCTTGGTGGGGAAATCAGTGTGGAAAGAAGGTTATTGATTAAAAAATAAGTACAAGAGACTTACCTCAAGAAATCCATCGAAACTACTCTCAAAAATCACCAAGACCCGAGCTCATAATGTTTAAAATGAGCAAAAATCGCGAACCCTTGCATTTAAGTGTTTTGTCCAGCATTTCTGCCTCTGCGGACACTTAGACGCATCTGCGACATCGTAGAAGCGACAACATACCCACATCTGCGGTTCACACGCTCCTGCGGTCAAATCTTCCACATCTGTGAAACTTCCGCCTCTGCAGTCCTAAATCCGGTTCTGCTGACTCGCTTCTGCGAGATGAAGGCCGCTTCTGCGGAGCCCCCCTCCCCCCATGCCAAGTCCCTTCCGCTTCAGCGCTGCCTCCTTCGTATCTGCGCTCTCGTAGATGCGGAGCTTCCATCGTATATGCGACCTCTGCCCACACTGCTCTAGCTGCTTCTACGATTAACATACCGTTTCTACGGGCTCGCACTTGCGGTCAATCTTGGGCAGGTGCGATTACACCAGAGTTGGTGCCTTCATCCATTCTCACAAGTCCAAATTTGCTCTGTTAACCATATGGAATCCACCCGAGGCCCCCGAGACATTAACAAAAAATACCAACAAGTCCTAAAACATTATACGGACTTAGTCGGGCCTTTAGATCTCATCAAACAATGCTAAAAATATGAATTGCACATCGATTCAAGCCTCATGAACTTTAAAACTTTAAACTTCTACATCCGACGCCGAAACCTATCAAATCAAGTCCTATTGACCTCAAATTTTCCACACAAGTCATAATTGATATTATGGACCTACTCCAATTTCTGAAATTGGAATCCAACCCCGATATCAAAAAGTCCACTCCCGGTCAAATGTTCCAAAAATCATCAAACTTTCCAACTTTCGCCAATTGACGCTAAAATGACCTACAGACCTCCAATTCAACATCTGAACACGCTCCTAAGACCAAAATCATCCTACGGAGCTATTAGAACCATTGAAACTCTATTCCGGAGTCGTCTTCACACAATTCAAGCTACGATCGATCCCTACGACTTAAACTTCCATTTTAGGGACTATGTGTCCTATTTCACTCCGAAACAAAAAACAAATTCTCCCGGCAAGTTGCGTAACCACAAAATGAAATGGAGGGAGCAATAAATAGGGGTTATGGGCTACTACTCTCAAAACAACCGGTCGGGTCGTTATAGTGGGCCGGGGGTGAATTTTAAGAAACTTCCAATTTGAGTTGGGCAATCACTCCAATGGCTAAATTATGAACTTGTGAATATATATTGATTAATTTATATAATATTTGGCTAGCTTCAGACTATTCCCTCTTAAATTATGAACTTGTGAGTGTATATCCTAATTTGGCTAGCTTTGGGATGAGGTAAGTCTCTTGCCTAATATTATAAGAGGAAACTTATCCCATAGGTGTTTTAAATTACTATTTTCTTCTAATTTTGGGGGATACGTACATATGAGGTGATGAGAATCCGTATGTAGCTACAAATCATGCTTAAGTCGGGGTAGTTTAAAGACCCAATCATGAAATACTTGTATCGTTTGCACTCTACTTGTTAAATTAAGTGCTTAAATTATATTGAAACTTGATAAAGGTTTTGTAAAGTCTGTATTTCGCTTACTTTGAGTTTTGGCGGGTCACTTGACCGTCAATAGAAATTGTGCTTCCTTGTGTATTAGTCTTGTGATAGATTTTAAATCGGATATTCGTAGAGTAATCTCTCTTCTTGTGCAGTGGGCCGAACGCCTTAGCAGTATAATAGATGCATCTACAGTTTGTGCCATTCGACCCTCGGCTGTGTACACATTATTCTGGACCAGGCCGTACGACCTCGGCATAAATCGTACGTGATAATGCTCGGAGCCCGATTACACTTGATATTATATTTATAACTTGAGAGGTTATAATTATTTATTTGCAAAAAAATTGTTGGAGTTAGTATGTGTCGGTTGGACATTTTTAAATTGATTATCAGTTAAAGAATCATTTACTCACTGCTTGCTATTGTGTTATTATTATTATTCACGTATTCCATGCCTATTTTGAATTTCTATATTTTAATTGTTACCCATAGTAAGTGTCGATGTCGATCCCTCGTCACTACTTCTTTGAGGTTAGACTGGATACTTACTGGGTACATAATGTTAATGTACTCACGCTTTACTTCTGCACTAATCATGAAGGATCTGATGCAGGTGCATCTGGCATTCATTTAGCCGAGCACCCCCGTTACCCTGAGGCATAATGGTGAGCTGCTCTCTGAGTCCGTTCTGTAGCACCCGCAGCCTCTCTTTTGTATTAACTTTTTGTCTATCTTATTTCAGACAGTAGCATAGGTTTTTTGTACATTTTACTAGTTGCTCATACACTCATGACACTACATCTTGGAAAATGCTAGTAGACACTTTATGTTTTTGAGTATTTATTTCAGTGTATTTGCTCTTTTATTTGATTACACTTCAATTTAATATAACTTGCCACTTCTCATCTACTTAATAAATAAAAATCAACTACTTTTAAATTATTAAAAGAATAAACACATGACTAGTTCACCATTGGCTTGCCTAGCGGCGACGATAGGCGCCATCACGGCCTATAGGGGAAATTGGGTCGGGACAACATGGTATCAGAGCACTAGGTTCACATAGGTCTCACAAGTCATGAGCAGGCCTAATAGAGTTTTGCAGATCGATGCAGAGATGTCTGTACTTATATTTGAGAGGCTATATGGTGTTAGGAAACTAATCTTTCTTCATCTCCTATCGTGCAGTGGATATTGTGCTAAGTATCTTTCTCTTATTCTCTCACAGATGGTGAGAATGCACACGTTAGATGAACTTGACCGTGGAGGAGCTGCTCCTCTTATTGCTAGAGGTCGAGGGAGGGCTCCGGTTCGTGCTAGAGGACGAGGGCAACATAGACTTACTCCAGTTGCGCCACCAGTGGATCCAGTGGAGGATCCTATTATTGAGGAGCAGGGCGAGGTGCTTACATCAGAGCTGGCCCCAGTGGATTTCATGTTTGCACCAGGATTCCAGGAGGTCATGGGTCGTATGTTGAGGTTGATTGATTCTATGATGCAAGCTAGTTTATTTCTAGCAGATCCAGCCATATCTCAGGCGGGAGGGGGAGCACAGACCCCTACCGCTTAGGCTCCAGGGCTTGCAGCTACCGTATATCAGACCCCGTGCCCACTACCCGTGGGTGGAGCTCAGCCAATTGTAGCAGCTATACCAGAGCCCTGACCAGCTCCGGTCGGTGAGCCACCGAATCTATTGGATATTTGGACCAGGCTACATCCTCCTACCTTTGGAAGTGAGTGACATGAGGACCGCCAGGACATTATTGATCATTGCAGGGGCAGACTGCACAACATGAGGATATTGGAGTCCCACGGGGTGGTCTTTACCACCTTTCAGCTGGAGGGAAGTGCCCGTATATGGTGGCAGTCCTATCTTCTCAACAGGCCATTGGGTTCTCCTCTCTTGATTTGGGACCAGTTCACAAATCTCTTTCTGGATAAATATATTCCACCCTCTTAGAGGGAAGAGTTGCAGGGTAAGTTCGAGCAACTCCAGCACGGTCAGATTTCGGTGACCGACTATAAGGCGAGATTCTCTGAGTTGTCTTGCCACGCACTTATGATACTCCCCACCGATGCAGAGAGAGTGCAGAGGTTTGTTGTATTTACACTCTGGTATTCAGTCTTCTATGGCCCGAGAGGTTGAGATGGGGATTCCTTATGGGCAGGTTGTGGAGATAGCTCAAAGGATCGAGGGTGTTCTTCAGCGGGGCCGAGAGCAGATGCCGAGGGATAAGTGGTTTCAATATTCTGGAGGGTTCAGTGGTGCTTCATCTAGGGGCAGAGGTCATTATGTGAGGGGTCAGTCTAACAGGCCCACATATTCAGCACCGCCGCCTCCTCGGGGTGCTCCATTGGTGCCCTATTTCAGCGCCATCCCAGAGAGCTCCTACCATCCACCAGCCATTCAGGGTTCTTCCAGTGGGAGTTCGGGTCCCTAGGGGTTGATTTTAGTGTAGGGATCTTGGTCATGTGAGGAGATTCTGCCCCAGGCATCAGGGCAAGGCAGTTCAGTAAGGTCATCAGCCTATGATTACAACACCAGCTGCCGCACCAGCCATCCGCCAGCCTAGAGGCGGAGGGTAGATGGGTAGGGGCAGTCCTAGAGGTGAAGGCCAGTCAGGTGGCGCTCCGGCTAGGTTCTATGCTTTTCCAGCCAGACTAGATGTACTAGCCTCAGATGCGATGATCACAAGTAGTATTTCTGTTTGCGGTAGGGATGCTTCGGTACTATTTGGTCCAGGGTCTACATATTTATATGTTTCATCTCTGTTTGCTCATTTTCTGGGTGTTCCCTGCGAGTCCTTAGGTACTCCTGTATATGTATCCATGCCAATGGGCGATTCTGTTATTGTGGATCGGATCTATCGATCCTGTATCATGACTTTCTATGGTTATAAGACTCGAGCGGATCTTCTGTTACTCGATATGACTGACTTTGAGGTCATCCTGGGCATGGACTGGTTGTCTACCTATCATGCCATCCTTGATTGCCATGCCAAGTCTATTACCTTGGCGATGCTAGAGTTGCCTATATTTGAGTGGAAGGGTTCATCCGTCTTTTCTGAAGGCTCGACACATGGTCGAGAAGGGCGGTTTGGATTATCTAGCATATGTTTTGGATATGGTTGCAGAGACTCTAACGATTGATTCAGTGCCCGCGGTTTGGGAGTTCTCTGATGTTTTTCCTTTTGATTTACCAAGCTGCCACCAGATCGTGATATCGATTTCTGTATTGATTTGGCTCCAGGTACCCAACTTATCTTTATTCCACCATGCCGCATGGCTCTGAAAGAGTTCAAGGAGTTGAAAGAACAGGTTGAGGAGTTGCTAGAAAAGGGATTCGTCAGACCGACCGTGTCACATTGGGGTGCACCGGTGATTTACGTAAAGAAGAAGGATGGGACAATGCGGATGTGCATTGTCTATCGCCGGTTGAACAAAGTTACCATTAAGAACAAATACCCATTGCTGCGTATTGACGATTTGCTTGACAAGTTCTAGGGTGTTCTCTACGATCGACTTGAGATCGGGGCATCATCAGTTGAAGATTCGTGATTCGGATGTTCTGAAGACGGCTTTTCGGACTAGATATGGCCACTCAAAGTTTTTAGTGATGTCCTTTGGCTTGACGAATGCCCCGGTGGTGTTTATGGATTTGATGAACCGGGTGTTCATGCCATATATTGACTCATTTGTCATTGTCTTCATTGATGACATATCGATCTACTCGCGTAGCATGGAGGAGCACGAGCAACATTTGAGAGTGGTTCTTCAAACCTTACGGGAACAGAAGTTATATGCTATGTTCTCCAAGTGTGAATTCTGGTTATATTCTGTGGCATTCTTGGGGCATGTGGTGTCAGGCAAGGGTATTAAGGTAGATCCCAGGATTATCGAGGCAGTTCAGAGTTGGCCTCATACTACCACATCAACCGAGATCAGGAGCTTCTTAGGGTTAGCAGGTTATTATCACCGGTTAGTGAAGGGCTTCTCATCAATAGAATCACCTTTGACTAGATTGACACAGAAGGGTGCTCCATTCTGATTGTCCGATAATTGAGAGGCGAGCTTTCAAAAGTTAAAGACCGCATTGACTACAACACCGGTGTTAGCGTTGCCTTCCGGTTTAGGAATGTATACTGTGTATTGCAATGTTTCATGTGTTTGCATGGGTTGTGTATTGATGGAGCAGGGGCGATTTATTGCATATGCTTCACATCAGCTAAATCCCAAGAGAAGAATTACCCCATACACGATTTGGAATTGGCCATGATAGTTCATGCTCTCAAGATCTGGAGGCATTATCTTTATGGGATGTCCTCTACGGTTTACACCGATCATCGCAGCTTGCAGCATTTGTTCAAGCAGAGGGATCACAATTTGAGGTAGCGCATGTGGCTTGAGCTACTAAAGGACTATGATATTACCATCCTTTATCATCCAGGAAAAGAGAATATGGTTGCGGATGCCTTGAGCAGAAAGACTGAGAGTATGGGTAGTTTGGCATTCATTTTAGCAGAGGAGAGGCCACTAGCTTTGGACATTCAGTCCATGGCTAAAAGATTTGTGAGGCTAGATATTTCATAGCCCAACTGAGTTCTTGCATGCGTCGTCGCTGAGTCTTCATTATTCGTGCAGATCAAGGCTCGCCAGTTCGACGATCACAACTTGTTGGTTCTTAGGGAGACGGTACTACAGGGTGGTGCCAAGGAGGTAACTATCGGTGAGGATGGTGTTCTACGACTTCAGGGCCGTTTATGTGTTCCTAATGTTAATGGATTGAGGGAGAAGATTCTAGATGAGGCACACAGTTCTCGGTATTCTATTCATCCAGGTGCTATAAAGATGTATCGCGACCTGAGGCAGCATTATTTGTGGTGACGGATGAAGAAAGACATATTTGAGTATGTAGCAAGGTGCCTAAATTGCTAGCATGTTAAGTATAAGCACCACAGGCCAGGTGGCCTACTCCAGCATATGCTTATACTTGAGTGGAAATGAGAGTGCACCACTATGGACTTCGTAGTTGGGTTGCCGTGGACCATGAGGAAGATTGATGCAGTTTGGGTCATTATCGACAGGTTGATCAAGTCGGCACACTTCATTCCGGTTGTGACTACGTATTCTTCAGAGTGATTGGCCCTTATTTACATTCAGGAGATTATTTGGTTGCATGGTGTGCCTGTTTCCATCATATCAGATAGAGGCCCTCAGTTTACTTCGCATTTCTAGAGGGCAATACAAAGTGAGTTGGGGACTCGGGTAGAGCTCAACACAGCCTTTCATTCGTAGACTGATCGGCAATCGGAGCAGACGGTTCAGATATTGGAAGATATGCTCAGAGCATGTTTGAATGACTTCGGAGGGCAATAGGGTCGATTCTTGCCTTTGGACGAGTTTTCTTATAACAACAGTTATCAGTACAGCATTGATATGGCTCCATTTGTGGCTTTGTATGGTCGGCGATGTCGTTCGCCCATCCGGACCTGTGGCCTTCGCATTCGCGTGAATAGGCCGGCATTCTCGTAAGGTAGGCTGGAGCTGGGTGGCCGCGGTTGGTCTTTGCATTTGCGAAGAAGCCCTCGTGCTCGGGTAGGTCAGGCCATGCAAGCCTTCGCGTTCGCGAGGACTCTTCTGCGATCGCGTAGAAGGGACACCTGGGCAGTGTCTTTTAAAATATCTGGACTTAGGCTTTTAGGTTTATTTCTTTCACTTGTTGGACGAGTTTCGAGCTCTTTGAAGAGGGGTTTTAACCTAGCACTTTGAGGTAAGTAATTTCTATACAAAATGAGTTTAATACATGCATTCTGGGTAGATTCTTAACATATAAATTGTAGAAATTATGGGTTTAGTTCAAAAACCTAGGTTTTGATGAAAATGGGATTTAACCACGAAAATAATTATGGAATTGGGTAGAAATTATATATTTGAGTTTGTGAGGTTGTGGGTAACATTTATCTTTGAAAATTTTGGAATCCGGGCACTTGGGCCCGGGGGTGAATTTTAAGAATCATCTAATTTGGGTTGGGTAATAACTGTAATAGCTAAATTATGGACTTGTGAGTGTATATTGATTAATTTATATAATATTTGGCAAGTTTAGGATTGTTCGGCACCAAGTTGAGGCCTTAGAGCGAATTTGTGGGCCGAAAACTAAGTTTTGGGACGAGGTAAGTCTCTTGCCTAACGTTGTAAGAGGGAACTTACCCCATAGGTATTTTAAATTATTACTTGCTTCTAATTGTGGGGGCTACGTACGTACGAGGTGACGAGAGTCCGTGCCTAGCTACAAATCATGCTTAAGTCCGGGTAGTTTTAGGACCCAATCATGAAATACTTGTATTGTTTGCACTCTACTTGCTAAATTAAGTGCTTAAATTATATTGAAATTTGATAAAGGATTCATAAAGACCGGATTTCACTTACTTTGAGTTTTGGCGGGTTACTTGACCCTCAATAGAAATTGTGCTTCCTTGTGTATTAGTCTTGGGATAGCTTTTAAATCGGATGTTCGTAGAGTAATCTCTCTTCTTGTAGAGCGGGCCGAACACCTCGGCAGTATAATAGATGCATCTATGGTTCATGCCGTTCGACCATCGGTAGTGTACACATTATTCCGGATCAGGTCGTACGACCTTGGCATAAATCCTGCGTGATAATGCTCGGAGCCCGATTACACTTGATATTATATTTATGACTTGAGAGGTTATAATTTATTTATTGGCCAAAAATTTGTTGGAGTTAGTACGTGTCGGTTGGAGATTTTTAAATTGATTATCAGTTAAAGAATCATTTATTCACTGCTTGCTATTGTGTTATTATTATTATTCAAGTATTCCATGCCTATTTAAAATTTCTTTATTTTAATTGTTGGCCAATAGTATGTGTCGATGTAGATCCTTCGTCACTACTTCTTCGAGGTTAGATTGGATACTTACTGGGTACATGTTGTTTATGTACTCACGCTACACCTCTGCACTAATCGTGCAGGATCTGAGGCAGGTGCATCTGGCAATCATTCAGGTGCACACCCTTGTTATCCTGAGGCATAGTGGTGAGCTGCTCTCTGAGTCCGTTCTGCAGCACCCGCAATCTCTCTTTTGTATTTACTTTATGTCTATCTTATTTTAGACAGTATCATAAGTGTTTAGTATATTCTACTAGTTTCTCATACCCTTGTGATACCGGGTCTTGGAAACATACTAGTAGACACTTTATGGTTTTGAGTATTTATTTCACCGTATTTGCCTTTTCATATGTTTACGCTTCACTTTACTATAATTTTCCACTTCTCATCTATTTAATAATTAAAAACCAACTACTTTGAAATTATTAAAAGAATAAACACATGACTAGTTTACCATTAGCTTGCCTAGCGGTGACGTTGGGCACCGTCACGGCCTATAGGGGAAATTTGGTCGTGATATTTTCTAAATTTTGTAACAATTTATTGATAATTATCTTATTTTTTAAATACTAAAAATTTATCAATTTATTGTCATTGCAAAAGGAAAGAAAAATAAAATAATTACTACAATTTTGTTCTAATAGTTAGCATTTATAACAAATACTACAAGCCATAATGTTTTATTAAATAATCATCTTTTAATTTATAGCACAGTCTATTAATGCATGGAACCCAGTAAAATTATTTCAAATACAGATTATAGTTTTCTTAATATTTTCATATATATTTTTAATCATACCGTTATATACATACATATTACATCTTGTACTGTAAAATTTACAAATACACTGATACACATACATACACAGATGGAGGAGCACATGGTTTTTGCCCATAGTTTCAATTATTTGGTGGTTTTACATTTGGACAATATATTTTTCTTCTGACCTTTTATTTTGACTTAAATGAGAATCAATCATTTGTTTTACATACACTCTTTTACCTAATAGGTAATACTCTTTTATCTAGTAAGTAAAAACTTTTCCTACACCTATATAAAGGTGTTCTATCACGTCCTAAAACTCTCACTGGTCGTGACGGCGCTTAACTGTTACACCCCATATTTTCGTACGCGAAAGTACACCATAAGTAAATTAATGGAAGCTCAAAAATGCAATGTTACATCCCGCATTTTCGTATATTAAAATTTCATCGTAAGTTAATCGACGTAAGTTCGGGAATGAGATTATTTTGAGATTATATGCATTATGCTATTTCAAACAAGTGATGAGTAAATTCATGAAAGTGAGAGGGTAAGAAAATCGAAGAAAATGAGTTTCGTCGAAGTTTGTCAATTTGAGATAAAATACGACCCGAGCTATAATGCCTGGTATTTATGGACTTCTGCCATACAAGGTACCACATGACCATGATAGTAAGATGTATAAAGTGTGTTAAAAGTGAGTAGTATTTTAAGTAATTTCAGATAATTCTTAATTATATGGATAATTGATTAATGGGAGATTAACTAATTAATTAACGAATTGGTGGGTGATTAAGACTTTTGGATAAGCCCCAACGTGGAAGCCCACTATGCCCATATATATGACTCTTAAATCATTGCAAGGTGGCATAGTTAGAAGAATTTTGGTGGCCAAGTCTTACAAAGTGGGGCCCACACCACAAGACTTAAAAACCTATCTAAATCACTTAAGAAGGTGCTTGCACCTCTACAATAAGGTGAAGGGGAACTTCAGCAAGTCATACGAAATTATTTTGTGTAATAGTAACGTGAGGATTTTCATAACATCTTCAACAAATTCAAGAAGATTTCATAGCAATTCAACAAGATTTATTAGCATCTAAGCAACGTGATATGTTACAATTTTAAGGGAGTACGGTGCAATCTTTCTCAAGAATATCATACGGATTTTTCCCTACTCTGATCCGTCATCATGTGTTTTGTCGCAAAAGATGCGGGTTAGAGGTATTGCTAAGAGAATCGGTTCAGGTATGTTAAGGCTATCCCTTATTTCTTTTGGCATGATCAATACGATACAAACAAAACGAGCAAACGCACAGCTTTCATAAATGACTCTATTCATGGGTCGTAGAAATATACATAGTTGATAAAGTTTATCCGAAAGGCAAATTGATCTTACGACATTCCGAGAAATCTTATTAACGTAATTCTTATGCATTTCACACATTTATACATGTATATTGACTCATGACTAGATGGCATTATATACGTGTATGTTATATGTATATGGGATATTAGAAAAGGTTACGGTGTTATATACGCACCACCACCTGATCAGCTAGTATACGTAGATGATTTGCCCACAGTAGCCAAGATGATATGATGGGATGCCCTCAGAGGCTGGATGATGTTATGAACGCATATACCTATGCATGGTATGACATTTATACGCATATGCATGACATTCTAAGTATTAAATGATTCACCGAGCTATGCAGACTTACATGTCGAGTCTTTTACTCTATGGTTCTCTCATGTCTATTATTTACTGATTCTCATTCCTTACATACTCGGTACATTATTTGTATTGACATCCCTTTTGCCTGGGAACGCTGCATTTCATGCCCGCAAGTCCCGATACACAGGTCGAGAGTCCTCCAAGTAGGCTATCAGCTCAGCAAAATGTGTTAGTGTGCTCCATTTACTCCTGAGTTACTATCTGGTCAGTATGATTACGATATGTATTGATTGGTATGGCGGGGCTCTGTCCCAACCTTTATGACAATTATGTATTCTTAGAGGCTTGTAGATAGATGTCATGTATATGAAAGATTGTATGGCTTTGTCGGCCTATGGTCAGTGTAAGAGTGCTCATTTTAGCCTTATAGGCATGTATATCACATGTATAACTTTTTATATATGATTGGGTAGTCATATATTGAGTATTCCCTTATGTTTATTCTGTTAGCCCATGACGGCCCATTTGGCCTATTTGCCAATGATAGTACGATAAGAAGGATATGTAACGTTAGTACTCGGTTAAGTAAGGCACGGGGTGCCCGTTGCGGCCCATCGGTTTGGGTCGTGACAAAAGTGGTATCAGAGCAGTTTTGTCATAGGGAGTCTACAAGCCGTGTCTAGTAGATTCTTGTTTATGGGTGTGTTGTGCACCACACTTATAAGTAGGAGGCTACAAGGCATTTAGGACTGACACTCTTTCTTCTTACTCTAAATCGTATGGTTAAGCTCACTTATAAGAATTCAAACTCCTAGCTTATATTTTATTCATAATAAGACGATACCTACAGTTGGTAAGAGATTGAATGTAGCTATGGAAGAGTTGAGTCAGAGGAACACGATTTTTCATGATGCTTATAATGAGTAAATGTAAGGTCCTCAGTAGATCTTGTATGTACTAAGACATGTAAGTCTCTTGATAAGGAGCCTTAAGCCAAGAATATCTATCCACCCCTGTGGTGAAAGGCAATGCGAGATTCAGAAGCTAGATACTAGTTTCAACAAGTAGAAGAAGCACGGTGAAGAAGGGTACGAGACGCCCATTTATGAAGATTATCAGTATTTACAATTCAGGCAGAGGAATATAAGCCTTTTTAGTTACCTTCAACAATAACAGAGGTATGTACAATTGGCCACACCCATCTCATTTATTCCCTATGGAAGCTAACAGAAGTAGTATAAGAGATGGACGGATATTAGGATCCGGCTAGGGTTAGAGTGACCCAACATGGTGGATGTCTTATTTGCATTGGTTGACATGTCCGATGGATATTGCAAATGTACTAATAAATCTCCTTGTGAGACACCCAGATGATGCACTCTAAAAATAGTACAACTAGATATGAGTACTACAAAAATAGGCACTGGAATCGTGGAAGGGATAAATATTATCTTAGTGTGACTTCTGTCCCTAGTAGAGAAAGAATGTTAGGCAACCCGAAGAGCCAGTAGATGGAGCAAGGGGAGCTCAAAGCAAAAGAATGTCTTGTTCGAGTTTTAAGAATAAAGTGATAGACATAAATGTTAGGGGAAAATAAGAAGAGAGTTAATGAAGCATTATGAGTAAGATGTGATACATGGATGACAATGGTAGATCAAAAAGATGATAATATTGCAGAGTCTATAGTCAAGTGAAGGAAAAGACGAGAGGTGACAAGCCTTGAGACAACAAAAGAGTATAGGCCATAAATTCATATCCTAATTTTGAGAAACAAGTTCGTGACTCCAACGCGACTACCAAAAGAAAAAGTTAGATCCTAGAGTAATAATAAATTAGCATGGACTAATGAACAAGATAAACTAAACATGAACTAGGGACTGAGTAATAGTCGGCATCATGAGAATTTCAGAGATTGCATCCCGGCGATAATAGGATGGACAACAGAAGAAGATTCATGAGAAATTCAGAGAATGGTCATTCAGGACGATGCTTCCCTAAAGCAAGCAATGGTTAATCTTAAGGGACTGTATGTTCCAGTTATACTAAGTGTCACCCTCGCGAGTAAGGAATTTTGTTATCCTTGGTACAGAAGGATTACCGCGAGGTGAGTAAGGATCATCGATGATGTGGAAAGACACCAAAGATGAATAGCTAAAACATCTATACGTAGATCATCGTAGCACTAAATCTTAGTATTCCCCTAAATGGGGGAATACAGAGTGATGTGTCATGAAGTCAGAATTAAATGGTTCTAGTAATTATGGAATGGTAAAGAAAGAATGCGATAAAAATGAAATAGGAATGAGCTTGCACTTACCCAAATCCTATAGATATGCTACAATTCCAGAACATTATGCAAGCACAACGTCAAGTAGAGGAAGTAAGGGTTTCTGCCCGAGATGTTAGTGATAAATAAGGAGCCAGTGCGAGACCTAATTTAAGACAAAGGAAATAACCCAAGAAAGATTATACGGAATGTCGATATGAGAATGGGTCAACGAATAGTTAATAGTTGATTTAGGAGGAGCCTAGTTATGGCTAGACAAGGGGATACAGACAAATCAACAGATCGTGCAAGATAAACATAGTGAACCCCAACATGGGGAATTTAGTCTCGCAGGCATGACATTGTGATCCTTAAGAAATATCCAGATAGGAGTTGGGATAGTTAAAGGTACCATATGAGTGTTAAAGAAATAAAAGAGAGTTTCACTGGGAAGACAGTCAAAATATCAGTTCAGAAGCAATGCTACAAGCACAAGGGCGTGGAGGTAAGTAACTACAGAAAATTACAAGCAAGGAAGGACATCAAAATTCTATCGGGTATATGACATAATAAGCTCGCAACTTTACAAGAGTCAGAGGGTCTTCCCTAAGTACTAAAACGAAAGACTAGCTGAGGAGATAAGGAAGAAGGCTTCAACCTAAGCATAGTAACTTGAAGAAGAAATGGTCATGTAAAAACAGTCTCACTATAAAATTGTATGCACTCCAAAGGAAAGTGGCACATACCGTGGCTAATGAACGGGAAGTAAAAAAATCAAAAGTAATATTCGAAGCCGTATGAGTTGCACAAAAATTCCGGCATATGTTGGAACTAAGATAAGCTAAGTATGCACGCAACAAGGGGGCAGAAAGATCAGGAAAAGTAATAGCTTACGTTTAAAGAAAGCTGAGAAGGAACGAAAGGAATTATTCGATCAATGATCTAGAGTTAGTTACGTTATGAACGCACTTAAGATTTCGGAGTATTATCCATGCAGCATATATGTTGACAATCATACAACTGTAGAAGACTCTGGTATAAGTTAAAAGAAAGAATTGAGTCCAGGTCATAGACAAAGGATTGAATTGTTGGATGATGGTATGACAGATATTCCATAGCGTCTATGAAAGGCTAAAGTAATAACTAATGCCATGTGCCACAGATCGGAAGATAGCTTAAGCCTACATAAAGGTTGGTCAGAGGGAAGAGGAAACTAAAGAGTTACATCAACTAAGTAAATCAGGAGTATGATTATTGGACCCAAAAAATTTTAGACATCGTGATTGACAATATAGCAGAATCACTTTTAATATCAGAGGTACAAGAGAGATAGTACAACAACCATATTCTATAACGGCTATACGTTAGAGCCAGTTAGTAAAGTACCAACCTCATAAGAAGTTATGAAGCTCCCACCGGCTTGTGTATGCACAAAAGGTGCAAGTATTATAATAGAGCTTCAAGTTATGGATGTGAATTATACCTGTGTGAAAGCAAGGTCATTAAAGAGATCGAAGATATGATGCGAGATTTTAAGGTAAATAAGGTAAAGGTGAACAACGTACGAGATACTCAACTACAGAAGGTTGCGAATAATCCATACTACAGATAGAAGGCTAAAAGCGCTGGGATTCAGTATCCAGGAATGGTAGCAACGTCGTTAGTGGCATATCTTCCAACCTATGGGTTCTAGGTATCGAGAGGCCTAGTCAAGATAGTAAAGAAGAGTTAGAGATGATGTGATGTCTTGCTTGATATTCCAAAATAACATAAGGAAATCTATGGTGCAAGCAAGTTGAAGGAAGGTTGCAAGTATTATAAAGAGATATGTGTAGGTCGGACGCTAAAGTATGGTGGACTGACAAGGTTTTAGGAAGACAGGAGTAAGGATAAGAAAAGGCGAGTGAGAAGGTGACGAGAGTGGATAAGTTCTCGGGATTAAGCCCATGAAAACAAGAGAGCTGATGGGTTCTTTAAGTTATAGAAAGCTCAGTATAACCTGAATGAACTCAAAGGAGTCAAAGACTAATAACATCTAGAAGAGATGGAATGCTGCCTTGGTAGTAGAATGAGGGTGTAATTATAATAGATAAAGGATGACGTTTGGGCCTTCGATTGAGTAATGATTTGACTTCATGAATTGTACAGGATTAAAATACCCACATAAGGTGAATCACATCGGGATGCTATGAAATACGGTTATAAAAGCTCGTATCGCCCCAGGTGGATCAGTCTTATCATCTCAGATATTCCCCAATGAGACGTGAGCTCTATTAACTACATAAAAAGTCAAGTTATCAATGGCAGATTATAGATCAATATTGAGGTGAATCAACAATGGATGGATTAAAATTACAAAGTATGAGATGAGAATAGGCCATAACTCTTAAGATGAATGTGATGAAGAATCATTAAAGGACTTAGATATATACATATAGGATAAGCAACAAAAGTAACCTGGATTTTTGTAGCAGACCTCAGTAACGATAAATCGAAGTAAGAGTTATGGTATAGTATGACCTACCTAGATGCAGTAAATTCATACGGATGGATAATCTGGTCTACGAAATAAGATATAGCAATATTCGTAGGTTCAACAAAGTACCGAGTAGAGAATTTCAGTGTACTTATAGATGCCCAGAGGGACATCTTATCAAGCTCTGTATATGTTTACAAAGTGAGGCGTAGAGATTGGCTAAAAGCTAGAGGTAAAAGGAGAAAAGAGTCATATAGGCACATTTACAAGGTTAGAATCATACATGCTGCATGATAAAATGTAACAACAATTACGAGATTGAAAATATTCCGACCACAAGTCATGGTATGAGAAAGAGGCCTAAAGGGGGAAATGCCCTGGCCCTTGGATTTATTCACAGAACAATTGCCTAGATGGCAAGAAGAGTACTAAAGTATTTGCGAGAGCTATAGGTTATGATAATGATAAGTACATCAGTCAACATTCGAGGATGAGTGTTCCAAAGGGGGGAATAACTTTACACCCCATGTTTTCGTATGCGAAAGTACGCCATAAGTAAATTGATGGAAGCTCAAAAATGAGATGTTACATCCCGCATTTTCGTATGTTAATGTTTCATCGTAAGTTAGTCGACGTAAGTTCGGGAATGAGATTATTTTGAGATTATATGCATTATACTATTTCCAACAAGTGATGAGTAAATTCGTGAAGGTGAGAGGGTAAGCAAATCGAAGAAAATGAGTTTCGTCGAAGTTTGTCAATTTAGGATAAAATACGGCCCGAGCTATAATGCTTGGTATTTATGGACTTATGCCATACAAGGTACCACAAGACCATGATAGTAAGATGTGTTAAAAGTGAGTAGTATTTTTAGCAATTTGAGATAATCCTTAATTATGTGGGTAATTAGTTAATTATTTGTTAATGGTAGATTAACTAATTGATTAAGGAATTGGTGGGTGATTAAGGCTTTTGGATAAGTCCCAACGTGGAAGCCCACTATGACCATATATACGACTCTAAAATCATTGCAAGGTGGCATAGTTAGAAGAATTTTGGTGGCTAAGTCTTACAAAGTGGGGCCCATACCACAGGACTTAAAAACCTATCTAAATCACTTAAGAAGGTGCTTGCATCTCTACAATAAGGTGAAGGGGAACTTCAGCAAGACATACGAAATTATTTTGTGTAATAGTAACGTGAGGATTTTCATAACACCTTCAACAAATTCAACAAGCTTTCATAGCAATTCAACAATATTTCTTAGCATCTTAGCAACGTGAGATGTTGCAATTTTAAGGAAGTACGGTGCAATCTTTCTCAAGAATATCATATGGATTTTCCCTACTCTGATCCATCATAACGTGTTTTGTCGCAAAAGACGTGGGTTAGAGGGATTGCTGAGAGAATCGGTTAAGCTATGTTAAGGCTATCCCTTCTATCTTTTGGCATGATCAATACCATACACATGAAACACACAACTTTCATAAATGACTCTATTCGTAGGAGTACTAGGGGTGTCTATATTCTTGATTCCCCATGTGAATTATTATTATATCTTCTGTTCATGGGTCTTAGAAAAATACGTAGTTGATAAAGTTTATCCGAAAGGCATATTGATCTTATGACATTCCGAGAAATCTTATTAACGTAATTCTTATGCATTTTATGAATTTATACATGTACATTGAACCATGACCAGATGGTATTATATACACGTATATTATAAGTATATGGGATATGAGAAAAGGTTACGGTGTTATATACGCACCACCACCTAATCAGCTGGTAAACGTTGATGATTTACCCATAGTGGCCGAGATGATATGATGGGATGCCCTCAGAGGCTGGATGGTGTTATGAACGCATATACATATGCATAGTATGATATTTATACGTATATGCATGACATTGTATGTATTAAATGATTCACAGAGCTATGCAGACTTACATGTCGAGTCTTTTACTCCATGTTTCTCTCATGTCTATTATTTACTGTTTTTCATTCCTTACATACTCGGCACATTATTTGTATTGACGTCTCTTTTGCCTGGGGACACTGCGTTTCATGCCCACAGGTCCCGATAAACAGGTCGAGAGTCCTCCAAGTAGGCTATCAGCTCAGCGGAAGGTGTTGGTGTGCTCCATTTTCTCCGGAGTTGCTATTTGGTTTGTATGATTAAGATATGTATTGATTGGTATGGCGGGGCTCTGTCCCGACCTTTATGACAATTATGTATTCTTAGAGGCTTGTAGACAAATGTCATGTATATCAAAGATTGTTTGGCCTTTTCAGCATATGTTTAGTGTAAGAGTGCTCATTTTAGCCTTATAGGCCCGTATGTCACATGTATAAGTTTTTATATTAGATTGGGTAGTATTATATTGAGTATTCCTTTATGTTTATTCTGGTCAGCCCATGACGGCCCGTTTGGCCCATTTGCTAATGATAGTACGATAAGAAGGATATGTAACATTGGTAGTCGACTAAGTAAGGCATCGGGTGCCCGCTGTGGCCCATCGGTTTGGATTGTGACACTAACCTAGTTGCTAGGCAAGTCAATCATAAATAAATAATCAAACATAATAACAAAGTACAAGTTATATAAGTCTAAGAGTTAAATATTATAAATAAAGATTGTGCCAATACATAATGTAACGACCCGACCGGTCATTTTAAACTCTAGCACGACGTTCGGTGGTTTGAGGCCTTGAGTAGCTTCACTTCAGGTATTATGACTTGTACGTGTGGTCGGAATCGAACTCCGGGAAGTTTGGAGTTGCTTTGGAAAGAAAATTCTAATTTCGGAATCTTTAATTTGGAAAATTAGCTAAGATTTGATTTTTATGTAATCGACCTCAGAATTAGGATTTGATGGTTCCAACATGCTCGTATGATGATTTTGGTCTGAGGAGCGTGTCCGGATGTTGATTTGGAGGTCCGTAGGTTATTTCTGCGTCAATTAGCGAAAGTTGGAAATTTTATGATTTTGGGAAGTTTGACCGGGAGTGGACATTTTGATATTGGAGTAGGTCTGTAATGTCAATTAGGACTTGTGTGCAAAATTTGAGGTCAATCGGATTTGATTTGGTAGGTTTCGGCGTCGACTGTAGAAGTTAGAAGTTTTAAATTTTATTAAGCTTGAATTGGGGTGCGATTCATGGTTTTAGCGTTGTTTGATGTGATTTGGAGGTTCAACTAAGTTTGTATGATATTTTAGGATGCGTTGGCATAATTGGTTATGGTCTTGAGGGCCTCGGATAGATTCCGTAGGGTTAACGGATCGAGTTTAGGCTTGGGGGAAAGCTGAGGTAGCCGGTGTCTGGTGCAATCGCACTTGCGAGAAAAGGGCCACAGATGCAAGACTGCAGAAGCGATCCAAGGGTCACAGATGCAGAATGGAGTGAGGGTGGATGGATTCGCAGGTGCGAGGAAATTTCCACACCTGTAGGCTCGCAGATGCGGGCGGAGGAGCGCAGAAGCGGGAGCTGGGTTGAGGGGGAGGGCCGCAGAAGCGGCAGTTCGTGCGCAGAAGCGCATTTTTGCACGCAAAAGCGGAGATGGCCCAGGTGAGGGACGTTCGTAGAAGCCAGTTTTTACTCGCAAAAGCGAGGCCGCAGATGCGGCAATTCTGTCCGCAGTAGCAAAAACTGAGAAGAACATAAGGGATCGAACTTGGTCATTTCATCATTTTCATTTGGGATTTTTGGAGCTCGGTTCTTGGGCGATTTTGAGGAGTTTCTTCATGTAACACAAGGTAAGTATTTTCCCACTTGTTAGTGAGCTAAATGTAAGGTTTATATGTGGATTTAAGGAGGAAAAGTTTGGGAAAATTTTGCATTTTGGTAGAAAAACCTAGAAATTTGTATTTGTGGATTTCGACCACGAAATTTGACATGGAATTTTGGATAAATTATATATTTGAGTTCGTGGTGTTATGGGTAAAGTTATCTTCGAAACTGTTTCGGAATCCGGGCACGTGAGCCCGAGGGTTGATTTTATAGATTTTTTGACCAGAGTTGGGAATTGTTTAAATTAATTACCTATGGGTATTAGAGTATATTTTTGATTGGTTTGCACGTTGTTTGAATAGTTTTGGACCGACGGGCATCGATTTGAGGTATTGGAGTGGCGTTTGAGCCAGTTATGGAACTTCAGAGCGAGGTAAGTCTCCTGTCTAACCTTGTGAGGGGGAAACAACCCCTAGGTGATATTTATTATTATGTGCTACTGTTTGTGGGTTCTACGTACGCCCATGGTGATGAGAGTCCGTACGTAGCTGTAGCATGTTTATGTCCGGGTAGACCAAGGATCTTATCCTGTAATATTTGAATTATTTGAACTCATGTTGCTGACATTAATTAATCGAAGTTATAAATGAAGTTGATTTCGAAATAATTATATGTATACCAGGCCAAGCCTTAACACTTTGACTTGTGGGTAAGTTATTTGAGAAGCGGTAAGATTATATCCATTTTGTACCCACGTACGGTGTTGTAAACACGTGTATCGTAATTTGGTAACTTCCTTCCTTTTCTTGTGGAGCGGGCCGAATGCCTCGACAGCATATAGGTGCATCTATGGTTCGTGCCGCTCGACTCTCGGTAGTGTACACATTATTCCGGATGGGCCGAATGTCCTCGGCAGAATCATGAATTATATCACTTGTAGCCGAACATTCACGAGTTAACCTCTCTACTGATTCCCGACATTTTATTCGGTACTCTGGGTGTATTTGATTATGACATTTGACAACTTCCGGGGATACTAAGGTAGAATACAAGATGGAGAAAAATTCATATTTTAAAGCAAATAATTGGAAACCTTTGAGATTTACTTCACTATTGTTGTGCACTTCATACCTGTTATGGATTATTATATTATTTCTTGGACCTCTAGTAAGTGTCGATGTCGACCCCTCGTCACTACTTCTCCGGGGTTAGGTTAGATACTTACTGGGTACGCGTTGATTTACGTACTCATGCTGCACTCCTGCACTAAATGTATAGGATGTGACAGGTGCATTGATGACCACCTTGGCGCGTAGGCGCACCTGCTGGAGAGACTTCATGTGAGCTGCATTCCAGGCTATGCATCGCAGTCCATCCAGTCTAAATTGTATTATTTATTTTATTCTCTCTAAGTACATTCGGGACAGATGCTGTATTATTGTTATATTCCTTAGAAAATGCTCGTGCACTTGTGACACCGGATTTTGGGGGTTTCTACGGATTGTTAGTTATTATAATTGTGTAAATACTTTCATTTACTCGGTAAATTCTATTTGATGTTGTTCAATTAATGAAAACCAGAATTTCAAAACACTAAAAATGAGTAATTACCGTTGGTTTGCCTGACGGCGGTGTTAGGCGCCATCACGACCTTCAGCGAATTTTGGGTCGTGACACATAAATACCTCAAAATAGATAATACAAAGTCATGAGCTCTACAACAACAGTACAAGTCTGATACTATAAAATACTATATGAACAACAACAACAATAATAGAAATGGCAAGAGATGCCAAGGACTACGATCAGAATGCATCTTTACCTCATCTCTCAGCAACTCAAAAATGATCCACACCTGGATCTGCACAATTAAGTGCAGAGTATAGTATGAATACAAATCATGTACTCTGTGAGTACCATGACTAGCCTCAGAGAGGTAGTGGCAAGAATCACAAATAATACTCGCGGGATAAATTTATGCAAGTCATGAATACAAATACACACAACAACAATACTGAAATCTACACATAAGATACATATAAGGCCTACGGTGTAATAGAGAAGATATGAACTATCATCGAACGGAACAACAGTTCAGTATATAGAGAGGATACGCATAAACAGACAAGTCAATACACAGATAAAGACTTATAGAGAAGATATGTACTGAGTATCCTTTCATAATTAAGCATCATATATAGAAGATATGCATGAAAAGTGCATGTATACAGTTCTAGAGCTATCATATAGAGGATATGCAGTAAAAATCATGTATACACCCAAGGAGTTTGGTTATAGAGAAGATACGCAAAAACCCAACAATGATCAATTCTCCATGCCTGCATGAACGTCATAAAGGAGAAACATGAGCGGACGGTCCTAGGGGTATGGATCCTTATGGACACACTGCATGGATAACTCATGGGATATAACAACCGCATGGACAACTCACATGCCACAATCAATTCAACTCGCACGGAAAACTCACGCGCTGTCAAAGCAATCCATAACACATAAAGCATATATAAGAATACATGTATACAATTAATGGATATAATGTCACATACTCCGGGACTGATAAAATGCCATACTAAGGTGTATGCATGTGCAAAGTGAACAACTACAGCACAAATAAGGTGGATACACCACACAAACGAACATCATGTTCAATAGGCAGAGGAAGACTATACATGATCTCTAGCATGATTCACGAAATTACGTAGTCGTACAACATATAAATCACGATATCAATGATCACAAATATTCAAATCATGGCATAATAAAGCCTAAAGACTACTTCGAGCATGGATAAACATAGTGGATGCACATGGGCTCTACCCCTTGTATGTACGCCACCCCTAGCACATAACAAACATCAACAATTCACGCAACTAGTCCCTCAAATCAAAACTAGGCAACATACTGTCACGACCCAAATACCTAACCAGTCGTGATGGTGCCTATCATGGAACTAGGCAAGCCGACATTCTCAATATGCTTTCAATATATAACAGAAGTGAGCTAAAGCAATTAAACTAACTAAAGGTTTACATAATAACGAGGTAAAAACCCAAAACACAAGTGCGGAATGGTAGCCCGACATCGGGGTGTCACTAAGTCATGAGCATCTAACAACCAATCTAGAAACAGAGTCTACTATAGCCTATGCCAAATGCCAATACAAGAGAGAAAAGATAAAAAGAAAGGAGAAACAAGGATTGCGGATGCCGGCAATTACCTCGTAAGTCTCCGATAATCAGCTCGCGCACGAACTCAACAACCGTCAGAACCGTACACACCTGGATCTGCACATGAAGTGCAGGGTGTAGCATGAGTACAACCAACTCAGCAAGTAACAGAATTAAATAAGGAACTGAGAAGCAGTGACGAGCTATAAAAATACAAATCATTTCAAAAGTTTTCAGTAAAGAGTGAACATGCTTTCAAATCCGATGGTATAAGTCAAATCTGTTCGAGCTCAAGTAAAACAGACATGAATCTTCCAGAATTTTCACAACAACAACAGACAACAACTAAGTGCAACAATAAATAAAAGCAAGTACAACCTCTCAAGGCAGCAGTCACTCAACTCATCTCTACAGCTCATACTCTCGGCTCTCAGCCCTCAATACACACTCTCAATAGGTACATGCGCTCACTGGGGGTGTACAGACTCCGGAGGGGCTCCTACAGCCCAAGTGCTATATTGCTGCGGCGTGCAGCCCGATCTAATATTGTTGCGGCATGCAACCCGATCCAATATTGTTGTGGCGTACAACCCGATCCCATATTGTTGCGGTGCGCAACCCGATCCAATATTTTTGTGGCGTGCAACCCGATCCAATAATATATATATAGCCCGAAGGCTTGTTGCGGCGTGCAACCTGATCCATATACCTCACAGCTCGTAGCTCGACACTCAGGCCATATCTCAGTCACTAACCTCTCCAGCCCCTCGGGCTCACAGAATATCATAATAATTAGGCCAAACAGAGAATACAACAAGTATCAACAAGAAATGAGAGGGAACAGAGATATAACATACAAGACAATGACTAAGTACAAGACATCAATTAGCAGTCAATTCAAGAAGTATACGACCGCTGGGGGTCCTAACAGTGATATCATATGGCCTAAGCAGGGTTTCTAAAATGAAAGCCAGTCAATTGCTCAAAGATAAGGAAAAATAAGTAATGACAATGGATATTCGACTTTACAGTCTCACGGGATGGACCAAGTCATAATCCCTCACGGTGCATGCTCACACGCCCATCACCTAGCATGTGTGTCACCTCCAAATATTCACATCATACCAATTCTCGAGGTTTCATACCCTCAAAATCAAATTTAAGACTGTTACCTACCTCAAACGCGCAGAAATCCTACTCCGAAATGCGTTTGCTTATCGAATAGGCCTCCAAATGCCCCGAATCTAGCCACAAATAGTACGAGATAATCAATATTGGCTAAAAGGATCAATATCACAAGAAAACTACTAAAATATAGTCCAAAATCCGAAATCGGCTCAACCCAGCCCCCCAGGACCACGTATCGAAACCCGACGAAAGTCACAAAACCCGAAAGCCCATTCACTTACGAGTCTAACCATACCAAATTTATCAAAATCCGACCTCCATTGCCCCTCCAAAACCCCAAAATTCACTCTCCAATTCCCAAGCCGTAATCTCCCAAATCTCACCTCAAACACTCACCAACTAGGTGTAACAATCGGTGGGGAAACACCATTATTGAAGATAAATAGGCACAAGGATCCTACCTCGGTGATTACTCTGAAATATCTCTCAAAATTCCCAATATCCGAGCTCAAAAATGAAGAAAATTGTGAAAATCTCGAAGTCTTCTATTTATAGGTTCTGCCCAGACTTCTCGCACCAGCGGCTCCATTTCCGCATCTGCGATGCCTCATCTACGAGCAAAGCCCCGCTTCTGCAGAAAAATCACTAAAACACTGCCTTCGCTGGTGCGATCAAGTGACCGCATCTGCGCTCTTCGCGGGTGCGGGAACTAAATCGCACTTGCGGTCCAAACTCGCACCTGCGCCCCTAAATCCACTTCTGCGACCATCGTAGGTGCGGGAATGCCATCGCACCTGAGTCCTCTATCCAGATCCTCCTTAGCCGCATCTATGGCTCTTCCTTCACTTCTGCGGGCTAGCATCTGCGGTTCCCACTCCGCAAGTGCGTTTACACCAGTAGCAGCAGCATCAGCTACAATTCCTCAACTCCCATCAAGCCGGTAACCACCCGAAATCACCCCAAGACCTCTGGGACCTCAACAAATTATACCAACAAGTGCTATAACAAGATACGAACTTATTCGAACCTTCGAATCTCTCAAAACAACATCAAAACACCAAATTACACCTGGATTCAAGCCTAAAGAACTTCTAAACTTTCGAATTCCATAACGATGCCGAAACCTACCAAACCACGTCCGATTGATCTCAAATTTTACACACAAGTAAAAAATGACACCACAAACCTATTCCAACTCCCGAAAATCCAATCTGACCCCGATATCAAAATTTCCACTACCGGCCAAAATCGCCAAAATTCTAACTTTTGCCAATTCAAGCCTAATTCTACTACGGACCTCCAAATCACATTCCGGACGCTCTCCTAAGTCAAAAATTACCTAACGGAGCTAAAGGAACTATTTTCAAATCCGAGGTAGTTTTCCCACAAGTCGACATCCCGTCGACTTTTCCAACTCAAGCTTCCAATTAAGAGACTAAGTGTCTCAATTCACTCCAAAACAACTCTGGACCCGAACCAACCAACCCGGTAAGACATACATCTGTAAAGCACAAAGAAGCAGAAATGGGGGAAACGGGGCTATAACTCTCGAAACGACCGGCCGGATCGTTACAGATACATACCTCAAACAAGCTAAATCAATACTCCAAAAATGCCTTCCCTTGTAAGTCAACCTTCGAATGGCTCGAATCTAGCTAAAAATAACTCAATATCATCAAAGAAGGACATAGGAATTAATCACAGACAATAAAGCTTCAATCTTTAATCAAATCTCCAAAAGTCAACAAAATTCAACCCAAGCCCACACAGTCAAAACCCGAGTCAAGGGTTAGATCCCGACTACTCATAACCCCATGAGTCCAAATATGTGATTAGATTCAAAAACCAAGTCCCAATCGACCTTCAAATCCTTATTTTTCACTTTCTTGGGTTGTAGGAAAACCCCCCAAATATTTCTTTAAAAATCCATATTTATGTGTAAAAATCCATGAGGAATTGAGATATAAAGTCAAAACCAAATAAAAATTGCTTACCTCCAATGTAGTAGTAACTTTTCTTTCCAAAATCTCAGCCTCCTGAAGTCTAGGGTTCAAAATATGAGAGAACGAGTAAAATTCCGAAATTATAACGCTTAATGTTCTGGGCAGTTATACACATCGCATTCGTGGGACAACCATCACGATTGCAAAGGCCAAAATCCTGCCCAGCTGCTGCTCCCACATTGCCTAATGCAAAGACACTATCTCCAATGCGGTTCACTGCCTTGCTAAGCCTACGTGAAACACCTCGAATGCAGTTCACTGCCTTGCTAAGCCTACGTGAAGCACACTCGATTATGGCTACAAGTAGTTCAATCCTATCCCTAGGTAGAATCTATAAAGTGAGGGATAACGCCTCAAGTTCATATTAATTAATCTTTTCCAACCCCAAATTACCTTTTTCGGGATTAATTCAAAGTTAATGGGCGAGTCCTAGGGTTAGCTAATCCATTTGAAAACATTAAACAACAAGACTAATTACAGAAATAGTAACTCACTTCAATATAAATAAAAATCGTTCAGTACATAAGTACAACAAGACACTTTAAATAAGAATATTTCAATAAACAAGATTCAAGTGTTGGAAAAAATACTACACGCTCAGATATTCAATATAAAGCAAGAAAATGAAGAAATGAACATTAATGGATAAGAAATTCTCATCCAAAAGCTCCAAATCTTCAAGATCCAAGTGGGAGTTCAAGAACCCTACCTCACAAACTTGTCTTCTCTTCGTCATGAGACTGCAAATCATCCAAAGATATGTTTCCAATAAAATAGGTCGAGTATTTGTGGGTTTGGAATGGAGAAAATATGAAATGCCTAAGTTGTCAAGGTCTGAAGCCCGTTGGCCGGACCTGCGGAAGGATTATCGCAGGTGCAGCTCCGCGGATGCGAAATTTTTCATGCAGACGTGATGGTGAGTAGACAATTGGATTTTCGCAGAAGTGGACCATGAGGCGCAGAAGCACATGCGCAGGTACAGACCTTTTGCACAGAAGCGCCTCCGCAGATGCAGATGACCTACCACATATGCGTTCCCAGTGGAAGATTGGCATTTCCCCAGATGCGGCCTTCTACTCGTAGATGCGAGCTCGCAGAAGCGAAGAAGTGTTCCGCAGATGCGGTATCACTGAAGGAATTTGAACTTAACTCTTTGTTGCTCAATTCCACTTCAAATGACTTTAACTCTCGTCATGACATCATTTGCCTTAAAATCTAGCAATACACACCAAAAACAACCTCATATTATAATTAACGGATACAAAAACTAAAGAAAAGAGACTAAAATAAATGGTAAAATCACCACTCATCAACACCCCCAACTTAAACTTTTGCTTGTCCTCAAGCAAATCAAAACTAAAAATTCAACAAGGTTCTATCATTTAAAGCACAATTAGCATCGCTATCATTACAAATCACGTTTTCCAATTAAGCACTACACTTATGGCTTTGGTTGGTACAAATTATTAGTCTCAAGCATGTTAACTTCAACCAAATAACTCCCTCATTTAAAAACAGTCTCACGGATGAAATGGAGTTTCAAAATAATCAAGTGACAACAACCAAGCCTCAGAAAGTGACTCAAAAGCACTAGTCTACTACATATGCTCAATTTACTTGATTCGAAATCTAATAATGTCACCAATCCATCATAATCCATGTTCCCTCACAAGAAAGAAAGTCCCAAAATTACCATATTTACAACAATGACACAAGGAACAAATGCACAAAGACACTCACTCTCAACAACGAATTTCAAGTGTTAAACCTATCATGCCATAAGCTTTGCCCTTATTTTAATTCGCTGCCAATTTAAGAGCATTCGGATAGAGATCCCATAAGGACTTTTAAGCTTGTAATGTAGGCTTAGGGAAGGGTAGGATAAGCATTTGGGATACAAGTGACTATACCCTCCTTGAACACTACTCACATTTGTCTTTCTTTTTGCACTTTGCTTCTTTTTAAACCACATAGCCTTTGTTGACCTCTAGCTACCAACATAGAACCACCTTAAAGTACCTCTCTAATTTTCTCAAGACTTTATTTTTTTTCTTTTGGAGCTTGAGTGTCTTCATATACACAACTTTGAGGTATATGCTTCTACAAAGAATGTACATCTTCACCAATTCCCAATTAATACCAACACCCCCAACTTATGCTTTTATCTTTATTCTTAACATTCAAGGAGGGACGGGTTCAAAAGAGGGAACTATTTCACAAAGGAGGTAAAGGTTTGTAATATGGTAGCCAAAGAAAAGGTTACATGCTCAAATGGGGTTAACTAGTGATAATATTTATGCAATGGTAGGCTCGAAAGGCTAAAAAGGCTTTTTCAAAGATCACAAAGAATGCCTAAGGTCATCCATCCAACCAAACATAATTAACATTAGCATTGAAAGACCAATCACGCAAGTTCTAGATGATAAAAATAAACACAAGAATTATTTTTAACAAAAACTAACACACATGGCACATGAACTAATCAAGACGGATCAATTTCACTTCTTAATAAGAATAATTAGAGCAATATCATGCAAACTAGTGGGCAAAAAGTCACAAAATGAGCCAAAAGTTATCAGAAAAATTATTCTTCCCCATGCAACTTACTTTTTCAATTTATGACAAAATTTCGGAGGGGTATTCTTAATTCACACTTCACATACGGGAGACTAATTTTATTAGTACCAAACAATCCATAAGTCTCCACATAACAAGACAAGACTAATTCTTTTAAAAAAGTTATCACGTCATCCATCATAGGAAAAAGTCACCCGGTTCAACACAAAAATATTTCTCGGGAAAGAACCGTGACATAAAGAAAACACAAGGAAATTTATTGAAAAGTATATTACTACTAAAGAGATAAAAATAATGTAAACTAAAAGCCCACTAAAAATAATATAAAATAAAACTACTAAATAAAATAAAATAGAATGAAAAAAGCGACTAATCTGCAAATACATCACCAATCGCAAACTACGCCCGGCAAAGGCACATGATAAACAATAGTAAAACAAGCCTAGCAAGCGCACACATACAAAAGCATAAGCCTGGCAAGGGCACAAGTTAAGCATCAATGTATAAATAAAGTATACTCCCTAAAGCCTCCCCAACTAAAAATACTGTAGTGTCCTCACTGTACAATATCAAAATAAAATAAGAGTAGTTTGAGGATTTTCCTGAGGTCTTCATCAGACTAGCAGACGGCGGGAAAAGGCTCATCACTGCTATGTATAGCTCCCAGCCTCATCATCATCAGCATCATCAGGATCAACATCATCAGCATTCGACAGGAAGGAATACTCTTCACTCTCATCTTTGACCTTGACCTACAATCTTCTTGTTCGGCTGCCCTCATTTGAAGATGGCCTGGATGCCTCTCCACATCTTTACCATGACCTTTCCCTTCTTCTTATTTCTGTCTTTCTCTTTCTGGAAGTCTATATGAAGATCTACATGTGCCTTGGCCATATTGCCATAGGCTGCCTCGAGCTTGCTAACTTCTCATGAGACTCTGCCTGCTTTTTCTAGGCCTCTAATTAGGTCTTCATTTCTTCCCTAGTATAATACTCAAGCATAGGCTGGGAGTGTGAGGTCTCACTAGGAATCTATGACACTAAGTCACGAATGGAAGCAAGCTGGGAATTAAGCATCCCAAATGGTCCCTTGGCCTGTGTAGCTTGTGAGGAGGGCCCCTCACCTACATCAATCTCCATCTTCCTTTTCTTTCTCTTGAGCACACTACCTTCTCCTGTCACTCTCAATGGGTGAAAGGGTTTGTCCTTCGGTATCCAATGATCTCCATCCCACTCCTCAACATGCGTACGCCGACACAACTCTGTAATCAATGTTGGAAATATCAATGTTGAGCTACCCTGAAGCACATACTCCTTCAGCTCTTGAACGATGTAATAAACGACATTCACTGGAATGCCATCAAGGATACAAGCAATCATCAGGGCCCTAGTATATGTGACATCAGACACATTCCCACAAAGAGACACTCTGCTCGCAATGATATACAACCTCATTTTTGCTTCAGCTGTGAAATCACCCATTTGATGCCCTTTTTCTTTTTAGCCCAACTCATTGTTTTACCTATAGGACAAAGTTTTGAGACTTTCCAATCACCATTGTCTCATGTGTCTCTTTCTTGCCTTGGCTCGAGCGGATGATTTTGAAGCCCATAGATATCATTTATCTCTTCAAATCAAAATTTCACAATCTTTCCCCTTATTGTAAGTTCATGTTTTTGGAAATGTGTACGCTTTAAGTTTGCATAGAATTGCCTCACCCATTCCTCATTGGCAGTGCAAGTCTGTAAGCCACCTCTCCAACCCTCTCAAGAATCTCAAAAGGTCTGATATACCTAGGGCTCAACTTGCCCTTCTTTCCGAACCTTATAACACCCTTCATGGTCGAAACCAAGAGCAAGACCCGCTCCCCAACCATGAATGCCATATCGCGCACCTTCCGATCTACATAACTCTTCTGCCTAGACTAGGTTGTACGAAGTCGATCCTGAATCAATTTAACTTTCTCAATGGAATTCTGAACCAAGTCTATACCCAATAGCCTAGCCTCGCCCGGCTCAAACCAACCCACTGGAGACCTGTACCATCTGCCATACAAAGCCTCGTACGGTGCCATCTGAATGTTTGACTGATAACTATTATTGTAGGTAAACTCTACAAGTGGTAAGAACTGATCCCAAGCAAAAATCAATCACGCACGCATGAAGTATATCCTCCAATATCTAAATAGTGAGCTCGGATTGTCCGTCCGTCTGAGGGTGAAATGCTATACTCAGCTCCACACGAGTACCCAACTCACGTTGTACGACTCTCCAAAACCGTGATGTAAACTGCATACCCCGGTCAGAGATGATAAATACCGGTACGGCATGAAGCCTGACAATCTCCCTGATGTAAACCTGAGCCAGCTGCTCTGAAGAATAAGTAGTAATCATAGGAATGAAATGAGATGACTTGGTTAATCTATCCACAATCACCCAAACTGCATCGAACTTCCTCTAAGAATGTGGGAGCCCAACAACAAAATCTATAGTGATCTGCTCCTACTTCTAATCTGGAATTTCAAACTTATGAAGCAATCCACTAGGTCGTTGATGCTCATACTTCACCTGCTGACAATTTAAGAACCAAGCCACATATTCAACTATGTCCTTCTTCATCCGCCTCCACCAATAGTGCTGCCTCAAATCCTGATACATCTTCGCAACACCTAGATGAATGGATTACCGCAAACTGTGAGCCTCCTAGAGAATCAACTTATGCAAACCATCTACGTTTGGCATACATAGCCTGCCCTGCATCCTTAATACACCGTAATAGTGACCTCCTTGGCATCGCCGTGTCCTTAAGGACAAGCATATGGGGGTCATCATACTAACGCTCTCTAATATGATCATAAAGAGAAGACTGAGAAACCACACAAGCCAAAAATTTTGTCGGCTCGGAAATATCCAATCTGACAAATTGGTAGGCCAAGGCCTGAACATCAAAGGCTAAAGGCCTCTCTGGTACTAGTAAATATGCTTAACTGCCCAAACTCTCCACCTTGCGACTCAAGGCATCATCCACCACATTGGCCTTCCCGGAATGATAGAGAATGGTGATGTCATAATCCTTAAGAAACTCCAACTATCTCCACTGCCACACGTTAAGATCCTTCTGTTTAAATAGATGATCAAGACTCCGATGATCGGTGAGAACCTCACAAGGTACACCATACAAATAGTGCCGCCGGATCTTCAAGGCATGAACAACAGCTGCTAACTCAAGGTCGTGGACAGGATAATTCTTCTCAAGCACCTTCAACTGCCTAGATGCGTAGGCAATCACCCTACCATCCTACATCAACACCGCGCCGAGACCAATGTGCAGTGCATCACAATACACCGTATAGGACCCCGATCCAGTAGGCAACACTAACACTGGGGCTGTAGTCAAAACAGTCTTGAGATTTTGAAAGCTCTCCTCACAATCCTCGGTCCACCTGAACGAAGCACCCTTCTGGGTCAATCTGGTCATAGGTGCTACAACAGACGAGAAACCCTCTACAAATCGACGGTAATACCCCGCCAAGCCAATAAAACTCCAAATCTCCGTAGTTGAGGATGGTCTAGGCCAACTCTACACTGCTTTAATCTTCTTCAGGTCTACCTTGATCCCCTCACTTGATATTACATATAACTTCTTCTCCCTTAAGGTCTGAAGCACAGTCCCCAGGTGCTGCTCATGATCCTCCCGACTCCGGGAGTACACCAGAATGTCGTCAATAAACATAATGACGAAGGAGTCAAGATAGGGATGAAATACACTGTTCATCAAGTGAATGAATATTGTTGGGGAGTTGGTTAGCCCGAAAGACATCACAAGGAACTCGTAATTACCATACCGTGTTCTGAAACAGTCTTCGAGATATCTGGCTCCCAATTCTTCAATTGATGATAGCCTGAACGCAAGTCAATCTTAGAGAACACTCTAGCACCCTAAAACTGATCAACTAGGTCATCAATACGTGGCAATGGATACCTGTTCTTAACTATAACCTTGTTCAGCTCTCGATAATCAATACACAATCGCATAAAATCATCCCACTTCTTTACAAACAAGACATGAGCACCCAAGGCGACACACTAGGCCGAATAAAAATCTTATCAAGCAACTCTTGCAACCATTCCTTTAATTCTTTCAATTCTACTGGGGCCATCCGATAAGGTGGAATAGAAATGGGCTGTGTCCCCGGTAATAAATCAATGCCAAAGTCAATATATCTATCGAGCGGCATGCCCAAAAGATCCGCTAGAAATACGTCTGCAAAATCCCTCACTACCGGAACTGACTTGGTAGTAGGAGTATCGATACTAATATCTCTCGCATAGGCCAGCTATGCATCACACCCCTTCTCAACCATACATTGAGCTTTAAGAAATGAGACAACCCTGCTAGGAACACGATCTAAGGTACCTCTCCACTCAAGCTGCAGTAGACCTGGTAGAGCTAACGTCACCATCTTGGAATGACAATCAAGGATAGAGTGATAGGGCGACAACCAGTCCATGCCCAAAATGACATCGAAATCCACCATACTGAGCAATAATAAATCAGCTCTTATCTCAAAACCACCAAAAACAATCAAACACGACCGATACACATGGTCAACAATAATAGAATCATCCACGGGTGTAGATACATAAATAGGAGAACTCATAGAATCGCGGGGTACACCCAAATACGGGGCAAAATACGATGACATAGAGGAATAAGTGGAGCCTGGATCAAACAAGATTGATGAATCTCTATGGCAGACCGGAGCAATACCTGTGATAATAGAATCTGATGCAACTGCCTCCATCCTAGTAGGAAGGGAATAATAACATGCCTGGCCTCCTCCTCTAGGGCGACCTCTACCTGTCCGACCTCCACCTCTAGCTGGCTGTGCAGGTGGGGTGGTAGCTGGTGCTGTAACCATACCCTAAGGACCTAGTGGAGCACGCGATGTCTGAGAAATCTGTGGAGGTGTACCCCTCCTAAATCTGGGGCAATCCCTCACCACATGACGAGTGTCACCACACTCAAAACAAGCTCTCGGAGGACGTGGCTGCTGCGACTGGCTCGGGCCTGATTGACTTGACTAACTGCTGAAAGCACCCCGTACAGGAGGTACACTAGACATTGGCAGTGCATAATAAGGATCCCGGGGCCTAGTAGTGGCCGGAGCACCGCTGGCGGCTGGAAGTGATAAATAAACAGGGTGACCCACAAAACCTCTGCCCTGACGAGCTGCCGCTGGGGCACGAGTACCACTGTAAGTGCTAGACTCTCAAGACCTCTTAGCCTCTCTCTCCTCCCTATCCCGAGTTAACATACCCTCCAACCTCCTACCAATCCCTACTACCTGCAGGTACGCAATATCCATCTCCAACTCTCGGGCCATGCTCAATCTGATGCTGGGGTTGAGCCCCTTAATATATCGACAGACCCGCTCTCGAACAATAGCAACCAAGGACGGTGCATGCCTAGCCAAATCACTGAATCGGACCGCATACTCTAACTCGGTCATAGTACCCTGGTGCAACTGCTCAAACTCTGTACGCCAACATCTCTGAGACTCTGGGGGACATAATTCCTCAAGAACATATCTAAGAACTGAGTCCAAGTGAGTGAAGTTGCCTTAGCCAGACTATCCAACTCGTATGCGTGCCACCACTGATAGGACGCTCCTCTAAGCTGGAACAGAGTGAAAGAAACCCTATTAGTCTCCGCAACACCCATAGTACGGAGGATATGGTGGCACTCTTCAAGAAAACCCCGGGCATCCTCTAACCCCGAGCCACTGAAAGTAGGAGGGTGGTACTTCTTGTACCTCTCGAGCTTATGTTGCTCCGCCTCAGAAGCTGCTGCCCTAACCTCAGGCTGAACTGGAGCTACCGGCTATATCGATATGATCTCTAGAACCTGGTCTACCTGAACCCACTGCTCTGGGGTACCAGCGACGGAAGTCTGTGCTCCTCCCCCGGCCTGAGATATGGCGGGAGCAAGTGGTTTCAATCCTGCCGGAGCGAAGGTGCTAAACATGCTCATAAACTGGGCTAGAGTCTCTTGGAGGGCTGGTGCAGTGACAGGTGTCTCAGGTTCCTGTCTTCCAACTGGAGCAACTGGTGGCTCCTTTGTAGCAACTCGTGCGGGTGCTCTGGCTGCACCACGTGGCTGTCCTCAGCCTCTACCCCAGCCCCGGCCTCTCGCGGCTCTAGCAGGTGGTGCGGGTGTCTGGTCATCTGATCCAGCTGTACATGTCCTCACCATCTGTGAGAGAATAGAAAGATATAAATTTAAAATCCAAAGTCAAAATATCGCACGATAAGGAAACAAGGTAGTGAAGCTTTTCCTAACAATTCCATAGCCTCCCGAAGATAAGTACATACGTCTCCATACCGATTCACGAGACTCTACTAAACTTGCTTGTAACTCATAACACATATGAACCTAGTGCTCTGATATCAACTTGTCACAACCCCAATTCACCCTCCGTAGGATGTCGTGTTGGCACCTAGTCTCTAAGACTAGGTAAGCCTACAAAATTCGCGGAATAACAAAAAAAAAATAGAACTGAAGCCCAATTCTCAACACATGAAATAAATATACAATTGCAAGGCCATAATTACAACTCCCAAAACCCAATGGAAATAAGTCACAAGCTTTTAAGAGAAAATACTAAGTGTCTTTATACATCAAGTCAAAAGAGAATAAGGGAAAGCAACTTAATAAAGATATAGGGGGACTCCGAGGTCTGCGGATGCTGGCAGATATACCTTGAAGTCTCCACGTGCGATTCAACTCACTGGTATCTGGTCTGGTAGGAAGAACCTGGGTCTACACAAAAAGATGTGTAGAAATGTAGTATGAGTACACCACAACGGTACCCAGTAAGTGGCAAGCCTAACCTCGGTATAGTAGTGGCGAGGTCAGGTCAAGGCCCTACTGGTATAAAAGATAAGCAAGGCAGAAGATATAATAATGTTTTGAAATGACTAAGAATTTAAACAACGAGAAGTTTCAAAAAATAACAGCACAGCAAATAGAGGTAAACAACAGGGGCGCTCCCGAGGTACCGCCTCGTAGTCCTAAATATAAATATGCACGACAAGGGGGATCTCCTGAGGTACCACCTCGTAGTCCCAAAGTAAATATGCAAGACAGAGGGATCTCCCGAGTAAACGCCTCATAGTCTCAAAGTGAATATGCAAGACAAGGGAATCTCCCGAGTAAACGCCTCGTAGTACTAAAGTAAATATGGAAGACAGGGGGATCTCCCGAAAGTACCGCCTCATAGTCCCAAAATAAACATGCAGCAGATAACCGAACTGAAGGAACAACGAATTTACATTAAGAAATCTTACAGTTAAATATTTAATTCAATCAAGGGAAGCAGGTAATTCAACTAAGCATGTTGCACAAATTGAAAGTAAGATTTAAGGCACGTATACATGCGATACTTGGCTAATCATGATCACTACATATGCTAAAGCAACTCAGTTAAGGAATTTAAAATAAGACAACTCAGCAAGAACAGAAAATTCCACAAATAGCCCGTGTGCACACTCGTCACCTCGCGTACACGGCACTCACATACCACAAATTTTTACCACAATAGAAAATCCTAAGGGGATTTCCCCCACACAGGGTTCGACAAGTCACTTACCTCAAATCTCGCTCAATCAGTAAGGATGCCTTTCCCTCGATTTTCTGACTCTGAATGGCCCAAATCTAGCCAAAAGCAATTTCATATCATGAATACAACTACAAGAAACTAATTTAAATCATAATTCTACGACTTTAGCAAAGAATAGAAAAATCACCCCAAAAAGTCGACCCGACACACGTCTTGGAATCGGGTAAAAGTAAACAAATACGAACACCCATTCGATATCGAGTTCACCCATACCAAAATTACCAAAATCCGACACCATGTCGCCACTCAAATCCCCAAATTAAACTTTCCAAATCCCTAGCCTCAAACTCCCAAATTCCACCTTACACATACACATTCTTGGTGGGGAAATCAATGTGGAAAGAAGGTTATTGATTAAAAAATAAGTACAAGAGACTTACCGCAAGAAATCTGTCGAAACTACTCTCAAAAATCACCAAGACCCGAGCTCAAAATGTTTAAAATGAGCAAAAATCGTGAACCCTTGCATTTAAGTGTTTTGTCCAGCATTTCTGCCTCTGCGGACACTTAGCTGCATGTGCGGCATCGTAGAAGCGACAACATACCCACATGTGCGGTTCACACGCTCCTGCGGTCAACTCTTCCACATCTGTGAAACTTTCGCTTCTCCGGTCCTAAATTCGGTTCTGCTGACTCGCTACTGCGAGATGAAGGCCGCTTCTGCGGAGCCCCCCCTCCCATGCCAGGTCCCTTCCGCTTCTGCACTGCCTCCTTTGCATCTACGCTCTCGTAGATGCGGAGCTTCCATCGTATATGCGACCTCTTCCCACGCTGCTCCAGCCGCTTCTACGATCAACATACTGCTTCTGCGGGCTCGCACTTGCGGTCAATCTTGCGCAGGTGCGATTACACTAGAGCTGGTGCCTTCATCCATTCTCACAAGTCCAAATTTGCTCCGTTAACCATCTGGAATCCACCCGAGGCCCCCGAGACATCAAAAAAAAATACCAACAAGTCCTAAAACATTATGCGGACTTAGTCGGGCCTTTAGATCTCATCAAACAATGCTAAAAATATGAATTGCACATCGATTCAAGCCTCATGAACTTTAAAACTTCAAACTTCTACATCCGGTGCCGAAACCTATCAAATCAAGTCCTATTGACCTCAAATTTTCCACACAAGTCATAATTGATATTATGGACCTACTCCAATTACCGAAATTGGAATCCAACCCCGATATCAAAAAGTCCACTCCCGGTCAAATGTTCCAAAAATCATCAAACTTTCCAACTTTCGCCAATTGACGCTAAAATGACCTACAGACCTCCAATTCAACATCCGAACACGCTCCTAGAAAATCTATTCCGGAGTCGTCTTCACACAATTCAAGCTACGATCGATCCCTACGACTTAAACTTCCATTTTAGGGACTATGTGTCCTATTTCACTCCGAAACGAAAAGAAAATTCTCCCGGCAAGTTGCGTAACCACAAAATGAAATGGAGGGAGAAATAAATAGGGGTTATGGGCTACTACTCTCAAAACAACCGGTCGGGTCGTTATAGTGGGCCGGGGGTGAATTTTAAGAAACTTCCAATTTGAGTTGGGCAATCACTCCAATGGCTAAATTATGAACTTGTGAATATATATTGATTAATTTATATAATATTTGGCTAGCTTCAGACTGTTCCCTCTTAAATTATGAACTTGTGAGTGTATATCCTAATTTGGCTAGCTTTGGGATGAGGTAAGTCTCTTGCCTAATATTGTAAGAGGAAACTTATCCCATAGGTGTTTTAAATTACTATTTTCTTCTAATTTTGGGGGCTACGTACATATGAGGTGATGAGAATCCGTATGTAGCTACAAATCATGCTTAAGTCGGGGTAGTTTAAAGACCCAATCATGAAATACTTGTATTGTTTGCACTCTACTTGTTAAATTAAGTGCTTAAATTATATTGAAACTTGATAAAGGTTTCGTAAAGTTTGTATTTCGCTTACTTTGAGTTTTGGCGGGTCACTTGATCGTCAATAGAAATTGTGCTTCCTTGTGTATTAGTCTTGTGATAGATTTTAAATCGGATGTTCGTAGAGTAATCTCTCTTCTTGTGGAGGGGGCCGAACGCCTTGGTAGTATAATAGATGAATCTACAGTTTGTGCCATTCGACCCCCGGCAGTGTACACATTATTCTGGACCGGGCCGTACGACCTCGGCATAAATCGTGCGTGATAATAATCGGAGCCCGATTACACTTGATATTATATTTATAACTTGAGAGGTTATAATTATTTATTTGCAAAATATTTGTTAGAGTTAGTATGTGTCGGTTGGAGATTTTTAAATTGATTATCAGTTAAAGAATCATTTATTCACTGCTTGCTATTGTGTTATTATTATTATTCACGTATTCCATGCCTATTTTGAATTTCTATATTTTAATTGTTGCCCATAGTAAGTGTTGATGTCGATCCCTCGTCACTACTTCTTTGAGGTTAGACTGGATACTTACTGGGTACATAATGTTAATGTACTCACGCTTCACTTCTGCACTAATCATGAAGGATCTGATGCAGGTGCATCTGGCATTCATTCAGCCGAGCACCCCCGTTACCCTGAGGCATAATGGTGAGCTGCTCTCTGAGTCCGTTCTGTAGCACCCGCATCCTCTCTTTTGTATTAACTTTTTGTCTATCATATTTCAGACAGTAGCATAGGTTTTTTGTACATTCTACTAGTTGCTCATACACTCATGACACCACATCTTGGAAACATGCTAGTAGACACTTTATGGTTTTGAGTATTTATTTCAGTGTATTTGCTCTTTTATTTGATTACATTTTAATTTAATATAACTTGCCACTTCTCATCTACTTAATAAATAAAAATCAACTACTTTTAAATTATTAAAAGAATAAACACATGACTTGTTCACCGTTGGCTTGCCTAGCGGCGACGTTGGACGCCATCACGGCCTATAAGGGAAATTGGGTCGTGACAACATGGTATCAGAGCACTAGGTTCACATAGGTCTCACAAGTCATGAGCAGGCCTAATAGAGTTTTGCAGATTGATGTAGATATGTCTGTACTTATATTTGAGAGGCTATATGGTGTTAGGAAACTACTCTTTCTCCATCTCCTATCGTGTAGTGGATATTGTGCTAAGTATCTTTCTCTTATTCTCTCACAGATGGTGAGAACGCACACGTCAGATGAACTTGACCGTGGAGGAGCTGCTCCTCTTATTGCTAGAGGTCGAGAGAGGGCTCCAGTTCGTGCTAGAGGACGAGTGCATCATAGAGTTACTCCAGTTGCGCCACCAGTGGATCTAGTGGAGGATCCTATTATTGAGGAGTAGGGCGAGGTGCTTACAGCAGAGCTGGCCCTAGTGGATTTCATGTTTGCACCAGGATTCCAGGAGGTCATGGGTCGTATGTTGCTGTTGATTGATTCTATGATGCAGGCTAGTTTATTTCTAGCAGATCCAGCCACATCTCAAGCGGGAGGGGGAGCACAGACCCCTACCGCTTAGGCTCCAGGGCTTGCAGCTGCCGTATATCAGACCCCACGCACACTACCCGTGGGTGGAGCTCAGCCAATTGTAGCAGCTATACCAGAGCCCTGACCAGCTCCGGTCGGTGAGCCGCCGAATCTATTGGATATATGGACCAGGCTACATCCTCCTGCCTTTGGAAGTGAGTGACATGAGGCCCGCCAGGACATTATCGATCATTGCAGGGGCAGACTGCACAACATGAGGATATTGGAGTCCCACGGGGTGGTCTTTATCACCTTTCAGCTGGAGGGAAGGGCCCGTTAATGGTGGCAGTCCTATCTTCTCAGCAAACCAGTAGGTTTTCCTCTCTTGATTTGGGACCAGTTCACAAATATCTTTCTGGATAAATATATTCCACCCTCTTAAAGGGAAGAGTTGCGGGGTAAGTTCGAGCAACTCCAGCACGGTCAGATGTTGGTGACTAACTATGAGGCAAGATTCTCTGAGTTGTCTTGCCACGCACTTATGATACTCCCCACCGATGCAGAGAGAGTGCAGAGGTTTGTTTTATTTGCACTCTGGTATCCAGTCTTCTACGGCCCAAGAGGTTGAGATGGGGATTCCGTATGGGCAGGTTGTGGAGATAGCTCAAAGGATCGAGGGTGTTCTTCAGTGGGGCCGAGAGCAGATGCCAAGGGATAAGTGGTTTCAATATTCTGGAGGGTTCAGTGGTGCTTCGTCTAGGGGCAGAGGTCATTATGTGAGGGGTCAGTCTAACAGGCCCACATATTCAGCACCGCCGCCTCCTCGGGGTGCTCCATTGCGGCCCTATTTCAGCGCCATCCCAGAGAGCTCCTACCATCCACCAGCCATTCAGGGTTCTTCTAGTGGGAGTTCGGGTCCCTAGAGTCAGATTCAGGGTCAGTCATTCTCTGCACCGAGGGGTTGATTTTAATGTAGGGATCTTGGTCATGTGAGGAGATTCTGCCCCAGGCATCGGGGAAAGGCAGTTCAGTAAGGTCATCAGCCTATGATTACAACACCAGCTGCCGCACCAGCCATCCGCCAGCCTAGAGGCGGAGGGTAGATGGGTACGGGCAGTCCTAGAGGTGAAGGCCAGTCAGGTGGCGCTCCAGCTAGGTTCTATGCTTTTCCAGCCAGACTAGATGCACTAGCCTCAGATGCGATGATCATAAGTAGTATTTCTGTTTGCGGTAGGGATGCTTCGGCTATTTGGTCCAGGGTCTTCATATTTATATGTTTCATCTCTATTTGCTCATTTTCTGGGTGTTCCCTGCGAGTCCTTAGGTACTCCTGTATATGTATCCATGCCAATGGGTGATTCTGTTGTTGTGGATCGGATCTATCGATCCTGTATCGTGACTTTCTATTGTTATGAGACTCGAGCGGATCTTCTATTACTCGATATGACTGACTTTGAGGTCATCCTGGGCATGGACTGGTTGTCTATATATCATGCCATCCTTGATTGCCATGCCAAGTCTATTACCTTGGCGATGCCAGAGTTGCCTATATTTGAGTGGAAGGGTTCATCCGTCTTTTCTGAAGGCTCGACACATGGTCGAGAAGGGTTGTTTGGATTATCTAGCTTATGTTTTGGATACGGTTGCAGAGACTCTAACGATTGATTTAGTGCCCGTGGTTTGGGAGTTCTCTGATGTGTTTCCTTCTGATCTACCAAGCTACCACCAGATCGTGATATCAATTTCTTTATTGATTTGGCTCCAGGTACCCAACTTATCTTTATTCCACCATACCGCATGGCTCCGAAAGAGTTCAAGGAGTTGAAAGAACAGCTTGAGGAGTTGCTAGCAAAGGGATTCATTAGACCAACCGTGTCATATTGGGGTGCACCAGTGTTTTACGTGAAGAAGAAGGATGGGACAATACGGATGTGCATTGTCTATCGCCAGTTGAACAAAGTTACCATTAAGAACAAGTACCCATTGCCGCGTATTGACAATTTGTTTGACCAGTTCCAGGGTGTTCTCTAGGATCGACTTGAGATCGGGGTATCATCAGTTGAAGATTCGTGATTTGGATGTTCTGAAGATGGCTTTTCGGACTAGATATGGCCACTCTGAGTTTCTAGTGATGTCCTTTGGCTTGACGAATGCCCCGATGGCGTTTATGGATTTGATGAACCGGGTGTTCATGCCATATATTGACTCATTTGTCATTGTCTTCATTGATGACATATCGATCTACTCGCGTAGCATGGAGGAGCACGAGCAATATTTGAGAGTGGTGCTTCAAACCTTACGGGAACAGAAGTTATATGCTATGTTCTCCAAGTGTGAGTTCTGGTTATATTCTGTGGCATTCTTGGGGCATGTGGTGTTAGGCGAGGGTATTAAGGTAGATCCCAGGATGATCGAGGCAGTTCAGAGTTGGCCTCGTACTACCACATCAACCGAGATCAGGAGCTTCTTAGGGTTAGCAGGTTATTATCACCGGTTAGTGAAGGGCTTCTCATCAATTGCATCACCTTTGACTAGATTGACACAGAAGGGTGCTCCGTTCTGATTGTCCGATAATTGAGAGGCTAGCTTTCAGAAGCTAAAGACCGCATTGACTACAACAGCGGTGTTAGTGTTGCCTTCCGGTTTAGGAATGTATACTGTGTATTGCAATGCTTCATGTGTTTGCATGGGTTGTGTATTAATGGAGCAGGGGCGATTTATTGCATATGCTTCATGTCAGCTAATGCCCAAGAGAAGAATTACCCCATACACGATTTGGAATTGGCCATGATAGTTCATGCTCTCAAGATCTAGAGGCATTATCTTTATGGGATGTCCTCTAAGGTTTACATCGATCATCGCAGCTTGTAGCATTTGTTCAAGCAGAGGGATCACAATTTGAGGTAGCGCATGTGGCTTGAGCTACTAAAGGACTACGATATTACCATCCTTTATCATCCAGGAAAAGCGAATGTGGTTGCGGATGCCTTGAGCAGAAAGGCTGAGAGTATGGGTAGTTTGGCATTCATTTCAGTAGAGGAGAGGCCACTAGCTTTGGACATTCAGTCCATGGCTAAAAGATTTGTGAGGCTAGATATTTCATAGCCCAGCCGAGTTCTTGCATGCGTCGTTGCTGAGTCTTCATTATTCGTGCAGATCAAGGCTCGCCAGTTCGACGATCACAACTTGTTGGTTCCTAGGGAGACGGTACTACAGGGTGGTGCCAAGGAGGTTACTATCGGTGAGGATGGTGTTCTACGACTTCAGGGCCGTTTATGTGTTCCTAAGGTTAATGGATTGAGGGAGAAGATTGTAGATGAGGCACACGGTTCTCGGTATTCTATTCATCCAGGTGCTATAAAGATGTATCGCGACCTGAGGCAGCATTATTTGTGGTGACAGATGAAGAAAGACATAGTTGAGTATGTAGCAAGGTGCCTAAATTGCCAGCATGTTAAGTATAAGCACCACAGGCCAGGTGGCCTACTCCAGCATATGCTTATACTTGAGTGGAAATGAGAGTGCACCACTATGGACTTCGTAGTTGGGTTGCCGTGGACCATGAGGAAGATTGATGCAGTTTGGGTCATTATCGACAGGTTGATCAAGTCGGCACACTTCATTCCGGTTGTGACTACGTATTCTTCAGAGTGATTGGCCCTTATTTACATTCAGGAGATTATTCGGTTGCATGGTGTGCCTGTTTCCATCATATCAGATAGAGGCCCTCAGTTTACTTTGCATTTCTAGAGGGCAATACAGAGTGAGTTGGGGACTCGGGTAGAGCTCAGCACAGCCTTTCATTCGTAGACTGATCGGCAATCGGAGCGGACGATTCAGATATTGGAAGATATGCTCAGAGCATGTTTGAATGACTTCGGAGGGCAATGGGGTCAATTCTTTCCTTTGGCCGAGTTTTCTTATAACAACAGTTATCAGTCCAGCATTGATATGGCTCCATTTGAGGCTTTGTATGGTTGGCGATGTCCTTCGCCCATCCGGACCTATGGCCTTCGCATTCGCGTGAATAGGCCGGCATTCTCGTAGGGTAGGCTGGAGCTGGGTGGCCGCGGTTGGTCTTTGCATTCGCGAAGAAGCCTTTGTGTTCGGGTAGGTCAGGCCATGCAAGCCTTCACGTTTACGAGGACTCTTCTGCGATCGCATAGAAGAGACACCTGGGCAGTGTCTTTTAAAATATCTAGACTTAGGCTTTTAGGTTTATTTCTTTCACTTGTTAGACGAGTTTAGAGCTCTTTGAAGAGGGGTTTTAACCTAGCACTTTGAGGTAAGTAATTTCTATACAAAATGAGTTTAATACATGCATTCTGAGTAGATTCTTAACATATAAATTGTAAAAATCATGGGTTTAGTTCAAAAACCTATGTTTTGATGACAATGGAATTTAACCACGAAAATAATTATGGAATTGGGTAGAAATTATATATTTGAGTTTGTGAGGTTGTGGGTAACATTTATCTTTGAAATTTTTTGGAATCCGGGCACTTGGGCCCGGGGGTGAATTTTAATTTATATAATATTTGGCAAGTTTAGGATTGTTCGGCACCAAGTTGAGGCCTTAGAGCGAATTTGTGGGCCGAAAACTAAGTTTTGGGACGAGGTAAGTCTCTTGCCTAACGTTGTAAGAGGGAACTTACCCCATAGGTATTTTAAATTACTACTTGCTTCTAATTTTGGGGGCTACGTACGTACGAGGTGACGAGAGTCCGTGCCTAGCTACAAATCATGCTTAAGTCCGGGTAGTTTTAGGACCCAATCATGAAATACTTGTATTGTTTGCACTCTACTTGCTAAATTAAGTGCTTAAATTATATTGAAACTTGATAAAGGATTCATAAAGACCGGATTTCACTTACTTTGAGTTTTGGCGGGTTACTTGACCCTCAATAGAAATTGTGCTTCCTTGTGTATTAGTCTTGGGATAGCTTTTAAATCGGATGTTCGTAGAGTAATCTCTCTTCTTGTAGAGCGGCCGAACACCTCGGTAGTATAATAGATGCATCCATGGTTCATGCCGTTCGACCCTCGGTAGTGTACACATTATTTTGGATCGGGTCGTACGACCTCGGCATAAATCCTGCGTGATAATGCTCAGAGCCCGATTACACTTGATATTATATTTATGACTTGAGAGGTTATAATTTATTTATTGGCCCAAAATTTGTTGGAGTTAGTACCTGTCGGTTGGAGATTTTTTAAATTGATTATCAGTTAAAGAATCATTTATTCACTGCTTGCTATTGTGTTATTATTATTATTCACGTATTCCATGCCTATTTAGAATTTCTTTATTTCTTTATTTTAATTGTTGGCCAATAGTATGTGTCGATGTCGACCTTTCGTCACTACTTCTTCGAGGTTAGATTGGATACTTACTGGGTACATGTTGTTCATGTACTCACGCTACACCTCTGCACTAATCGTGCAGGATCTGAGGCAGGTGCATCTGGCAATCATTCAGGTGCGCACCCTTGTTATCCTGAGGCATAGTGGTGAGCTGCTCTCTGAGTCCGTTCTGCAGCACCCGCAATCTCTCTTTTGTATTTACTTTCTGTCTATCTTATTTTAGACAGTATCATAAGTGTTTAGTATATTCTACTAGTTGCTCATACCCTTGTGACACCGGGTCTTGGAAACATACTAGTAGACACTTTATGGTTTTGAGTATTTATTTCACCGTATTTGCTTTTTCATTTGTTTACTCTTCACTTTACTATAATTTTCCACTTCTCATCTACTTAATAATTAAAAATCAACTACTTTGAAATTATTAAAAGAATAAACACATGACTAGTTTACCGTTGGCTTGCCTAGCGGTGACGTTGGGCACCGTCACGGCCTATAGGAGAAATTTGGTCGTGATATTTTCTAAATTTTGTAACAATTTATTGATAATTATCTTATTTTTTGAATACTAAAAATTTATAAATTTATTGTCATTGCAAAAGGAAAGAAAAAGAAAATAATTACTACAATTTTGTTCTAATCGTTAGCATTTATAACAAATACTACAAGCCATAATGTTTTATTAAATAATCATCTTTTAATTTATAGCACAGTCTATTAATGCATGGAACCCAGTAAAATTATTTCAAATACAGATTATAGTTTTCTTAATATTTTCATATATATTTTTAATCATAACGTTATATACATACATATTACATCTTGTACTGTAAAATTTACAAATACACTGATACACATACATACACAGATGGAGGAGCACATGGTTTTTGCCCATAGTTTCAATTATTTGGTGGTTTTACATTTGGACAATATATTTTTCTTCTGACCTTTTATTTTGACTTAAATGAGAATCAAACATTTGTTTTACATACACTCTTTTACCTAATGGGTAATACTCTTTTATCTAGTAAGTAAAAACTTTTCCTACACCTATATAAAGGTGTTCTATCACGTCCTAAAACTCTCACTGGTCGTGACAGCGCTTAACTGTTACACCCCATATTTTCGTACGCGAAAGTACACCATAAGTAAATTAATGGAAGCTCGAAAATGCGATGTTACATCCCGCATTTTCGTATATTAAAGTTTCATCGTAGGTTAATCGACGTAAGTTCGGGAATGAGATTATTTTGAGATTATATGCATTATGCTATTTCAAACAAGTGATGAGTAAATTCATGAAGATGAGAGGGTAAGCAAATCGAAGAAAATGAGTTTCGTCGAAGTTTGTCAATTTGGGATAAAATACGACCTGAGCTATAATGCCTGGTATTTATGGACTTGTGCCATACAAGGTACAACATGACCATGATAGTAAGATGTATAAAGTGTGTTAAAAGTGAGTAGTATTTTAAGTAATTTGAGATAATCCTTAATTATATAGATAATTGGTTAATTATTGGTTAATAGGAGATTAACTAATTAATTAACGAATTGGTGGGTGATTAAGACTTTTGGATAAGCCCCAACGTGGCAGCCCACTATGCCCATATATATGACTCTGAAATCATTGCAAGGTGGCATAGTTAGAAGAATTTTGGTGGCCAAGTCTTACATAGTGGGGCCCACACCACAAGACTTAAAAACCTATCTAAATAACTTAAGAACGTGCTTGCATCTCTACAATAAGGTGAAGGGGAACTTCAACAAGTCATACGAAATTATTTTTTGTAATAGTAACTTGAGGATTTTCATAACATCTTCAACAAATTCAACAAGATTTCATAGCAATTCAACAAGATTTCTTAGCATCTTAGCAACGTGATATGTTGCAATTTTAAGGGAGTACGGTGCAATCTTTCTCAAGAATATCATATGGATTTTTCCGTACTCCGATCCGTTGTCACGTGTTTTGTCGCAAAAAACGCGGGTTAGAGGTATTGCTAAGAGAATCAGTTCAGGTATGTTAAGGCTATCCCTTCTTTCTTTTGGCATGATCAATACGATACAAACAAAACGAGCAAACACACAACTTTCATAAATGACTCTATTCATGGGTCGTATAAATATACGTAGTTGATAAAGTTTATCCGAAAGGCATATTGATCTTACGACATTCCGAGAAATCTTATTAACGTAATTCTTATGCATTTCATGCATTTATACATGTATATTGACTCATGACTAGATGGCATTATATACGTGTATGTTATATGTATATGGGATATTAGAAAAGGTTATGGTGTTATATACGCACCACCACCTGATCAGCTGGTATACATGGATGATTTGCCCACACTAGCCAAGATGATATGATGGGATGCCCTCAGAGGCTGGATGATGTTATGAACGCATATACCTATGCATGGTATGACATTTATACGCATATGCATGACATTCTAAGTAATAAATGATTCACAGAGCTATGGAGACTTACATGTCGAGTCTTTTACTCCATGTTTCTCTCATGTCTATTATTTACTGATTTTCATTCCTTACACACTCGGTATATTATTTGTATTGACGTCCCTTTTGCTTGGGAATGCTGCGTTTCATGCTTGCAAGTCCCGATACACAGGTCGAGAGTCCTCCAAGTAGGCTATTAGCTCAGCGAAATGTGTTAGCGTGCTCCATTTACTCCTGAGTTAGTATCTGGTCAGTATGATTAAGATATGTATTGATTGGTATGGCGGGGTTCTGTCCCGACTTTTATGACAATTATGTATTCTTAGAGGCTTGTTGATAGATGTCATGTATATGAAAGATTGTATGGCCTTGTCGGCCTATGTTCAGTGTAAGAGTGCGCATTTTAGCCTTATAGGCATGTATATCACATGTATAACTTTTTATATCAGATTGGGTAGTCATATATTGAGTAATTCCTTATGTTTATTCTGTTAGCCCGCGATGGCCCATTTGGCCCATTTTCCAATGATAGTACGATAAGAAGGATATGTAACGTTAGTACTCGGTTAAGTAAGGTACCGGGTGCCCGTTGCGGCCCATCGGTTTGGGTCATGACAAAAGTGGTATCAGAGCAGTTTTATTATAGGGAGTCTACAAGCCGTGTCTAGTAGATTCTTGTTTATGGGTCTGTTGTGCACCACACTTATAAGCAGGAGGCTACAAGGCATTTAGGACTGACACTCTTTCTTCTTACTCTAAATCGTATGGTTGAGCTCACTTATAAGAATTCAAACTCCTAGCTTATATTTTATTCGTAATAAGACGATACCTACAGTTGGTAAGAGATTGAATGTAGCTATGGAAGAGTTGAGTCAGAGGAACTTGATTTTTCATGGTTCTTATGATGAGTAAATGTAAGGTCCTCAGTAGATCTTGTATGTACTAAGACATGTAAGTCTCTTGATAAGGAGCCTTAAGCCAAGAATATCTATCCACCCCTGTGGTGAAAGGCAATGCGAGATTTAGAACCTAGATACCAGTTTCAACAAGTAGAAGAAGCACGGTGAAGAAGGGTACGAGACGCCCAATTAATGAAGATTATCAGTATTTACAATCCAGGCAGAGGAATATAAGCCTTTTTAGTTACCTTCAACAATAACAGAGGTATGTACAATTGGCCACACCCATCTCATTTATTCCCTATGGAAGCTAATAGAAGTAGTATAAGAGATGGACGGATATTAGGATCCGGCTAGGGTAAGAGTGACCCAACATGGTGGATGTCTTGTTTGCATTGGTTGACATGTCCGACGGATATTACAAATGTACTAATAAATCTCCTTGTGAGACACCCAGATGATGCACTCTAAAAATAGTACAGCTAGATATAAGTACTACAAAGATAGGCACTGGAATCCTGGAAGGGATAAATATTATCTTAGTGTGACTTCTGTCCCTAGTAGAGAAAGAATGTTAGGCAACCCGAAGAGCCAGTAGATGGAGCAAGGGGAGCTAAAAGCAAAAGAATGTCTTGTTCGAGTTTTAAGAATAAAGTGATAGACATAAATGTTAGCGGAAAATAAGAAGAGAGTTAATGAAGCATTATGAGTAAGATGTGATACATGGATGACAATGGTAGATCAAAAAGATGATAGTATTGTAGAGTCTATAGTCAGGTGAAGGAAAAGACGAGAGGTGACAAGCCTTGAGACAACAAAAGAGTATAGGCCATAAATTCATATCCTAATTTCGAGAAACAAGTTCGTGACTCTAACGCGACTACCGAAGGGAAAAGTTAGATCCTAGAGTAATAATAAATTAGCATGACCAATGAACAAGATAAACTAAACATGAACTAGGGACTGAGTAATAGTCGGCATCATGAGAATTTTAGAGATGCTAAGACACTTACCAATTGTAGATGAACAAACAAACAAGTAAAATGAAGATGTCTCAGTAATATTCCAATCGTCAATAGCAAAGAACAGCAAAACCCCAAAATCCAAGTGCATCAGAGTTCCCAAGGGTTTTAAGTGAACCCCAAGTAGTGCTCGCACCGAGAAAGGGCAAAAATCGAATTTTGATGGCCTTGGCTTTCAGCCGGCCAAAGTCTCAAAATAAAGAGTCCTAAAACTCTCACTGGTCGTGACGGCGCTTACCTGTTACACCCCATATTTTCGTACGTGAAAGTACACCATAAGTAAATTAATGGAAGCTCGAAAATGCGATGTTACATCCCGCATTTTCGTATATTAAAGTTTCATCGTAGGTTAATCGACGTAAGTTCGGGAATGAGATTATTTTGAGATTATATGCATTATGCTATTTCAAACAAGTGATGAGTAAATTCATGAAGGTGAGAGGGTAAGCAAATCGAAGAAAATGAGTTTCGTCGAAGTTTGTCAATTTGGGATAAAATACGACCCGAGTTATAATGCCTAGTATTTATGGACTTGTGCCATACAAGGTACCACATGACCATGATAGTAAGATGTATAAAGTGTATTAAAAGTGAGTAGTATTTTAAGTAATTTGAGATAATCCTTAATTATATGGATAATTGGTTAATTATTGGTTAATGAGAGATTAACTAATTAATTAACGAATTGGTGGGTGATTAAGACTTTTGGATAAGCCCCAACGTGGCAGCCCACTCTGCCCATATATATGACTCTTAAATCATTGCAAGGTGGCATAGTTAGAAGAACTTTGGTGGCCAAGTCTTACATTGTGGGGCCCACACCACAAGACTTAAAAACCTATCTAAATCACTTAAGAACGTGCTTGCATCTCTACAATAAGGTGAAGGGGAACTTCAGCAAGTCATACGAAATTATTTTGTGTAATAGTAACGTGAGGATTTTCATAACATCTTCAACAAATTCAACAAGATTTCATAGCAATTCAACAAGATTTCTTAGCATCTTAGCAACGTGATATATTGTAATTTTAAGGGAGTACGGTGCAATATTTTTCAAGAATATCATACAGATTTTTCCCTACTCCGATCCGTCGTCACGTGTTTTGTCGCAAAAGACGCGGGTTAGAGGTATTGCTAAGAGAATCGGTTCAGGTATGTTAAGGTTATCCCTTCTTTCTTTTTGCATGATCAATACGATACAAACAAAACAAGCAAATGCACAGCTTTCATAAATGACTCTATTCATGGGTCGTAGAAATATATGTAGTTGATAAAGTTTATCCGAAAGGCATATTGATCTTACGATATTACGAGAAATCTTATTAACATAATTCTTATGCATTTCATGCATTTATACATGTATATTAACTCATGACTAGATGGCATTATATACGTGTATATTATATGTATATGGGATATTAGAAAAGGTTACGGTGCTATATACGCACCACCACCTAATCAGCTGGTATACGTGGATGATTTGCCCACAGTAGCCAAGATGATATGATGGGATGCCCTCGGAGGCTGGATGATGTTATGAACGCATATACCTATGCATGGTATGACATTTATACGCATATGCATGACATTCTAAGTATTAAATGATTCACAGAGCTATGCAGACTTACATGTCGAGTCTTTTACTCCACGTTTCTCTCATGTCTATTATTTACTGATTTTCATTCCTTACATACTCGGTACATCATTTGTATTGACGTCCCTTTTACCTGGGAATGCTGCGTTTCATGCTCGCAAGTCCCGATACACAGGTCGAGAGTCCTCCAAGTAGGCTATTAGTTCAGCGAAATATGTTAGTGTGCTCCATTTACTCCTGAGTTCCTATCTGGTCAGTATGATTAAGATATGTATTGATTGGTATGGCGGGGCTCCGTCCCGACCTTTATGACAATTATGTACTCTTAGAGGCTTGTTGATAGATGTCATGTATATGAAAGATTGTATGAACTTGTCGGCCTATGTTCAGTGTAAGAGTGCGCATTTTAGCCTTATAGGCATGTATATCACATGTATAACTTTTTATATCAGATTGGGTAGTCATATATTGAGTATTCCCTAATGTTTATTCCGTTAGCCCATGATCGCCCATTTGGCCCATTTGCCAATGATAGTACGATAAGAAGGATATGTAATGTTAGTACTCGGTTAAGTAAGGCACCGGGTGCCCGTTGCGGCCCATCGTTTTGGGTCGTGACAAAAGTGGTATCAGAGCAGTTTTGTTATAGGGAGTCTACAAGCCGTGTCTAGTAGAGTCTTGTTTATGGGTGTGTTGTGCACCACACTTATAAGCAGGAGGCTACAAGGCATTTAGGACTGACACTCTTTCATCTTACTCTAAATCGTATGGTTGAGCTCACTTATAAGAATTCAAACTCCTAGCTTATATTTTATTCATAATAAGACGATACCTACAGTTGGTAAGAGATTGAATGTAGCTATGGAAGAGTTGAGTCAAAGGAACTCGATTTTTCATGATTCTTATGATGAGTAAATGTAAGGTCCTCAGTAGATCTTGTATGTACTAAGACATGTAAGTCTCTTGATAAGGAGCCTTAAGCGAAGAATATCTATCCACCCCTGTGGTGAAAGGCAATGCGAGATTCAGAAGGTAGATACCAGTTTCAACAAGTAGAAGAAGCACGGTGAAGAAGGGTACGAGACGCCCAGTTAATGAAGATTATCAGTATTTACAATTCAGGCAGAGGAATATAAGCCTCTTTAGTTACCTTCAACAATAACAGAGGTATGTACAATTGGCCACACCCATCTCATGTATTCCCTATGGAAGCTAACAGAAGTAGTATAAGAGATGGACGGATATTAGGAATTGGCTAGGGTTAGAGTGACCCAACATGGTGGATGTCTTGTTTGCATTGGTTGACATGTCCGATGGATATTGCAAATGTACTAATAAATCTCCTTTTGAGACACCCAGATGATGCACTCTAAAAATAGTAAAGCTAGATATGAGTACTACAAAGATAGGCATTGGAATCCTGGAAGGGATAAATATTATCTTAGTGTGACTTCTGTCCCTAGTAGATAAAGAATGTTAGGCAACCCGAAGAGCCAGTAGATGGAGCAAGGGGAGCTAAAAGCAAAAGAATGTCTTGTTTGAGTTTTAAGAATAAAGTGATAGACATAAATGTTAGCGAAAAATAACAAGAGAGTTAATGAAGCATTATGAGTAAGATGTGATACATGGATGACAATGGTAGATCAAAAAGATGATAGTATTGCAGAGTCTATAGTCAGGTGAAGGAAAAGACGAGAGGTGACAAGCCTTGAGACAACAAAAGAGTATAGGCCATAAATTCATATCCTAATTTCGAGAAACAAGTTCGTGACTCTAACGTGACTACCGAAAGGAAAAGTTAGATCCTAGAGTAATAATAAATTAGCATGACCAATGAACAAGATAAACTAAACATGAACTAGGGACTGAGTAATAGTCGGCATCATGAGAATTTCAGAGATGCTAAGACACTTACCAATTGTAGATGAACAAATAAACAAGTAAAATGAAGATGTCTCAGTAATATTCCAATCGTCAATAGCAAAGAACAGCAAAACCCCAAAATCCAAGTGCATCAGAGTTCCCAAGGGTTTCAAGTGAACCCCAAGTAGTGATCGCACCAAGAAAGGCCAAAAATCAAATTCTGATGGCCTTGGCTTTCAGCCGGCCAAAGTCTCAAAATAAAGAGTCCTAAAACTCTCACTGGTCATGACGGCGCTTACCTGTTACACCCCATATTTTCGTACGTAAAAGTACACCATAAGTAAATTAATGGAAGCTCGAAAATGCGATGTTACATCCCGCATTTTCGTATATTAATGTTTTATCGTAGGTTAATCGACGTAAGTTCGGGAATGAGATTATTTTGAGATTATATGCATTATGCTATTTCAAACAAGTGATGAGTAAATTCATGAAGGTGAGAGGGTAAGCAAATCGAAGAAAACGAGTTTCGTCGAAGCTTGTCAATTTGGGATAAAATACGACCCGAGCTATAATGCCTGGTATTTATGGATTTGTGCCATATAAGGTACCACATGACCATGATAGTAAGATATATAAAGTGTGTTAAAAGTGAGTAGTATTTTAAGTAATTTGAGATAATCCTTAATTATATAGATAATTGGTTAATTATTGGTTAATAGGAGATTAACTAATTAATTAACGAATTGGTGGGTGATTAAGACTTTTGGATAAGCCCCAACGTGGCAGCCCACTATGCCCATATATATGACTCTGAAATCATTGCAAGGTGGCATAGTTAGAAGAATTTTGGTGGCCAAGTCTTACATAGTGGGGCCCACACCACAAGACTTAAAAACCTATCTAAATCACTTAAGAACGTGCTTGCATCTCTACAATAAGGTGAAGGGGAACTTCAGCAAGTCATACGAAATTATTTTGTGTAATAGTAACGTGAGGATTTTCATAACATCTTCAACAAATTCAACAAGATTTCATAGCAATTCAACAAGATTTCTTAGCATCTTAACAACGTGATATGTTGCAATTTTAAGGGAGTACGGTGCAATCTTTCTCAAGAATATCATACAGATTTTTCCCTACTCCGATCCGTCGTCACGTGTTTTGTTGCAAAAGACGCGGGTTAGAGGTATTGCTAAGAGAATCGGTTCCGGTATGTTAAGGCTATCCCTTCTTTCTTATAATATAATCATTACGATACAAACAAAACGAGCAAACGCACAGCTTTTATAAATGACTCTATTCATGGGTCGTAGAAATATACGTAGTTGATAAAGTTTATCCGAAAGGCATTTTAATCTTACGACATTCTGAGAAATCTTATTAACGTAATTCTTATGCATTTCATGCATTTATACATGTATATTGACTCACGACTAGATGGCATTATATACGTATATGTTATATGTATATGGGATATTAGAAAAGGTTACGGTGTTATATACGCACCACCACCTGATAAGCTGGTATACGTGGATGATTTGCCCACAGTAGCCAAGATGATATGATGGGATGCCCTCAGAGGCTGGATGATGTTATGAACGCATATACCTATGCATGGTATGACATTTATACGCATATGCATGACATTCTAAGTATTAAATGATTCACAGAGCTATGCAGACTTACATGTCGAGTCTTTTACTCCATGTTTCTCTCATGTCTATTATTTACTGATTTTCATTCCTTACATACTCAGTACATTATTTGTATTGACATCCCTTTTGCCTGGGAACGCTGCGTTTCATGCCCGCAAGTCCCGATACACAGGTCGAGAGTCCTCCAAGTAGGCTATCCGCTCAGCGAAATGTGTTAGTGTGCTCCATTTACTCCTGAGTTGCTATCTGGTCAGTATGATTAAGATATGTATTGATTGGTATGGCGGGGCTCTGTCCCGACCTTTATGACAATTATATATTCTTAGAGGCTTATAGATAGATGTCATGTATATGAAAGATTGTATGGCCTTGTCGGCCAATGTTCAGTGTAAGAGTGCTCATTTTAACCTTATAGGCATGTATATCACATGTATAACTTTTTATATCAGATTGGGTAGTCATATATTGAGTATTCCCTTATGTTTATTCTGTTAGCCCGTGATGGCCCATTTGGCCCATTTGCCAATGATAGTACGATAAGAAGGATATGTAACGTTAGTACTCGGTTAAGTAAGGCACCGGGTGCCCGTTGCGGCCCATCGGTTTGGGTCGTGACAAAAGTGGTATCAGAGCAGTTTTGTCATTAGGAGTCTAGTAGAGTCTTGTTTATGGGTGTGTTGTGCACCACACTTATAAGCAGAAGGCTACAAGGTATTTAGGACTGTCACTCTTTCTTCTTACTCTAAATCGTATGGTTGAGCTCACTTATAAGAATTCAAACTCCTAGCTTATATTTTATTCGTAATAAGACGATACCTACAGTTGGTAAGAGATTGAATGTAGCTATGGAAGAGTTGAGTCAGAGGAACTCGATTTTTCATGATGCTTATGATGAGTAAATGTAAGGTCCTCAGTAGATCTTGTATGTACTAAGACATGTAAGTCTCTTGATAAGGAGCCTTAAGCTAAGAATATCTATCCACCCCTGTGGTGAAAGGCAATGCGAGATTCAGAAGCTAGATACCAGTTTCAACAAGTAGAAGAAGCACGGTGAAGAAGGGTACGAGACGCCCAGTTAATGAAGATTATCAGTATTTACAATTCAGGCAGAGGAATATAAGCCTTTTTAGTTACCTTCAACAATAACAGAGGTATGTACAATTGGCCACACCCATCTCATTTATTCCCTATGGAAGCTAGCAGAAGTAGTATAAGAGATGGACGGATATTAGGATCCGGCTAGGGTTAGAGTGACCTAACATGGTGGATGTCTTGTTTGCATTGGTTGACATGTCCGACGGATATTGCAAATGTACTAATAAATCTCCTTGTGAGACACGCAGATGATGCACTCTAAAAATAGTACAGCTAGATATGAGTACTACAAAGATAGGCACTGGAATCCTGGAGGGGATAAATATTATCTTAGTGTGACTTCTGTCCCTAGTAGAGAAAGAATGTTAGGCAACCCGAAGAGCCAGTAGATGGAGCAAGGGGAGCTAAAAGCAAAAGAATGTCTTGTTCGAGTTTTAAGAATAAAGTGATAGACATAAATGTTAGCGGAAAATAAGAAGAGAGTTAATGAAGCATTATGAGTAAGATGTGATACATGGATGACAATGGTAGATCAAAAAGATGATAGTATTGCAGATTCTATAGTCAAGTGAAGGAAAAGACGAGAGGTGTCAAGCCTTGAGACAACAAAAGAGTATAGGCCATAAATTCATATCCTAATTTCGAGAAACAAGTTCGTGACTCCAACGCGACTACCAAAAGGAAAAGTTAGATCCTAGAGTAATAATAAATTAGCATGACTAATGAACAAGATAAACTAAACATGAACTAGGGACTGAGTAATAGTCGGCATCATGAGAATTTCAGAGATTGCGTCCCGGCGATAATAGGATGGACAACAGAAGAAGATTCATGAGAAATTCAGAGAATGGTCATTCAGGAAGATGCTTCCCTAAAGCAAGCAATGGTTAATCTTAAGGGGCTGTATATTCCAGTTATACTAAGTGTCACCCCTCACGAGTAAGGAATTTCGTTATCCTTGGTACAGAAAGCTTACCGCGAGGCGAGTAAGGATCATCGATGATGTGGAAAGACACCAAAGATGAAGAGGTAAAACATCTATACGTAGATCATCATAGCACTAAATCTTAGTATTCCCCTAAATGGGGGAATACAGAGTGATGTGTCATGAAGTCAGAATTAAATGGTTCTAGTAATTATGGAATGGTGAAGAAAGAATGCGATAAAAATGAAATAGGAATGAGCTTGCACTTACCCAAATCCTATAGATATACTACAATTCCAGAACATTATGCAAGCACAACGTCAAGTAGAGGAAGTAAGGGTTTCTGCCCGAGATGTTAGTGATAAATAAGGAGCCTGTGCGAGACCTAAGTTAAGACAAAGGAAATAACCCAAGAAAGATTATGCGGAATGTTGATATGAGAATGGGTCAACGAATAGTTAACAGTTGATTTAGGAAGAGCCTAGTTATGGCTAGACAAGGGGATACAGACAAATAAACAGATCGTGCAAGATAAACATAGTGAACCCCAACATGGGGAATTTAGTCTCGCAGGCATGACATTGTGATCCTTAAGAAATATTCAGATAGGAGTTGGGATAGTTAAAGGTACCGTATGAGTGTTAAAGAAATAAAAGAGAGTTTTATTGGGAAGACAGTCAAAATATCAGTTCAGAAACAATGCTACAAACACAAGGGCGTGGAGGTAAGTAACTACGGATAATTACAAGCAAGGAAGGACATCAAAATTCTATCGGGTATACGATGTAATAAGCTCACAACTTTACAAGAGTCAGAGGGTCTTCCCTAAGTACTAAAACGAAAGACTAGCTGAGGAGATAAGGAAGAAGGCTTCAACCTAAGCATAGTAACTTGAAGAAGAAATGGTCATGTAAAAACAGTCTAACTATAAAACTGTATGCACTCCAAAGGAATGTGGCACATACCGTGGCTAATGAACGGGAAGTAAAAAAAATCAAAAGTAATATTCGAAGCCATATGAGTTGCACAAAAATTCCGGCATACGTGGGAACTAAGATAAGCTAAGTATGCACGCAACAAGGGGGCAGAAAGACCAGGAAAATTAATAGCTTACGTTTAAAGAAAGCTGAGAAGGAACGAGAGGAATTATTCGATCAATGATCTAGAGTTAGTTACGTTATAAACGCACTTAAGATTTTGGAGTATTATCCATGCAGCATATATGTTGACAATCATACAACTGTAGAAGACTCTGGTCTAAGTTAAAAGAAAGAATTGAGTCCAGGACATAGACAAAGGATTGAATTATTGGATGATGGTATCACAGACATTCCATACCGTCTATGAAAGGGTAAAGTAATAACTAATGCCATGAGCCACAGATCGGAAGATAGCTTAAGCCTACATAAAGGTTGCTCAGAGGGAAGAGAAAACTAAAGAGTAATATTAACTAAGTAAATCAGGAGTATGATTATTGGACCCAAAACATTTTAGACATCGTGATTGACAATATAGCAGAATCACTTTTAATATCAGAGGTACAAGAGAGATAGTACAACAACCATATTCTATAACGGCTCTACGTTAGAGCCAGTTAGTAAAGTACCAACCTCATAAGAAGTTAGTATGAAGCTCCCACCGGATTGTGTATGCACAAAAGGTGCAAGTATTATAATAGAGCTTCAAGTTGTGGATGTGAATTATATCTGTGTGAAAGCAAGGTCATGAAAGAGATAGAAGATATGATGTGAGATTTTAAGGTAAATAAGGTAAATGTGAACAACGTATGAGATACTCAAATGCAGAAAGTTGCGAATAATCCATACTGCAGATAGAAGGCTAAAAGCGCTGGGATTCAATATCCAGGAATGGTAGCAGCGTCGTTAGTGGCATATCTTCCAACCTTTGGGTTCTAGGTATCGAGAGGCCTAGTCAAGATAGTAAAGAAGAGTTAGAGACGATGTGATATCTTGCTTGATATTCCAGAATAACATAAGGAAATCTATGGTGCAAGCAAGTTGAAGGAAGGTTGCAAGTATTATAAAGAGATATGTGTAGGTCGCAAGCTAAAGTTTGGTGGACTGACAAGGTTTTAGGAAGACAGGAGTAAGGATAAGAAAAAGTGAGTGAGAAGGTGACGAGAGTGGATAAGTTCTCGGGATTAAGCCCATGAAAACAAGAAAGCGGATTGGTTCTTTAAGTTATAGAAAGCTCGATATAACCTGAATGAACTCAAAGGAGTCAAAGACTAATAACATCTAGAAGAGATGGAATGCTGCCCTGGTAGTAGAATGAGGGTGTAATTATGATAGATAAAGGATGACGTTTGGGCCTTCGATTGAGTAATGATTTGACTTCATGAATTGTACAGGATTAAAATACCCACATAAGGTGAATCACATCGGGATGCTATGAAATACAATTATAAAAGCTGGTATCGCCCCAGGTGGATCAGTCTTATCATTTCAGATATTCCCCAATGTGACGTGAGCTCTATTGACTACATAAAAAGTCAAGTTATCAATGGCAGATTATAGATCAATATTGAGGGGAATCAACAATGGATGGATTAAAATTACAAAGTATGAGATGAGAATAGGCCATCACTCTTAAGATGAACAGTGATAAAGAAGCATTAAAGGACTTAGATATATACATATAGGATAAGCAACAAAAGTAACCTGGAGTTTGGTAGCAGACCTCAGTAACGATAAATCGAAGTAAGAGTTATGGTATAGTATGACCTACCTAGATGCAGTAAATTCATACGGATGGATAACCTGGTCTACGAAATGAGATATAGCAATATTCGTAGGTTCAACAAAGTACCGAGTAGAGAATTTTAGTGTACTTATAGATGCCCAGAGGGACATCTTATCAAGCTCTGTATATGTTTACAAAGTGAGGCGTACAGATTGGCTAAAAGCTGGAGGAAAAAGGAGAGAAGAGTCGCATAGGCACATTTACAAGGTCAGAATCGTACATGCTGCATGATAAAATGTAACAACAATTACGAGATTGAAAATATTCTGACCACAAGTCATGGTATGAGAAAGAGGCCAAAAGGGGGAAATGCCCTAGCCCTTGGATTTATTCACAGAACAATTGCCTAGATGGCAAGAAGAGTACTAAAGTATTTGCGAGAGCTATAGGTTATGATAATGATAAGTACATCAGTCAACATTCGAGGATGAGTGTTCCAAAAGGGGGAAATGACTTTACACCCCATGTTTTCGTATGCGAAAGTACGCCATAAGTAAATTGATGGAAGCTCGGAAATGGTATGTTACATCCCGCATTTTCGTATGTTAATATTTCGTCATAAGTTAGTCGATGTAAGTTCGGGAATGAGATTATTTTGAGATTATATGCATTATACTATTTCAAACAAGTGATGAGTAAATTCGTGAAGGTGAGAGGGTAAGCAAATCGAAGAAAATGAGTTTCGTCGAAGTTTGTCAATTTAGGATAAAATACGGCCCGAGCTATAATGCTTGGTATTTATGGACTTATGCCATACAAGGTACCACAAGACTATGATAGTAAGATGTATAAAGTGTGTTAAAAGTGAGTAGTATTTTTAGCAATTTGAGATAATCCTTAATTATATGGGTAATTAGTTAATTATTGGTTAATGGTAGATTAACTAATTGATTAAGGAATTGGTGGGTGATTAAGGCTTTTGGATAAGTCCCAACGTGGAAGCCCACTATGACCATATATACGACTCTAAAATCATTGCAAGGTGGCATAGTTAGAAGAATTTTTGTGGCTAAGTCTTACAAAGTGCGGCCCATGCCACAAGACTTAAAAACCTATCTAAATCACTTAAGAAGGTGCTTGCATCTATACAATAAGGTGAAGGGAAACTTCAGCAAGACATATGAAATTATTTTGTGTAATAGTAACGTGAGAATTTTCATAACACCTTCAACAAATTCAACAAGCTTTCATAGCAATTCAACAATACTTCTTAGCATCTTAGCAACGTGAGATGTTGCAATTTTAAGGGAGTACGGTGCAATCTTTCTCAAGAATATCATATGGATTTTTCCCTACTCTGATCCGTCGTAACGTGTTTTGTCGCAAAAGACGTAGGTTAGAGGGATTGCTGAGAGAATCAGTTAAGCTATGTTAAGGCTATCCCTTCTATCTTTTGGCATGATCAATACCATACACATGAAACACACAGCTTTCATAAATGACTCTATTCGTAGAAGTACTAGGGGTGTCTATATTCTTGATTCCCCATGTAAATTATTATTATATCTTCTGTTCATGAGTCTCAGAAAAATACGTAGTTGATAAAGTTTATCCGAAAGGCATATTGATCTTATGACATTCTGAGAAATCTTATTAACGTAATTCTTATGCATTTCATGCATTTATACATGTACATTGAACCATGACCAGATGGCGTTATATACACGTATATTATAAGTATATGGGATATGAGAAAAGGTTACAGTGTTATATACGCACCACCACCTAATCAGCTGGTAAACGTTGATGATTTACCCACAGTGGCCGAGATGATATGATGGGATGCCCTTAGAGGCTGGATGGTGTTATGAACGCATATACATATGCATGGTATGATATTTATACGTATATGCATGACATTGTATGTATTAAATGATTCACAGAGCTATACAGACTTACATGTCGAGTCTTTTACTCCATATTTCTCTCATGTCTATTATTTACTGATTTTCATTCCTTACACACTCGGTACATTATTTGTATTGACGTCCCTTTTGCCTGGGGACACTGTGTTTCATGCCCGCAGGTCCCGATAAACAGGTCGAGAGTCCTCCAAGTAGGCTATAGGCTCAAGGGAAGGTGTTGGTGTGCTCCATTTTCTCCGGAGTTGCTATTTGGTTAGTATGATTAAGATATGTATTGATTGGTATGGCGGGGCTCTGTCGCGACCTTTATGACAATTATGTATTCTTAGAGGCTTGTAGACAGATGTCATGTATATCAAAGATTGTATGGCCTTATCAGCCTATGTTTAGTGTAAGAGTGCTCATTTTAGCCTTATAGGCCCGTATGTCACATGTATAAGTTTTTATATCAGATTGGGTAGTCTTATATTGAGTATTCCCTTATGTTTATTCTGCTCAGCCCATGATGGACCGTTTGGCCCATTTGCTAATGATAGTATGATAAGAAGGATATGTAACGTTGGTACTCGGTTAAGTAAGGCATGGGGTGCCCGCTGTGGCCCATCGGTTTGGATCGTGACACTAACCTATTTGCTAGGCAAGACAATCATAAATAAATAATCAAACATAATAACAAAGTACAAGTTATATAAGTCTAAGAGATAAATATTATAAATAAAGATAGTGGCAATACATAATGTAACGACCTGACCGGTCATTTTAAACTCTAGCGCGATGTTCGGCGGTTTGAGGCCTTGAGTATCTTCACTTCAGGTATTATGACTTGTACATGTGGTCGGAATCGAACTCCGGGAATTTCAGAGTTGCTTTGGAAAGAAAATTCTAATTTCGGAAGCTTTAATTTGGAAAATTAGCTAAGATTTGACTTTTTACGTAATCGACCTCAGAATCGTGATTTGATGGTTCCAACATGCTCGTATGATGATTTTGGTCTTAGGAGCGTGTCCGGATGTTGATTTGGAGGTCCGTAGGTTATTTCTGCGTCAATTAGCGAAAGTTGGAAATTTTATGATTTTGGAAAGTTTGACCGGGAGTGGACATTTTGATATCAGGGTCAGATTCTGATTCTGAAAGTTGGAGTAGGTCTGTAATGTCAATTAGGACTTGTGTGCAAAATTTGAGGTCAATCGGATATGATTTGGTAGGTTTCGGCGTCGACTGTAGAAGTTAGAAGTTTTAAATTTTATTAAGCTTGAATTGGGGGGCGATTCGTGGTTTTAGCATTGTTTGATGTGATTTGGAGGTTCAACTAAGTTCGTATGATGTTTTAGGATGCGTTGGCATAACTGGTTAAGGTCTTGATGGCCTCGGATAGATTCCGTAGGGTTAACGGATCGAGTTTAGGCTTGGGGGAAAGCTGAGGTAGCCGGTGTCTGGTGCAATCGCACCTGCGAGAAAAGGGCCACAGGTGCAAGACCGCAGAAGCGGTCCAAGGGTCACAGATGTAGAATGGAGTGAGGGTGGATAGATTCGCAGGTGCGAGGAAATTTCCACACCTGTTGGCTCGCAGATGCGGGTGGAGGAGTGGAGAAGCAGGAGCTGGGCTGAGGGGGAGGGCCGCAAAAGCGGCAGTTCGTGCGCAGAAGCGCATTTTTGCACGCAAAAGCGGAGATGGCCCAGGTGAGGGACGTTCGTAGAAGCCAGTTTTTACTCGCAAAAGCGAGGCCGCAGATGCGGCAATTCTGTCCGCAGTAGCAAAAACTGAGAAGAACATAAAGGACCGAACTTGGTCATTTATTCATTTTCGTTTGGGATTTTTGGAGCTCGGTTCTTGGGCGATTTTGAGGATTTTCTTCATGTAACACAAGGTAAGTATTTTCCCACTTGTTAGTGAGCTAAATGTAAGGTTTATATGTGGATTTAAGGAGGAAAAGTTTGGGAAAATTTGGCATTTTGGTAGGAAAACCTAGAAATTGGTATTTGTGGATTTTGACCACGAAATTTGACATGGAATTTTGGATAAATTATATATTTGAGTTCGTGGTGTTATGGGTAAAGTTATCTTCGAAACTATTTCGGAATCTGGGCACGTGGGCCTGAGGGTTGATTTTATAGATTTTTCGAGCGGAGTTGGGAATTGTTTAAATTAATTACCTATGGGTATTATAGTATATTTTTGATTGGTTTGCACGTTGTTTGAATAGTTTTGGATCGACGGGCATCGATTTGAGGTATTGGAGTGGCGTTTGAGCCAGTTATTGAACTTCAGAGCGAGGTAAGTCTCATGTCTAACCTTGTGAGGGGGAAACAACCCCTAGGTGATATTTATTATTATGTGCTACTGTTTGTGGGTTCTACGTACGCCCAAGGTGACGAGAGTCCGTACGTAGCTGTAGCATGTTTATGTCCGGGTAGACCAAGGATCTTATCCTGTAATATTTGAATTATTTGAACTCATGTTGCTGACATTAATTAATCGAAGTTATAAATGAAATTGATTTCGAAATAATTATATGTATACTAGGCCAAGCCTTAACACTTTGACTTGTGGGTAAGTTATTTGAGAAGCGGTAAGATTATATCCATTTTGTACCCACGTACGGTGTTGTAAACACGTGTATCGTAATTTGGTAACTTCCTTCCTTTTCTTGTGGAGCGGGCCGAATGCCTCGACAGCATATAGGTGCATCTATGGTTCGTGCCGCTCGACCCTCGGCAGTGTACACATTATTCCGGATGGGCCGAACGTCCTCGGCAGAATCATGAATTATATCACTTGTAGCCGAACATTCACGAGTTAACCTCTCTACTGATTCCCGACATTTTATTCGGCACTCCGGGTGTATTTGATTATGACATTTGACAACTTCCGGAGATACTAAGGTAGAATACAAAATGGAGAAAAATTCATATTTTAAAGGAAATAATTGGAAACCTTTGAGATTTATGTCACTATTATTGTGCACTTCATACCTGTTATGGATTATTATATTATTTCTTGGACCTCTAGTAAGTGTCGATGTCGACCCCTCATCACTACTTCTCCGGGGTTAGGTTAGATACTTACTGGGTACGCGTTGATTTACGTACTCATGCTGCACTCCTGCACTAAATGTGTAGGATGTGACAGGTGCATTGATGACCACCTTGGCGCGTAGGCGCACCTGCTGGAGATACTTCATGTGAGCTGCATTCCAAGCTACGCATCGCAGTCCATCCAGTCTCAATTGTATTATTTATTTTATTCTCTCTTAGTACATTCGGGACAGATGCTGTATTATTGTTATATTTCTTAGAAAATGCTCGTGCACTTGTGACACCGGATTTTGGGGGTTTCTACGGGTTGTTCGTTGTTATAATTGTGTAAATACTTTCATTTACTCGGTAAATTCTATTTGATGTTGTTCAATTAATGAAAACCAGAATTTCAAAACACTAAAAATGAGTAATTACCGTTGGTTTGCCTGACAGCGGTTTTAGGCGCCATCACGACCTTCAGCGAATTTTGGGTTGTGACACATAAATACCTCAAAATAGATAATACAAAGTCATGAGCTCTACAACAACAGCACAAGTCTGATAATATAAAATACTATATGAACAACAACAACAATAATAGAAATGGCAAGTGATGCCAAGGACTACGATCAGAATGTATCTCTACCTCGTCTCTCAGCAACTCAAAAATGATCCAGCACAACTCTCCGCTAGGTCCCGCACCTGGATCTGCACAATTAAGTGCAGAGTATAGTATGAATACAAATCATGTACTCTGTGAGTACCATGACTAGCCTCAGAGAGTTAGTGGCAAGAATCACAAATAATACTCGCGGGATAAATTTATGCAAGTCATGAATACAAATACACACAATAACAATACTGAAATCTACACATAAGATACATATAAGGCCTACGGTGTAATAGAGAAGATATGAACTATCATCGAACGAAACAACAATTCAGCATATACAGAGGATACGCATAAACAGACAAGTCAATACACAGATAAAGACTTATAGAGAAGATATGTACTGAGTATCCTTTCATAATTAAGCATCATATATAGAAGATATGCGTGAAAAGTGCATGTATACAGTTCTAGAGCTATCATATAGAGGATATGCAGTAAAAATCATGTATACACCCAAGGAGTTTGGTTATAGAGAAGATACGCAAAAACCCAACAATGATCAATTCTCCATGCCTCCATGAACGTCATAAAGGAGAAACATGAGCGGACGGTCCTAGGGGGATGGATCCTTATGGACACACTGCATGGATAACTCACGTGATATAACAACCGCATGGACAACTCACATGCCACGATTAATTCAACTCGCACGAAAAACTCACGCGCTGTCAAAGCAATCCATAACACGTAAAGCATATATAAGCATACATGTATACAATTAATGGATATAATGTCACACACTCCGGGACTGATAAAATGCCATACTAAGGTGTATGCATGTGCAAAGTGAACAACTACAGCACAAATAAGGTGGATACACCACACAAACGAGCATCATGTTAAATAGGCAGAGGAAGACTATACATGATCTCTACCATGATTCACGAAACTACGTAGTCGTACAACATATAAATCACGATATCAATGATCACAAATATTCAAAGCATGGCATAATAAAGCCTAAAGACTACTTCGAGCATGGATAAACATAGTGGATGCACATGGGCTCTACCCCTTGCATGTACGCCACCCCTAACACATAACCAACATCAACAATTCACGCAACTAGTCCCTCAAATCAAAACTAGGCAACATACTGTCATGACCCAAATACCTAACCAGTCGTGATGGTGCCTATCGTGGAACTAGGCAAGCCGACATTCTCAATATGCTTTCAATATATAACAGAAGTGAGCTAAAGCAATTAAACTAACTGAAGGTTTAATAATAACGAGGTAAAAACCCAAAACACAAGTGCGGAATGGTAGCCTGACATCGGGGTGTCACTAAGTCATGAGCATCTAACAACCAATCTAGAAACAGAGTCTACTATAGTCTATGCCAAATGCCAATACAAGAGAGAAAAGATAATAAGAAAGGAGAAATAAGGATTGCGGATGTCGGCAGCTACCTCGTAAGTATCCGATAATCAGATTACGCACGAAATCAACAACCGCCAGAACCGTACACACCTGGATCTGCACATGAAGTGCAGGGTGTAGCATGAGTACAACCAACTCAGCAAGTAACAAAATTAAATAAGGAACTGAGAAGCAGTGACGAGCTATTAAAATACAAATCATTTCAAAAGTTTTCAGTAAAGAGTGAACATGCTTTCAAATCCGATGGTATAAGTCAAATCTGTTCGAGCTCAAGTAAAACAGACATGAATCTTCCAGAATTTTCACAACAACAACAGACAACAACTAAGTGCAACAATAAATAAAAGCAAGTACATCCTCTCAAGGCAGCAGTCACTCAACTCATCTCTACAGCTCATACTCTTGGCTCTCAGCCCTAAATACACACTCTCAATAGGTACATGCGCTCATTGGGGATGTACAGACTCCGGAGGGGCTCCTTCAGCCCAAGTGCTATATTGCTGCGGCGTGCAACCCGATCTAATATTGTTGCGGCATGCAACCCGATCCAATATTGTTGCGACGTGCAACCCGATCCCATATTGTTGCGGTGTGCAACCCGATCCAATATTGTTGCGGCGTGCAACCCGATCAAATAATATATATATAGCCCGAAGGCTTGTTGCGGCGTGCAACCCGATCCATATACCTCACAGCTCGCACCTTAGGCCCTATCTCAGTCACTAACCTCTCCAGCCCCTCGGGCTCACAAAATATCATAATAATTAGGCCAAACAGAGAATACAACAAGTATCAACAAGATATGAGAGGGAACAGAGATATAAGATACAAGACTATGACTAAGTACAAGACATCAATTAGCAGTCAATTCAAGAAGTATACGACCGATGCAGGTCCTAACAGTGATATCATATGGCCTAAGCAGGGTTTCTAACATGAAAGCCAGTCAATTGCTCAAAGATAAGGAAAAATAAGTAATAACAATGGATATTCGACTTTACAGTCTCACGGGATGGGCCAAGTCACAATCCCTCACGGTGCACGCTCACACGCCCGTCACCTAGCATGTGCGTCACCTCCAAATATTCACATCATACCAATTCTCGAGGTTTCATACCCTGAAAATTAGATTTAAGACTGTTACCTACCTCAAACGCGCAGAAATCCTACTCCGAAATGCCTTTGCTTATCGAATAGGCCTCCAAATGCCCCGAATCTAGCCACAAACAGTACGAGATAATCAATATTGGCTAAAAGGATCAATATCACAAGAAAACTACTAAAATATACTCCAAAATCCGAAATCGGCTCAACCCGGCCCCCCCAGGACCACGTCTCGAAACCCGACGAAAGTCACAAAACCCAAAATCCCATTCACTTACGAGTATAACCATACCAAATTTATCAAAATCCGACCTCCATTGCCCCTCCAAAACCCCAAAATTCACTCTCCAATTCCCAAGCCGTAATCTCCCAAATCTCACCTCAAACACTCACCAACTAGGTGTAACAATCGGTGGGGAAACACCATTATTGAAGATAAATAGGCACAAGGAACTTACCTCGGTGATTACTCTGAAATCTCTCTCAAAATCCCCAATATCCGAGCTCAAAAATGAAGAAAATTGTGAAAATCTCGAAGTCTTCTATTTATAGGTTCTTCCCAGGCTTCTCGCACCTGCGGCTCCATTTCCGCATCTACGATGCCTCAACTACGAGCAAAGCCCCGCTTCTGCAGAAAAATCACTAAAACACTGCCTTCGCTGCTACGATCAAGTGACCGCATCTGCGCTCTTCGCGGGTGCGGGAACTAAATCGCACCTGCGGTCCAAACTCGCACCTGCACCCCTAAATCCACTTCTGCGACCATCGTAGGTGCGGGAATGCCATCGCACCTGAGTCCTCTACCCAGATCCTCCTTAGCCGCATCTACATCTCCTCCTTCACTTCTGCGGGCTAGCACCTGCGGTTCCCACTCCGCAAGTGCGGTTACACCACTAGCAGCAGCATCAGCTGCAATTCTCAACTCCCATCAAGCCGTTAACCACCCGAAATCACCCCAAGACCTCCGGGACCTCAACAAATTATACCAACAAGTCCTATAACAAGATACGAACTTAGTCGAACCTTCGAATCTCTCAAAACAACATCAAAACACCAAATTACACCTGGATTCAAGCCTAAAGAACTTCTAAACTTTCGAATTCCATAACGATGCCGAAACCTACCAAACCACGTCCGATTGATCTCAAATTTTACACACAAGTCAAAAATGATACCACAAACCAATTCCAACTTCCGGAAATCCAATCTGACCCCGATATCAAAATTTTCACTGCCGGCCAAAATCGCCAAAATTCCAACTTTTGCCAATTCAAGCCTAATTCTACTACGGACCTCCAAATCACACTCCGGACGCGCTCCTAAGTCAAAAATCACCTAACAGAGCTAAAGGAACTATTTTCAAATCTGAGGTAGTTTTCCCACAAGTCGACATCCCGTCGACTTTTCCAACTCAAGCTTACAATTAAGAGACTAAGTGTCTCAATTCACTCCAAAACCACTCCGGACCCGAACCAACCAACCCGGTAAGACATAATACAGCTGTAAAGCACAAAGAAGCAGAAATGGGGGAAACGAGGCTATAACTCTCGAAACGACCGGCCGGGTCGTTACAGATACATACCTCAAACAAGCTAAATCAATACTCCAAAAATGCCCTCCCTTGTAAGTCAGCCTTCGAATGGCTCGAATCTAGCTAAAAATAACTCAATATCATCAAATAAGGATATAGGAATTAATCCCAGACAATAAAGTTTCAATCTTTAATCAAATCTCCAAAAGTCAACAAAATTCAACACAAGCCCACACAGTCAAAACCCGAGTCAAGGGTTAGATCCCGACTACCCATAACCCCATGAGTCCAAATATGTGATTAGATTCAAAAACCAAGTCCCAATCGACCTTCAAATCCTTATTTTTCACTTTCTTAGGTTGTAGGAAAACCCCCCAAATATTTCTTTAAAAATCCATATTTTATGTGTAAAAATCCATGGGGAATTAAGATATAAAGTCAAAACCAAATAAAAATTGCTTACCTCCAATGTAGTAGTAACTTTTCTTTCCAAAATCTCAGCCTCCTGAAGTCTAGGGTTCAAAATATGAGAGAACGAGTAAAATTACGAAATTATAACGCTTAATGTTCTGGGCAGTTATACACATCGCTTTCGTGGGACAACCATCGCGATTGCAAAGGCCAAAATCCTGCCCAGCTGCTGCTCCCACATTGCCTAATGCAAAGACACTATCTCCAATGCGGTTCACTGCCTTGCTAAGCCTACGTGAAGCACCTCGAATGCGGTTCACTGCCTTGCTAAGCCTACGTGAAGCACACTCGATTATGGCTACAAGTAGTTCAATCCCATCCCTAGCTAGAATCTATAAAGTGAGGGATAACGCCTCAAGTTTATGTTAATTAATCTTTTCCAACCCCAAATTACCTTTTCCGGGATTAATTCAAAGTTAATGGGCGAGTCCTAGGGTTAGCTAATCCATTTGAAAACATTAAACAACAAGACTAATTACAGAAATAGTAACTCACTTCAATATAAATAAAAATCGTTCAGTACATAAGTACAACAAGATATTTAATCCACACTTTAAATAAGAATATTTCCATAAACAAGATTCAAGTGTTGGAAAAAATACTACACGCTCAGATATTCAATATAAAGCAAGAAAATGAAGAAATGAACATTAATGGATAAGAAATTCTCATCCAAAAGCTCCAAATCTTCAAGACCCAAGTGGGAGTTCAAGAACCCTACCTCCCAAACTTGTCTTCTCTTTGTCATGAGACTGCAAATCATCCAAAGATATGTTTCCAATAAAATAGGTCGAGATTTGTGGGTTTGGAATGGAGAAAATATGAAATGCCTAAGTTGTCCAGGTCTGAAGCCCGTTGGCCGGACCTGCGGAAGGATTATCGCAGGTGCAGCTCCGCGGATGCGGAATTTTTCATGGCTACGTGATGGTGAGTAGACAATTGGATTTTCACAGAAGTGGACCATGAGGCACAGAAGCACATGCGCAGGTACAGACCTTTTGCGCAGAAGCGCCTCCGCAGATGCAGATGACCTACCACATATGCGTTCCCAGTGGAAGATTGGCATTTCCCCAGATGCGGCCTTCTACTCGTAGATGCGAGCTCGCAGAAGCGAAGAAGTGTTTCGCAGATGCGGTATCACTGAAGGAATTTGAACTTAACTCTTTGTTGCTCAATTCCACTTCAATTGACTTTAACTCTCGTCATGACATAATTTGCCTTAAAATCTAGCAATACACACCAAAAACAACCTCATATTATAATTAACGGATACAAAAACTAAAGAAAAGAGACTAAAATAAATGGTAAAATCACCACTCATCAACACCCCCAGCTTAAACTTTTGCTTGTCCTCAAGCAAATCAAAACTAAAAATTCAACAAGGTTCTACCATTTAAAGCACAATTAGCATCGCTATCATTCCAAATCACATTTTCCAATTAAGCACTACACTTATGGCTTTGGTTGGTACAAATTATTAGTCTCAAACATGTTAACTTCAACCAAATAACTCCCTCATTTAAAAACAGTCTCACGGATGAAATGGAGTTTCAAAATAATCAAGTGACAACAACCAAGCCTCAGAAAGTGACTCAAAAGCACTAGTCTACTATATATGCTCAATTTACTTGATTCAGAATCTAATAATGTCACCAATCCATCATAATCCATGTTCCCTCACAAGAAAAAAAGTCCCAAAATTACCATATTTACAATAATGACACAAGGAGCAAATGCACAAAGACACTCACTCTCAACAACGAATTTCAAGTGTTAAACCTATCATGCGATAAGCTTTGCCCTTATTTTAATTCGCCGCCAATTTAAGAACATTCGGATAGAGATCCCATAAGGACTTTTAAGCTTGTAATGTAGGCTTAGGGAAAGGTAGGATAAGCATTTGGGATACAAGTGACTACACCCTCCTTGAACACTACTCACATTTGTCTTTCTTTTTGCATTTTGCTTCTTTTTAAACCACATAGCCTTTGTTGACCTCTAGTTACCAACATAGAACCACCTTAAAGTACCTCTCTAATTTTCCCGAGACTTTATTTTTTTTCTTTTGGAGCTTGAGTATCTTCATATAAACAACTTTGAGGTATATGCTTCTACAAAGAATGTACATCTTCACCAATTCCCAATTAATGCCAACACCCCCAACTTATGCTTTTATCTTCATTCTTAACATTCAAGGAGGGACGGGTTCAAAAGAGGGAACTATTTCACAAAGGAGGTAAAGGTTTGTAATGTGATAGCCAAAGAAAAGGTTACATGCTCAAATGGGGTTAACCAGTGATAATATTTATGCAATGGTAGGCTCGAAAGGCTAAAAAGGCTTTTTCAAAGATCATAAAGAATGCCTAAGGTCATCCCTCCAACCAAACATAATTAACATTAGCATTGAAAGACCAATCGCGCAAGTTCTAGATGATAAAAATAAACACAAGAATTATTTTTAACAAAAACTAACACACATGGCACATGAACTAATCAAGACGGATCAATTTCACTTCTTAATAAGAATAATTAGAGCAATATCATGCAAACTAGTGGGCAAAGAGTCACAAAATGAGCCAAAAGTTATCAGAAAAATTATTCTTCCCATGCAACTTACTTTTTCAATTTATGACAAAATTTCGGAGGGGTATTCTTAATTCACACTTCACATACGGGAGACTAATTTTATTAGTACCAAACAATCCATAAGTCTCCACATAACAAGACAAGACTAATTCTCTTAAAAAAGTTATCACGTCATCCATCATAGGGAAAAGTCACCCGGTTCAACACAAAAATATTTCTCGGGAAAGAACCGTGACATAAAGAAAACACAAGGAAATTTATTGAAAAGTATATTACTACTAAAGAGATAAAAATAATGTAAACTAAAAGCCCACTAAAAATAATATAAACTAAAAACTACTAAATAAAATAAAATAGAATGACAAAAGCGACTAATCTGTAAATACATCACCAATCGCAAACTACGCCCGGCAAAGGCACATGATAAATAATAGTAAAACAAGCCTAGAAAGCACACACATACAAAAGCATAAGCCCGGCAAGGGCACAAGTTAAGCATCAATGTAAAAATAAAGTATACTCCCTAAAGCCTCCCCAACTAAAAATAATGTAGTGTCCTCACTGCACAATATCAAAATAAAATAAGAGTAGTTTGAGGGTTTTCCTGAGGTCTTCATCAGACTAGCAGACGGCAGGAAAAGGCTCATCACTGCTATGTATAGCTCCCAGCCTCATCATCATCATCATCATCAGGATCAACATCATCAGCATTCGACAGGAAGGAATACTCTTCACTCTCATCTTTGTCCTTGACCTACAATCTTCTTGTTCGGCTGCCCTCATTTGAAGATGGCCTGGATGCCTCTCCACATCTTTACCATGACCTTTCCCTTCTTCTTATTTCTATCTTTCTCTTTCTGGAAGTCTACATGAAGATCTACATGTGCCTTGGCCATATTGCCATAGGCTGCCTCGAGCCTGCTAACTTCTCATGAGACTCTGCCTGCTTTTTCTAGGCCTCTAATTAGGTCTTCATTTCTTCCCTAGTATAATACTCAAGCTTAGGCTGGGAGTGTGAGGTCCCACTAGGAAGCTATGACACTAAGTCACGAATGGAGGGAAGCTGGGAATTAAGCATCCCAAATGGTCCCTTGGCCTGTGTAGCTTGTGAGGAGGGAACCTCACGTACATCAATCTCCATCTTCCTTTTCTTTCTCTTGAGTACACTACCTTCTCCTGTGACTCTCAATGGGTGAAAGGGTTTGTCCTCCGGTATCCAATGATCTCCATCCCACTCCTCAACATGCGTACGCCGACACAACTCTGTAATCAATGTTGGAAATATCAATGTTGAGCTTCCCTGAAGCACATACTCCTTCAGCTCTTGAACGATGTAATAAACGACATTCACTGGAATGCCATCAAGGATACAAGCAATCATCAGGGCCCTAGTATATGTGACATCAGACACATTCCCCCAAAGAGACACTCTGCTCGCAATGATATACAACATCATTTTTGCTTCAGCTGTGAAATCACCCATTTGATGCCCTTTTTCTTTTTAGCCCAACTCATTGTTTTACCTATAGGACAAAGTTTTGAGACTAGCCAATCACCATTGTCTCGTGTTTCTCTTTCTTGCCTTGGCTCGAGCGGATGATTTTGAAGCCCATAGATATCATTTATCTCTTCAAATCAAAATTTCACAATCTTTCCCCTTATTGTAAGTTCATGGTTTTGGAAATGTGTACGCTTTAAGTTCGCATAGAATTGCCTCACCCATTCCTCATTGGCCTTGCATGGAGTGGGGATGAAGCCGGCCATGGAAATTCGGAAGGAGCTCGGCCGCTTTGTCATCGAGAATTCCTTTCTCAAGTTTCAGCTTCTTCGAGAGGAGATTATTATAATACCAGTTTTGACAATCAGAAGACATGAATATATTGGTATCATAGTTCATATCCTCAGCCACTTCTTCAATTTTATGATCAAGCGCCGTATTTTCATTCATGTTTGAGTCCATTTTAAACTCAAAGTACCTTAAAAAATCAAAACAAAGTTAGTATTGCGTAAGAGTTATGTTAAGAAATTAAAAGCACATAAACTAGGCCAAAGAACTGAGCCAAACGGGCTCCGTAAACTCTAGTTTTAAAGCTACTAGAATTGCACAATTCTGCCAGTCATCGCACTTATAGAAAATTCACCGCAGGCGCGGCTCCGCTTCTGCGAACGTTCACTTTTGAACAGCGATCGCACATGCGGACATATTAGTGCAGGTGTGGTTACGCATCTAAGGTAAATTCCTACTTTTACGGTTGTCCACATTTCATCAAAATTTCGCACCCACGGAATAGTAAATGGAGGTGCGATCACGCAGCTACGGCATTTGCTTCGCAGAAGCGATGTTCACAGGATTTTCAAGGGCTCAGAAACTTCTGACTCTTTTCAACTCAAAACACATTTTTGGCACAAAATTTATACTCAAGACTTCTAAACTTGTGCACTAGGTTATTATACGACTTGATTACACTCTATTTTAAGGTACATAACAATCAAAGTTCTTTTGGACAATTTATTTAACACATGACAAGCATGGAATATTTTGATTTTTTCTGAAACTAAATGGGTAATCAAACTTTCCCAATTATTTTTCATCATCAACAACACACACTCTCAACCAATGTCCCTCACTCCTAAAACTAATATTGATACAAAAAGGGGGAAAACAGGACTGTGGGAAAAACAGCCATGAAAAAAAAACAGAGATGAAGATGAAGAAAATGGAGAGAAGAAGAAAAGAGAAGTAGAGGAGAGATGAAGATTATACATGTGTTGCTTGTGTGTGAGCGATTGAGTGGGAGCAGTGGGGATGAAGAGTGCATGAGAGGAGTTAGATTTTGGGAGAAAAGGGTTTAGAATTTTTACCTGCTGAAGAACATATTGAATCTTTTAAAATTACCAGACGAGCTGCATTTGCGGATTTGTGACCGCTTCTGCGACTTCATTATTGCGGCGTGTGAACCGCTTCTATGAAGTTACCGTATGTGTGCTCAATTTGGCGCTTTTGCAAGGCCACATCTCCAATTAATATTCCGCAGATGCGGTTGCACCAGATGACTGATGCACAAACTGGGAAGCCACTATTTTGGTTCACTCCAACACCTCAAACTCCACAATTCGACTCCAAAAATTCTAAATATTTGTAGATTAGTCAAAAGCAATATAATAAACTATTCTAAAAAAGAAAATTTCAAAAGCAGGTTAACAATTTGAAGACGATGGGTTGCCTCCCATCAAGCACCGTATTTAGTGTCGTGGCACGACACCTACCAACTTCACCACTTTTCTCTATACGTGAAGGATATGAATTGGACACCTAACTTGGAGTCAAGCTTCTGACCACGAGTGACGGGGGCGGTAGGTAGATGATCAAGCCAAACTTTAATATTTTCGTTTTGCATTTCTTGGCTCTCTTTTTAGGAATGTCATTTTGCGTTCTTGAATTTTAAAATTGTAAGATGTATGACTCTTGTCTTTCTTCTTTGCACTCTAATATGGATTCACAGGCCTCAATTCCCATATCACCATAGAATTCAAAAGTTGAAAAATGCTTGGAATGAGATAATAACCTCCCAACTTGCTACTTTTTCCTCATTTTGACATTCTCTATTTTCCCCGAACTAGAGTCAATCTCAACCATTTTTTCAATTACACCGGTTGACTCTAATTCTAATTTTTTTCTTGGCATCACCAACGAGTATGGAGTCGGTTGGTGGATGTTCAATTATTGATTCCTCAAAATAAAGCTCACTTTCTTCCTCAAAATGGGACTCTTCTTGACCTCTTTCCACACTCTCAAGTTGGTGAGCATTATGAGCCTCAACCAATGATTTCATTTGATCTTCCGTGATGCGGATAGTCTCATCATTTCGATTTAGTGCTTGTTTCAAGTCCTCGAGTGCCAAATTTTTCTTCTCCTCATTTTCAAGAATGGCCTCCAACCGGAGCATTAACCTCTCATTTTGAGCATTTAAGAGTTCTTCTTGATTTAAATCAAGTGCCAAAGAAGGAATTTCTCCTTCAACCTCTAAGGAAGGTTCTTGTCTATCATTCACTTCCGAGGCATTTTGGACCACTAAAGCTTCAAGCATTTCTCCCATGTGTGAGTTCAACCTTTCAAGCGCCAAATCATTTTGGACACTATTTTCTAGAAGCTCCTCCAAGGAATTTTTCTCTTCGTTTCCTCCTTCAAGTAGTCATTCCATCATAAGATTGAACTCTCCATTTTGACCATGCTCAATTTCATCCACTTCCATATCCCTATAATTATCATCACAAAAAGTAGGATCATCACACATAAGCACAATTAGTCCGATGATTATTTTGACCACCACACTTATCACAAATACTCAACTCATGGGTTTGATATTGTGCGCACAATCCGCACCCGGGAGAATTTAAACATTTTTTCCACGAGTGTGATCCTCCACAATGAGGACAAGGGTCATTAAAGTATGAAAAACTTCCATCCGACCATTTTTCATTACATGATGCCATTTTTCAAAAACAAAGAAAATAAACAAGAAAAATAAAAGAAAAATAAACAAAGATAAGAAAAATAATTACATAAATATTCACAAGTTTGGACCAAAGCACGTACGCTTATTTCTCAAACAACCTAATTGCACCAAAATGTTCCCCGACAACGGCGCAAATTTTGATGACTTCCAGATAAGTAGATAGACACGGTCGCATGTAATATAATATACCCAACTATGAGCCGGGGCCGAATCCCATAGAGAACAATATGTAGGCGATTAGGCAACGTAAGAGAATTATCGCTTATTATGCTAAGCCAAATATTTAAAAGGTGATTGTGAAAATATTTATGTCTAAATGCGAAAATGTAATCTAACCTAGAAAGCGAGTAAAATGATTAATGGCTACAAGCATGTACACAAGAAACATTACACTCAAGTAACGATCTAATGTATTTAACGATTTTACAAATATGGGCGAGTTTATGTTAATTAGTCTCGGATAATAATTCTTTAGTAGCTTTTTCCAAAGATTAACAAGTCTTCCTAATTGAATTATCCCTAAAACAATTAAGAGGTTAAGCACACCGTTAAGCACACCCGATTATGGCTACAAGTAGTTCAATCATATCCCTAGGTAGAATCTATAAAGTGAGGGTTAACGCGTCAAGTTCTTGTTAATTAATCTTTCCCAACTCTAGTTTACCTTTTCTGAGATTAATTCAAAGTTAATGGTGAGTCCTAGGTTTAGATAATCCCTTTGGATACATTAAATAACAAGACTAATTAAAGAAACAATAACTCAGTTCAATATAAATAAAAATCATTCAATATATAAGCACAACAATATATTTAATCCACACTTTAAATATGAATATTTCCATAAACAAGATTCAAGTATTGGAAGAAATACAACACACTCAGATATTCAATACAAAGCATGGCATTGAAGAAATGAACATAAATGGGTAAAGCATTCTCAACCAAAAGCTCCAAATCATCAAGACCCAAGTGTGTGTGCAAGAACCCTAGCTCCCAAACTTATCTTCTTTTCGTCAAGAGGCTGAAAATTAGCCAAAGATATGCCAAAGATATGTTTCCAATAAGCTAGGTCGAGTATTTGTGGGTTTGGAATGGAGAAAATGTGAAATGCCTAAGTTGTCAAGATCTGAAGCACATTGGTCGCACCTGCGGAAGGACCATTGCAGGTGCAGCTCAGCGGGTGCGGAATTCTGCACGCAGATGCGATGGTTTGTAGACAATTGGATTTTCACAGAAGCGGACCATGGGGCCCAGAAGCACATGCGCAGGTGTAGACCTTTTTGCGCAGAAGCGCCTCTGCAGATGCGGATGACCTACCGCAGATGCATTCCTAGCGGAAGATTGGCATTTCCGCAGATGAGGCCTTTTACTCGCAGAAACGAACAGTGTTCCGCAGATGCGGTATCATTAAAGGAATTTACACTTCTTTAAATCTTTTTTTCTCAATTCCACTTTAATTGACGTCAACTCTCTTCATGATATCATTTTCCAGAAAATCTAGCAATACACACCATAAACAACCTCAAATTATCATTAACGGTTACAAAAGTTAAAGAAAAGAGACTAAAAAAGGGTAAAATCACCACTCATCAGCGATACTTGAACCCCCCTGCTAAGCTCGCAATTGCGAACGTGGTATTCGCAAATGCGACACCAGTGGCTGATGCACACCAGATCCTATTTTTCAGTCCAAAACATTACATAACATGTCTAAAACTCATCCGAACCCTCGGGGCTCCATACCAAACAACCGCATGAGTCTAGAAATATCATATGAACTTGCTCGCGTGATCAAAACACAAAAATAACATTTAGAACTACGAATCGAACACTAAAATGCATAAGTTTCAAAGTAAATTCAAGAACTACTAGAATTACAACTAAGCGTGCGAATCCTATTAATTCAACTCTAAATGTTACCAAATTTTGCAGACAAGTTCTAAATAGCATAATGGACCTATTCCAAGTCCCAATATCAAATTCCGAACTCAAATTGTCAAATTTTAGCAAAATAACATAAATCAATCTACAGACTTATGAATTCAATTCAGGCATACGCCCCAGATCAAAATCACGATATGAAGCTGTTGGAGCCATCAAAACACTGTTATGGGCTTGTTTTCATAAAAGTTAAAGTTTGGTCAACATTTCTAACTTAAGCTTCTTAGTCAAGAGTCAAAGGGTCCAAATCAATCCTAAATCTTCCTAGAACGAAACTAACCAACCCCGTAAGTTATAAAATCATAAACACACATGTGTGAAGCATAAAAAGGGGTAACGGGGTGCAATTACACAAAACGACTAGTCCGGTCATTATAGTTGTCACGTCAGATATTGATAGGACATTAATTTGACTGGATTGGATCTATATTTTGAAATAACTTCTACTGGCTTTCGTATAATTAATAAACTATGCTACGAAAAAGAAGGTGATTATTTAATTAAAAAATATGACTAGTATTCATCAAAATGTCAAAGACTACGACAAAAATATAGTAATTATTATTTTATTTTTTGAAAAGACAATGAATTGATTGAATATCCTAGTATTTGAAAAATAGAGAAATTATCAATAAATCTTTTGAAATTTATAAGAATGCACAAAAATAAAAATATCTAACCAATTGCAATAAAATGATAAAAATTCCTTTATTTTGTAAAAATTGAATAATTATCAACAGATTGCATTAAAGTTAAAAGACGTGCAAACTACTATATTTTATCATTTTCTGACAAGCAAGCTTGCAGAATTTAATTTTAAATATGGAAGGTCAAAATTTCACAATACTCCAACTATTTAGGGACCTCAGAGTACTCATTTTGGATAGCCATCTTCATTTGCACCTCCTGCATGGGGTTCCTACAACGGTTATTTTAGCCATCCAGGTTAGACTCAGTACCATCAGCCACGCCCACAGAGAGGTTATTTTGAGTGTGGTGATACTAAGCACATGGTGAGGGATTTTCCCAAACTTAGGAGAGGTGGACCTCTATAGGGTACTCAGGCTATGGTTTCTACTCCAGTAGCTACTCCGCCTACACAGTCAACTAGGGGTGGAGGATAGGTGAGTAGAGGACGTCCTAGAGGGGGAGGCCATGCCCGTTGTTATGCTTTTCTTAGTAGGACTGAGGTTGTTGCATCAGATGCTATCATCACAAGTATGGTTCTGATTGGTGGTAAGGATGCATCAGTTTTATTTGATCCAGATTTCACTTATTCGTATGTGTCATCCTATTTTACTTCATATTTTGATATGTCTCGTGATTCATTGAGTACCCCTATTTATGTGTCTACACATATTGGAGATTCTATCGTGGTAAACCATGTCTATCATTCTTGTTTGGTCACTGTCGGGGGTTATGAGACTTGGGTTGATCTTCTGCTACTAAATATGGTGGATTTTAATGTGATTTTAGGCATGGATTGGTTGTCACCATATCACGCTATTCTTGATTGTCATGCTAAGACTGTGACATTGGCTATGACAGGGTTGTCGAGATTGGAGTGGAGAGGTTCATTGGGTCACATTCCCAGTAGGGTGGTGTCTTTCCTAAAGGCACAATAGATGGTTGAGAAGGGGTGCTTGGCCTACTTAGCCTTTGTGCTGATACTCCTACTGTTGAGTCAGTTTTTGTAGTGAGAGAGTTTGCATATGTACTTCCTGCATACCTACCGGGCATGCCACCCGATAGGGACATTAATTTTGTTATTGATGTGGTGCCAGGCACTTAGCCCAACTCTATTCCACCATATCGCATGGCACCAATGGATTTGAAGGAATTAACGGAAAAACTTTAGGAGTGGCTGGATAAGGGTTTCATCTGACCAAGTGCCTCACCTTGGGGTAATCCAGTTCTATTTGTGAAGAAGAAAAATAACCCGATGAGTATGTGCTTTAACTACAGATAGTTGAACAAGGTTACCATCAAGAACAAGTATCCACTACCGTGTATTGATGATTTGTTTGATGAGCTTCAGGGTGCTAGGGTATTCTTGAAGATTTATTTGAGATCAGGTTACCATCAGTTGAAAATCTGAGCTTCAGATATTCCGAAGACGGCTTTCAGGACTCGTTATGACCACTATGAGTTTTTGGTGATGTTCTTTGGGCTTACCAATGCCCTGTAGTGTTTATGCACTTGATGAACAACGTGTTCCAGCAATATCTTGATTCCTTCATCATCGTATTCATTGATGATATATTGGTGTACTCTCACACACGGGAGGATCATGAGCATCACCTGGGGATCGTGCTCCAGACTTTGAGGGAGAAAAAGCTATATGATAAATTCTCCAAGTATGAGTTTTGGCTTGATTCAGTGGCATTCTTGGGACGCATAATATATAGTGAGAGAATAAAAATGTATCCGAAGAAGATTAAGGTAGTTTAGAGTTGGCCCAAGCCTTCTACAGCAACTGTCATCTGGAGTTTTCTAGGTTTTGTTGCGTATTATTGTCGTTTCGTGGAGCGTTTTTCATCCATCGCAACTCCTTTGACTAGATTGACTCAGAAGGGTTCCCCATTCAGGTGGTCTGACGATTGTGAAGAGAGCTTTCAGAAGATCAAGACTTCCTTGACTACAACTCAAGTTCTGGTTTTGCCTTTAACATCGGGTTCTTATACAGTTTATTGTGATGCTTCTTGGATTGGCATTGGATATGTGTTGATGTAGGAGGGTAGAGTGATTTCTTATGCTTCGCGTCAGTTGAAGACCTATGAGAAGAACTACTCAGTGCATGATTTGGAGTTGGCAGCCATTGTTCACGCGCTTAAGATTTGGAGTCACTATCTCTACGGCGTGTCTTGTGAGGTGTTCACGGATCACAATACTCTACAATATTTATTCAAGAAAAAAGATCTGAACTTAAGGCAACGGAGGTGGTTGGATCTACTAAAGGACTATGATATCACCATTCTTTATCATCCCGGGAGTCTTGCTTTTATTCCAGTTGGGAAGAGACAGTTACCTTTGGACGTTCGTGTTTTGGCCAACAGGTTCGTGAGGTTAGATATTTCAGAGCCTAGTCGGGTTCTAGCTTGCATGGTTTCACGATCTTCTTTGTTTGATCGCATCAAGGCACATTAGTATGATGATCCCCACTTGTCCTTAAGGACACGGTGCATCACAGTGATGCCAAGGAGGTGACTATTGGTGATGATGGGGTGCTAAGGCTTCAGGGCCGGATTTCCATGCCAATGTTGATGGGTTACGGGAGCTGATTCTTGAGGAGGCCCATAGTTTGCATATTCCATTCGTTCGGATGCCGCAAAGAAGTACCATGATTTGAAGCAGCACTATTGATAGAGAAGAATGAAGAAAGACATTGTGGAGTATATGGCTTGGTGTTTGAACTTCCAACAAGTTAAGTATGAGCATAAAAAATCGGGTGGTTTTCTTCAGAGGCTACATATTTCAGTGTGAAAGTGGGAGTGTATCACTATGGATTTTGTAGTTGGACATCCACGGACCTTGAGGAGATTCGATGTTGTGTGGGTCATTGTGGACAGACTGACCAATTCTGCACTCTTCATTCCAGTCATGAGTACTTACTCTTCAGTGAAGCTGGCTCAGATTTATCTTCGTGATATTGTTCTCCTTCATGGTATGACGGTGTCTATTATCTCGGATAGACGCACACAATTCACATCGCATTTATGGAGATCCATGCAGCATAAGTTAGGTACACAGGTCGAGCTGAGTATGGCTTTTCATCCAAATATGGACGGGCAGTTCGAGCGCACTATTCAAATTTTGAAGGACATGTTACGTGCCTGTGTTAAGGATTTTGGGGGTATATGGGATTAATTTCTACCACTAATAGAGTTGTCTACAATAATATCTATCAGTCAAGCTTTTAGATGGCTTCATACGGGGCCTTATATGGGAGGCGATGTCATTCTCCGATTGTTTGGTTTGATCCTGGGGAAGCTAGGTTGTTGGGAACTGATTTTGTCCGTGATGCTTTGGAGAAAGTAAAGTTGATTCAGGATCGGCTTCATGCAGTTCAGTCCAGATAGAAGAGTTATGCGGATATGAGGGCTTGTGATGTAGCATTTATGGTAGGTGAGAGGGTTCTACTCAAAATTTCACCCATGAAGGGTGTGATGAGGTTCGGGAAGAAGGGCAAGTTTAGCCCTCGGTATATTGGTCCTTTTGAGATTTTTAAGAGAGTGGGTAAGGTGGCTTACAAGCATGCATTTTCACCCAGCTTATCGGGAGTCAGCCGGTGTTCTATATATCCATGCTCCAGAAGTACTATGGTGATCCATCATATGTGTTAGATTTCAGCTCGGTGCAGTTGGACAAGAATATGACCTATGTTGAGGAGTCGATGGCTATTTTGGACAAGCAGGTCCGGAAGTTGAGGTCAAAGAACATTGCATCGGTGAAGGTTCACTAATGAGGTCAACTAGTCGAGGAGGCCACTTGGAAGACCGATCATGATAGGCAGAGTTGTTATCCTCATCTTTTTGGTACTTCAAGTATGTCTCTATACTCATTCAAGGACAAATATTTGTTTAAGAGAGGGAGAATATAATGACCCGATCGGTTGTTTTATGTATTTGAGTCCCGTTTTCTCTTTTGAAGATTCATGTAGGTGCATTTGTAGTTTCATGACTTGCAGGATTGGTTGGTTTTGTTTCAGGGATGTTTTGGGTTGATTTGGAATAATTGGTTCTCAGTTTGGAAGCTTAGGTTGGAAATGTTGACCGAGGGTTGACTTTTATGTAATGACCCAGGAACGATGTTTTGATGGTTCTAAAAGTTTTGCATGGTGATTTTGGACTTAGTCGTATGCTCAGAATTAGATTCGGAGGTTCCTATGTTGAATTGGCTCCTTTTGCCGAAAGTTGGCAATTTGAAGATTTAGAAATTTCCTAAGTTTGACCATGATTGACTTCATGTCTATCGGGTTTGGATTTTAGTTTCAGGACTTGGATTAGGTCCGTTTTGTAATTTTGAACTTGTACGCAAAGTTTGGTGTCATTCCGAGTTGGTTTGGTAGGAATCAGACGCTTGGTTGTAATTTTAGCGATTCTGGAGTTTCATTGTGGATTGTTTTGGTGTTCAATTCATGATTTCGGATGTTATCTTGGTGTTTTGAGCTCATAAGCGAGTTCATATAATATTTTTAGGCTTGTGTTGATGTTCTATCAATATTTTGTTCTTGATAATTCTGGGTATTTGTTGAATACTAAGAGCAAAAGAAAAAACTAGTTTAAAAAAAAAGCAAAAAAAAAAAATATCAGTTTTTTTTAAAAAAAGAATTGCTTGCTTTCCAGGAACTTTCTTTTGTATCTAATTTGTTTCTAAAAACTATCAAAGGAAATAAGAAGATGGGATCCCAGATTTCAAAGATAAGAAAAAAATATATTTTTCATACTCTTTCTAATCTAAATATATATAATCCTTTTCTTTTTGTTCGTGTCTTGTTTCAACCGAGCCTAATAGTTCTAGGATTTGGTTCTTCTTTCATTTGTTCCCCAAAAATCTATATTTTACTACTAAGAACTTTATACGAATTGGATTTAACTATAAATCTACAAAGTATTTTGTTCAAAGGTTATTCGAGAGGAAAAAAGGCAAAGTGTGTATGAGAACAATTGAGATAAAAGTCAATTTGTTTGATATAGTTTAATTATTTGAGATATCACGTACAGGTAGTGATGACGAACGAAGGGTTTCTCAAGAAATCGAAAACAAAGCAAGAAATGATTTTACCTTGCAAGCTATGCATAAATAATTCGAAAGGTGGAATTTGCAACTCTAAGAGACGAGGGACACCATTGCCGAGTAGCTGAACTTAGAAGGGAAAATAATGTTAGGACCCAAGCTAGGATAAATGTACCCTTTGCTTCCATTGTAAATTAAGAAAACCCTATAGATGATTTTAATGATATTAATTTAATAGGGTGGGAAGAGATAGAAGGGGACAATGGATCCAGACTTGTACCTTGATTAGGAGAGAAAGGCTGAAGCCATCTTTCACTATCACAACTACTCTGAGGGTAAGAAGGTTAAACTTGTTGTTGTTGAGCTTTCTGACTATGTTGCTATTTGGTGGAAAAAACTTACTAGGGACAGATTACAAGAAGGACAAGCACCAATTGCTACTTGGTATGAGATGAAGAGGGTGATGAGGAAGAGATTCGTACCATCACACTTTCAAAGGGAGCTACAACAACGTCTTCAAACATTGAAGCAAGGGTCCGTGTCTATGGATGAGTACTTTAAGGCTATGGATATCGTTATGATGCAAGCTAACTGTATGGAAGAAGAAGAGACTACAATTGCTAGGTTTTTAAATGGATTAAATAAGGAAATAGCTGATATAGTAGAATTACAACAATATGTAACAATAGATGATTAAGTTGATTTGTCTGTAAAGGTAGAAAATCAAAATAAAAGAAAGCAAACTAGCTCATGAAAAGGTCGGTCAAACACCATCTCCAATAATCCATGGCCGAATCAAGAGATGAAGAGTGATTTTAGACCTCAAGAAGACAATGATAAAGGTAAATTTCAGAACAAAGAGGTAGGTAAAACCCTTAACCCTAAACCTTTTACACCTTCTAGTTCTATTCAATGTCATAAATGTAAAGAAAGGGGACATATGATACATGAATGTCCAAGTAGAAGAAACATTATTCTTAGAGAAGATGGAGGATATGATAGTGAAAACAGTGAGGGAGAAGAAGAGGGAGATGTGAGTGATGAAGATAATATAGAACTACCTAATGATGGCATGATTGGGTAGTTAGGAGGATTATGACTATCAATTTGGGAAGCAATAGTGAAGAATAAAGGGAGAATATATTTCACACTAGGTGTGGGATAAAGGGAAAAACTTGTTCTATGATCATTGATAATGGTAGTTGTGCTAATGTGGTGAGTTCATACTTTGTGGAAAAATTGGGGCTTGCATGCATGAAACACCCTACTCCCTGTAGACTCCAATGGTTATATGATAGTGGTGAACTAAAGGTAAACAAACAATGCATGATTTCATTCAATGTTGGTAGATTTGAGGATGATATTCTTTGTGACATAATCCCTATGCAACTTGCCATATCTTACAGGGTCGTCCTTGGCAGTATGATAGGAATGTTTTTTATGAATGAAGAAAGAATAGATATTCTCTTGAGCTAAATGGCAGGAAATTTACGCTTGCACCTTTATCTCCTGCTCAAGTATTTGAAGATCAAAACAGATTAAGGGAAACAATGGAAAAAGCAAGGAGAGGGATAAAAAGTGAGCTTGAGGAAAAAGAAAAAAAAGGAGGCCAAGAGTTAGAAAAAAAAAAGCGATGGCCGAGAGAAAGAGAGAGAGGGCAGCAATTTAAGAGAATAGATAAAAAGGGGTTTGAATGAAAAAATAAAAAGTCTTGGTGAGAGGAAAGAGGCTAAGGAAAGGAAAAAAGAGAGTTTCTATATAAAAGCCAAAGAGTATTCAAATGCAAGAAAAGAGGGGTTGCCCATAATACTACTTACTTACAAAGAAGTTTTGATCAATTCTGAGTTACTAACTTCTTCTTTGCCAGTAGTATTTCTTCTCTTTTGCAAGATTTTCAAGATGTCTTTCCTGAAGATATTCCTAATGGATTACCACCTTTGCATGGAATTGAGCATCAAATTGATTTTGTGCCTGGATCACAAATTCCAAATAGGCCTGCTTATAGGAGTAATCCCGAATAGACAAAAGAGCTTCAAAGGCAAGTTGAGGAGTTTCTTGAGAAAGGCTTTGTGAGAGAGAGCATGAGCCCTTGCTCTGTTCCCGTCCTATTGGTACCCAAAAAGGATGGAAGTTGGAGGATGTGCGTGAATTGTAGAGCAATCAATAAGATAACGGTAAAGTATCGCCATCTTATTCCTCATCTTTATGACATGTTAGAACAATTACATGGATCCAAAATCTTTTCTAAAGTTGATCTAAAAAGTGGTTACCATCGGATTCGAATGAATCCTGGAGATGAATGGAAAACTACTTTTAAGACCAAATATGGGCTTTATGATTGGTTAGTTATGCCCTTTGGCTTGACTAATGCACCTATAACTTTCATGAGATTAATGAATCATATCCTTGTGGTGTACTTCGATGGTATCTTGATCATTTCTAACATTGTAGAAGAGCATGTAGAACACCTAAAACAAGTTTTTGAAGTTCTTAGAAAGCAACTTTTATTTGCTAAATTTAAAAAGTGTACTTTTTGTGTGGATCATGTGATTTTCTTGGGTTTTGCGGTTAGTTCTAAAGGAGTTGAGGTTGATGAAGAGAAAATCAAAGCAATAAAAGAATGGCCTAAACCTAAGAGTGTAACTAAAGTTAGGAGTTTTCATGGACTTGCTAGTATTTATAGGAGGTTTGTGAGAGACTTTAGCACCATTGCTTCTCCTTTAACTGAAGTTATTAAAAAGGATAAAAATTTTACATGGGGAAAAGAACAAGATGAAGCTTTTAACTTGTTGAAATAAAAGTTATGTTCTGCTCTATTGTTACAATTGCCTAATGTTTCTAAATCTTTTGAAATTGAATGTGATGCTTCTGGCAAAGGAATAGGTGCTGTTTTGATGCAGCATTCTAAACCTATTGCCTACTTTAGTGAGAAGTTGAGTGGAGCCACATTAAACTATTCCACTTATGACAAAGAGCTATATGCTTTGGTAAGGGCTTTAGCCACTTGGCAACATTACTTATGGCCAAGAGAGTTTGTCATTAAAACTGACCATGAATCCTTGAAATAATTAAAGAGTCAAGGTAAGCTTAGTAGGAAGCATGCAAAGTTGGTTGAATTCATTGAAACATTTCCTTATGTAATTTCTTACAAACAAAGAAAAAGAGAATGTTGTTGCTGATACACTTTCAAGAAGGTATGTCTTAGTTTCTACTCTGACTTCTAAATTGATGGGTTTTGATCAAATCAAGGGACTTTATGCTAATGATGTTGATTTTCGCAAGATTTTTGCAGATTGTAAGTTGGGTCCTTTTGAGAAGTTTAATCTCCAAGATGGGTTTCTCTTTAAGAAAAATAAGTTGTGTATCCCTAATTGCTCTTTACGTGATGTATTTGTAAGGGAAGCACATTGTGGAGGGCTTATGAGTCACTTTGGAGTCCCAAAGACACTAGACATACTTGCTAAAAATTTCTTTTAGCTTGGAATGAGAAAAGATGTTGAAAGAATGTGTGCACAGTGTTTGGAATGTAAACAAGCTAAATCCAAAGTGTTACCACATGGTCTTTACACGCCATTACCTGTTCCTACTTCATCTTAGATTGATATTTCTATGGATTTTGTGTTTGATTTTCCTAGAACAAGGTATGGTAAGGATAGTATATTTGTTGTGGTAGATAGGTTCTCCAAAATGGCTCGTTTTATTCCTTGTTTAAAGACTAATTATGTTTCACATGTTGCCAATCTTTTTGTAAAAGAAGTTGTTAAATTACATGGTATACCTAGAACTATTGTTAGTGATAGGGATGCTAAGTTTTTGAGCCACTTTTGACGTGTATTTTGGGGGAAGCTAGGCACTAAATTATTGTTTTCTACTTCATGTCACCCACAAACTGATGGAGAAACTGAAGTAGTTAATAGAACCTTGGGAAACATGTTGAGGGCTGTTTTGAAAGTTAAATTAACTTCTTGGGAAGATTACTTACCTATGATTGAATTTACTTACAATAGAACAATCCATTCTTCTACAAGTATGTCTTCTTTTGAGGTAGTTTATGGTTTCAATCCCTTTACTCCCCTTGATTTATTACCATTACCTACCAATGATATTGCTAATCTTTGATGGTAGGACAAAGGCTGAGATGATGAAAACAATTCATGAGCAAACAAGGCTTGCAATTGAGAAGAAAAATGAGCAAACTTCCTTGAGAAAGAATAAGGTTCGAAAATAAGTTATTTTTAAACCTAGAGATTTAGTTTGGGTTCACTTTAGAAAGGAGAGATTTCCTTCCAAAAGGAAGTCAAAGTTGCATCCTAGAGGTGATGGCCCATTTCAAGTCCTTGAAAGGATTGGAGACAAGTAAGTGCTACATTCAATGTTGCTGACTTGTCTTTGTTTGATGTAGGATCGAATTCGGGGATGAATTATTTTCAAGAAGAGGGGAATGATAGCATCAAGGACAAGGATAGAGTTTTGGAATCTCGAAGAAGGCCATTTATAAGATCTAAAGTTAAAGAGTTGCAGACTAAGGTTGTTGCACTTCAATGGCAAATAAAGAAAATTTTAATTGTAGAGGACGAGCTCAAGCTCAAAGGGGATGAATTGTACAAGTTTTATAATTATTTGGTGGCCCAAATTCAAGTCCAAGAGGAGGAAGATTGCGTCCCAAACTCAGCCCTTGAAATCCAGCAAAAGGGTACCCAGAAGAGCTCAAAATGAGCTTAAAAGAGATCCAGAAAGGGGTGTTTGAAAAGGAGCCCAATTGAAGTCCAAACCAATGGCCATAACTAGTAGTGTTAGGATCCAAATCTGCCCCAGAGGGATTTTGTTACACCCTATATTTTCGTACGTAAAAATGCGTCGTAAGCAAACTAATGTAGGACAAAAAATGAGATAATATTTAAAAGTATATAAAGTAAGTTAATCATGTTACCTCTGAGGTTACAAATATTGAAGATCATGAACAACAAGTACAAAGAGGGTTGGACAGTTCAGAAGCTAAAGCAATTAAATAAAACAATATTTCATCGAAAGTCGACAAGTTGGAAATGTTATAACATGTACCTTTGGGGTGAGACTAGGGTGATTAACATGATAAGGAGATTATGTTATGATTTATATTATTTGTATGACATCCGTGTGTTATGTTTTGATGTCAAGCGAGTTGTGGAACAAAAGTCGATGAAAGTCATCACAAGTTACATTCATAAGTTTTACTGAAACTTTGGGTCAAATGTAACTGCGATTTTCTCCCAATATACTTAGAGTTATGGTGTGTTCCACCCATCAAATTAAAGATCTATGAGTCTATTTTCCAACGCATTAAACCATTTGTCAATACGACAATCGGAGTAGAGAGATATGTGCATTTTTGCGATACTGCGCAAGTTGCTAGGTGACAAGTAGGTGTGTCACCTACTTGCTTAAATGAAAGCCCAAAAATGGGCCATTTCGGGTCGTCCAAAGAGGCCTTTTAAGGGCCTATTTTCTTCATATATTAGACTTAAAATAGAGTATAATAACCAGACATAAGCTCTGCAAAGAATCCTCCCAAAAATTTCCCACAAACCCTAATTGATTTTCTCTCCCTTTCAAGTTCCAATTGGAGGTAAAACTTAGAGTTTGAAGAACCAAGATAGGAGCTGAGTTATCCAACAAATAAGGTGAGTTTACTGCTCTCTTTCATCCAGTTTTTCTTCTGTAAATTCATAGTAAGTCGTTCTATACTTGTAAGAACTCACGGGACGGTGATCGGAAGCCGTGAGTTCGAGTTATTCACTTGTAGCGGACTGTTTTGTGGACTGTTTTGTGTTGCTGTTGGGCTGCGTGTTTTATTACTACTTTGTGGAGTTTTGGAGGAGGAAGGGGGTTTATAAACACCATATGAATGTAGGGTGGTTGGCTGGTTGTTCGTCATAACATTTTCGGGTCGTTTGACACTACTACGGTGGTCGTTTTGTGTATGAAGAGATTGGGGTGTGTTGGGCTGTTTTGTAGTATTTGATGGTGTATATAGGGCTGGAAAATGATGTATATATGTTGTTATTGTTCTGTCCTTGTATTATTGGTGTTATCTTGAAGTTGGAGGAAGGGCATATTATAGGGGAGATGCTGCCCGTTTTAATACAAAATAGGTTTGTCGTTCGTTGTGCGATAGTTGTACCTTTCGTAACTTAACGATAGTATTATTATCATTCTTGTAGATTAAGGTGCGAAGAGGTGAGTTCAACTTGGTGATTGAAAAGATTGTGATAAGGTATGTTAAGGCTAAGCCTTCCTTCATTTTGGCATGATCTCGTAGCTACATGTGTTAGTAATGAGACAAAAAGAGAAGTTCATATTCATGAATTTATTCACACTATTCTAGTCTCATAAGTTACAATATTATTCCTTATCGAGACTCTATATTCAATTTTAGTATTGTCTTCTTCCAGTCAAGAGAGCAGCAAGCCTATATATACAGTATTACAGTATTTTCATTACCATCGAGCTATAATTGATGGGCAGGCCCCTATTGGGCAACCTCTGATCAGATGGAAAGTTATATACCGAGCCTACTGTGGCCGAGCGCCTATGAGCGAGCCCAGCATGGTCGAGATACATAGCCTATTATGGCCGAGCGCCTATAAGTGAGCCTACTATGGCAGAGCAGTTATATATACTGAGCCTTATAAGGCCGTACAATTATTTTACTTACTATATTGAAGGAGTTGAGTCAGTATCAGCAGGTAAGTATATCTCCAGATCATCTTTGACTCCCAGTTAATTTCAGTTATCATATTATCAGTTCAGTTTCAGATTTCAGTTATTTTATTGCCTTACATACTCGGTACATTATTTCGTACTGACGTCCCTTTTTTGGGGGCGCTGCATTTCATGCGTGCAGGTTCAGACAGACAGACGGGTAGACCTCCTCAGTAGGTGTTTCCCGAGTTCCGCCTGATCGGTAAGCTCCACGTCTTTCGGAGTTGCCAGGACTAGAGTTTTGTGTACATCTTATGTATATCTGTATATATGTTATGGGTAGGTCGGGGCCCTGTTCCGATCACAGTACATCTATCAGTAGAGGCTTGTAGGCATATCCTGTTGGTTAGTGCAGTATGTTGGGTTTGTATAAATTGGTGGTTTGTCAGCTGTAGTAGCTATGACGGCCTTGTCGGCCTAGCTTTATATTGATATTTAGTTAGCGCTAGTTTCCATTCAGTTTTATATTTTGCTTCGCAAATTGTCTTGCAAGGTGGCCCCATGGCCAAAGTATGACATTATGTGTTCAGAGTCCCTTAGTCGCAAATTGGTACGCCAGGTTAGGTGAGGCACGGGGTGCTTGTCTCGCTCCTAGGTTCGGGGCGTGACAAACTTGGTATCAGAGCAGTTCTGTCCTAGGAAGTCTACAAGCCGTGTCTAGTAGAGTCTTGTTTATAGATGTGTTGTGCACCACATTATATAAGCAAGGAACTACAGGGCATTTAGGAGTTGGTTACACTTCTTTGAAATCTAAATCGTGCTATAGAACTGAGTTATAAGAAATTTGAATTAAACTTATGTGTTGGTGTTTGCATGCACAGATGATGGTGACTAGGAAGACTACGGCTAGCCAGAGGAGAGATACAGTAGTAGGTGAGGGGACCAACAGGGTACCCCCAGTAGATGGGGCCCAGTCTGAGGCTCAAGGGAGACCCCTACTCAGCCATTACCGGCTCCTCCACCAACTACGGAGATTCCTAGGGAAACCGCACATCCAGTTCCCCCTCCACTTCCATCAGATCAGGACTTGAGAAGTGCGGTGCATTTGTTGACACAGTTGGTAGCTACCCAGCAACATGCTAGGGCATCAGCTAGTGCAGGAACTTCTGAGGGGTCTGGGAGTTCAAGGGTCCGAGAGTTTATTGCTTTGAGTCCCCCAGAGTTCACGGGGACAGATCAGAGGGAGGACCCGCAGGATTTCATAGATCAGCTTCACAGGATCTTTCGTGTTATGCATGCCACGGAGAAAGAGGCAGTTGAGCTAGCAGCTTTTCGACTCCGAGATATAGCCATCCTTTGGTATGAGGGATGGGAGAGGTCCAGGGGACGTGATACACCTCCAGCTATTTGGGAGAATTTTTCAGATGCTTTCCTTGACCAGTACTTACCACGGGAGATCCGACAGGCTCGAGTCGATCAGTTTCTAGCCCTCAAGCAGGGTAATATGAGTGTTCGAGAGTATAGTCTCCATTTTGACTCATTGGCCAGATATGCACCATCCATAGTTGCTACTATGCGGGACAGGATTCACAGGTTTATAGCAGGGTTAGCCCCAGAGTTAACCGAGGCATGTGCCACCGCTGCATTGCAGGATAGTATGGATATCTCCCGGATTCAGGCATTCGCCCAGAATATAGAAAGGGGTAGGCGTCGGCAGCAGGGTACAGAGAGGGCTGAGCAAGGGCAACGTAAGAGGATGAGATTTCCCAGGTCTCAGGAGCAATCTCAGGGTAGTTATAGGACCCAGTACTTCGGACGGCCACCTAGGCCTCCGCCACCTCAGTTACAGGGTTACGGGTATGACCGCTATACTCAGTCAGGACCAGGTGAGAGCTCACGGGCGTCGGGTTTGCAGCGACAACGAGGTTCTGCGCAGACATGGTCATTTCCTCCGCGGTGTGACATCTGTGGTAGAGGACACTTGGGCCAATGCCGAGCAGGTTCTGATGCTTGTTATACATGTGGGCGTCCAGGGCATATGATGCGGAGATTGCCCAAATAGAGATTCTGGGGGAATGGCACAACCAGCGAGTTCAGCAACAGGATCATCTATGTCCGTGCATCCTTCAAGGCGTGAGTCTCAGTCTTCGGCTGGTAGAGGTCGAGGCAGAGGTAGAGGTTCCAGTTCAAGTGGTAATCAGAACCGTATCTATGCTTTAGCGGGTCGACAGGACCAGGAGTCTTCACCAGACGTTGTGACAGGTATATTAACCATTTGCTCTCACGATGCTTATGCTTTGATAGACCCAGGATCTACTTTATCATATATTACCCCATTTGTCGCGATGAAGTTTGGTATAGTGCCTGAAATACTAAGTGATCCTTTTGCGGTATCTACACCGGTCGGAGAATCGATTATTACTAGACGGGTTTACCGAGGTTGTACGGTGACAATTTGTAGTCGTCAGACCTCAGCTGACCTAGTTGAGCTAGAAATGATGGATTTTGATGCTATTATGGGCATGGACTGGTTGGCAGCTTGCTATGCCACAGTTGATTGCCGAGCAAAGGCAGCCAGATTTTATTTTCCGGGTGAGCTAGTCCTTGAATGGGTAGGTAATACACCAACACCCAGAGGTAGGTTTATTTCCTATCTGAAGGCGAGGAAAATGATCGCAAAAGGGTGCATTTATCATATTGTGCGAGTTAGAGATGCAGATGCTGAGATACCTACACTTCAGTCTATTCCCGTAGTCAAAGAGTATGCAGATGTGTTTCCAGATGAGCTTCCAGGTATTCCTCCAGAGCGAGAGATTGATTTTAGCATCGATTTGCTTCCAGGAACTCAACCAATATCCGTCCCTCCGTATAGAATGGCACCTGGCGAATTGAAGGAGTTGAAGGAGCAGTTAAAAGATTTGTTGGAGAAAGGTTACATCAGGCCCAGTACCTCACCTTGGGGTGCACCAATACTATTTGTGCGGAAGAAAGACGGCTCGCTGAGGATATGTATCGATTATAGGCAGCTGAACAAGGTAACTATTAAGAATAAGTATCCACTTCCAAGGATCGATGACTTGTTTGATTAGTTGCAGGGGGCTAGATGCTTTTCAAAGATAGATTTGAGGTCGGGGTACCACCAGGTCAGAGTTCGGGAAAAGATATTCCAAAGATAGCCTTCAGGACCCGATATGGCCACTTCGAGTTCCTTGTCATGTCCTTCGGGTTGACTAATGCACCCGCTGTATTTATGGACTTGATGAATAGCCTATTCCGGCCATTTTTAGATCTGTTCGTGATAGTATTTATTGATGATATTCTGGTTTATTCCCATTCAGAGGATGAGCATGCGGACCACCTGTGAGCGGTACTCCAAACCCTCCGTGATCGTAAGTTGTATGCTAAGTTTTCTAAATGTGAGTTCTGGTTGAAGTCTGTAGCATTCTTGGGGCATATTGTATCAGATGAAGGGATAAAGGTGGACACTCAGAAGATTGAGGCCGTGAAATCTTAGCCTAGACCTACCACTCCGACAGAGGTTCGTAGCTTTCTAGGCTTAGCAGGATACTATCGGAGGTTCGTAGAGGGTTTTTCTTCCCTTTCGGCACCATTGACGAAGTTGACACAGAAAGAAACTAAGTTTCAATGGACAGAGGCTTGTGAGCGGAGTTTCCAAGAGCTTAAGAACAAGTTGACCTCAGCTCCAGTTCTAACACTTCCAGAGGGTCTAGAGGGTTATGCCGTGTATTGTGATGCATCAGGTGTCGGGTTAGGATGTGTCCTGATGCAACATGGGAAGGTAATTGCATATGCTTCAAGGCAGTTGAGGAAGCACGAGAGGAATTATCCGACCCACGACCTCGAGTTAGCTGCGGTTGTCCATGCACTTAAGATATGGCGGCATTATTTATATGGTGTTCATGTTGATATATTTACTGATCATAAAAGCCTACAATATATTTTCAAGCAGAAAGAGTTGAATTTGCGACAGAGGCGATGGCTTGAGTTATTGAAAGATTACGATGTTAACATTCTCTACCATCCAGGGAAAGCTAATGTTGTAGCAGATGCCTTAAGTCGCCGATCTATGGGTAGCTTAGCACATGTAGAGCCCGAGAAAAGACAATTAGCTAGAGAGATTCATCAATTGGCTTCGTTGGGGGTTCGGTTAGTAGATTCTGAGGATGGTGGAGTTGTAATCCAAAACACTGCAAAATCATCCCTCATAGCTGAAGTCAAGGAAAGGCAGTACGAGGACCCAGAGTTGGTCGAGTTGAGAGAGCGAGTTCCGCAGCAGAAGAAGCCATTGTTAGAGCTCAAGGGAGATGGGGTTCTCAGATACAAGGGTCGTTTGTGTGTTCCAGATGTAGCAGGGCTACGAGACAGGATTATGTCAGAGGCACATTATTCATGGTATTCCATCCACCCTGGATCGACGAAGATGTATCATGACATTAAGGATATGTACTGGTGGAATGATATGAAGAAGAACATTGCTGAGTTTGTCGCCCAATGTACTAGTTGCCAGCAAGTGAAGGTAGAACACCAGAAGCCCGGAGGGCTAATGCAGACTATAGAGATCCCGACATGGAAATGGGAGGCGATAAACATGGACTTTATCATGGGTTTACCTCGTTCTAATCGTAAGTTCGATTCCATATGGGTGATAGTCGATAGGCTCACGAAATCAGCTCACTTCCTACCGGTCAGATCTACATATACAGCAGAAGATTATGCAAAGTTATATATTAAGGAGATAGTGCGGCTACACGGAGTACCAGTTTCTATTATATCTGACCGTGGGGCTCAGTTTACAGCACATTTTTGGAGGTCATTTCAGAGAGGTCTAGGGACTCAGGTGAATCTCAGCACAGCTTTTCATCCACAGACTGATGGACAAGCCGAGCGCACAATTCAGACGCTCGAGGATATGTTACGAGTATGTGTGTTGGATTTTAAAAGAAGTTGGGATGAACATCTACCTCTTATCGAGTTTGCATATAATAACAGTTACCACTCCAGTATCCAGATGGCTCCGTACGAGGCTTTGTATGGGCGTAAGTGCAGATCTCCTATAGGGTGGTTTGATGTTGGAGAATCTGGGTTACATGGGCCAGACCTGGTTCAGCAGGCCATAGAGAAAGTAAAGGTTATCCGGGAGCGACTGTTGACAGCTCAGAGTCGTCAGAAGTCATATTCTGACGTGCGGCGACGAGACTTAGAGTTCAGGATTAATGACTGGGTATTCTTAAAGGTATCACCTATGAAGGGCGTGATGAGGTTTGGCAAGAAAGGAAAGCTTAGCCCACGGTATATTGGGCCTTATAGGATCATTCGGAGAGTGGGCCAACTAGCTTATGAGTTAGAGTTGCCCTCAGAATTGGAGTCTGTCCATCCGGTTTTTCACGTATCTATGCTACGGAAGTGCATTGGCGATCCTACCCGAGTGGTGCCCACGGATGATGTACAGATTACAGAGGACTTGTCATACGAGGAAATTCCAGTTGCCATCCTAGACCGACAAATCCGCAATCTACGAAATAAGGAGGTAGCTTCCGTAAAGGTTTTATGGAGGAGCAAGAATGTAGAAGAGATGACGTGGGAATCGGAGGAAGAAATGAAGTCTAAATACCCCCACCTATTTCAAACTGAAGATATGGTTCGAGATGGGACGCTACAACATAGCTCTATGTAGGCTAGCAGGTCATCAGGTAAGCTTTTATTTTTCACTTTCAATATTTATGATTTACGGTCGGTGAGGCAAATTGCTGCTATTTATAAAGATTGGCCATGTGTGGCATGCATAGTATGTTTCTGGCTATGTGCAGGTTGGTTTTAACCTAGTGTACGAAGGATACTCTGGAAAAAGTTTCCAAAGTCTCCAAGAGTAAACATTCGAGGACGAATGTTCCCAAGGGGGGAGTGATGTTACACCCTATATTTTCGTACGTAAAAATGCGTCGTAAGCAAACTAATGTAGGACAAAAAAATGAGATAATATTTAAAAGTATATAAAGTAAGTTAATCATGTTACCTCTGAGGTTACAAATATTGAAGATCATGAACAACAAGTACAAAGAGGGTTGGACAGTTCAGAAGCTAAAGCAATTAAATAAAATAATGTTTCATCGAAAGTCGACAAGTTGGAAATGTTATAACATGTACCTTTGGGGTGAGACTAGGGTGATTAACATGATAAGGAGATTATGTTATGATTTATATTATTTGTATGACATCCGTGTGTTATGTTTTGATGTCAAGCGAGTTGTGGAACAAAAGTCGATGAAAGTCATCACAAGTTACATTCATAAGTTTTACTGAAACTTTGGGTCAAATATAACTGCGATTTTCTCCCAATATACTTAGAGTTATGGTGTGTTCCACCCATCAAATTAAAGATCTATGAGTCTATTTTCCAACGCATTAAACCATTTGTCAATACGACATCGGAGTAGAGAGATATGTGCATTTTTGCGATACTGCACAAGCTGCTAGGTGACAAGTAGGTGTGTCACCTACTTGCTTAAATGAAAGCCCAAAAATGGGCCATTTCGGGTCGTCCAAAGAGGCCTTTTAAGGGCCTATTTTCTTCATATATTAGACTTAAAATAGAGCATAATAACCAGACATAAGCTCTGCAAAGAATCCTCCCAAAAATTTCCCACAAACCCTAATTGATTTTCTCTCCCTTTCAAGTTCCAATTGGAGGTAAAACTTAGAGTTTGAAGAACCAAGATAGGAGCTGAGTTATCCAACAAATAAGGTGAGTTTACTTCTCTCTTTCATCCAGTTTTTCTTCTGTAAATTCATGGTAAGTCGTTCTATACTTGTAAGAACTCACGGGACGGTGATCGAAAGCCGTGAGTTCGAGTTATTCACTTGTAGCGGACTGTTTTGTGGACTGTTTTGTGTTGCTGTTGGGCTGCGTGTTTTATTACTATTTTGTGGAGTTTTGGAGGAGGAAGGGGGTTTATAAACACCATATAAATGTAGGGTGGTTGGCTGGTCATTCGTCATAACATTTTCGGGTCGTTTGACACTACTACGGTGGTCGTTTTGTGTACGAAGAGATTGGGGTGTGTTGGGCTGTTTTGTAGTATTTGATGGTGTATATAGGGCTGGAAAATGATGTATATATGTTGTTATTGTTCTGTCCTTGTATTGTTGGTGTTATCTTGAAGTTGGAGGAAGGGCATATTATAGGGGAGATGCTGCCCGTTTTAATACAAAATAGGTTTGTCGTTCGTTGTGCGATAGTTGTACCTTTCGTAACTTAACGATAGTATTATTATCATTCTTGTAGATTAAGGTGCGAAGAGGTGAGTTCAACTTGGTGATTGAAAAGATTGTGATAAGGTATGTTAAGGCTAAGCCTTCCTTCATTTTGGCATGATCTCGTAGCTACATGTGTTAGTAATGAGACAAAAAGAGAAGTTCATATTCATGAATTTATTCACACTATTCTAGTCTCATAAGTTACAATATTATTCCTTATCGAGACTCTATATTCAATTTTAGTATTGTCTTCTTCCAGTCAAGAGAGCAGCAAGCCTATATATACAGTATTACAGTATTTTCATTACCATCGAGCTATAATCGATGGGCAGGCCCCTATTGGGCAACCTCTGATCAGATGGAAAGTTATATACCGAGCCTACTGTGGCCGAGCGCCTATGAGCAAGCCCAGCATGGTCGAGATACATAGCCTAGTATGGCCGAGCGCCTATAAGCGAGCCTACTATGGCAGAGCAGTTATATATACCGAGCCTTATAAGGCCGTACAATTATTTTACTTACTATATTGAAGGAGTTGAGTCAGTATCAGCAGGTAAGTATATCTCCAGATCATCTTTGACTCCCAGTTAATTTCAGTTATCATATTATCAGTTCAGTTTTCAGATTTCAGTTATTTTATTGCCTTACATACTCGGTACATTATTTCGTACTGACGTCCCTTTTTTGGGGGCGCTGCATTTCATGCGTGCAGGTTCAGACAGACAGACGGGTAGACCTCCTCAGTAGGTGTTTCCCGAGTTCCGCCTGATCGGTAAGCTCCACGTCTTTCGGAGTTGCCAGGACTAGAGTTTTGTGTACATCTTATGTATATCTGTATATATGTTATGGGTAGGTCGGGGCCCTGTTCCGATCACAGTACATCTATCAGTAGAGGCTTGTAGGCATATCCTGTTGGTTAGTGCAGTATGTTGGGTTTGTATAAATTGGTGGTTTGTCAACTGTAGTAGCTATGACGGCCTTGTCGGCCTAGCTTTATATTGATATTTAGTTAGCGCTAGTTTCCATTCAGTTTTATATTTTGCTTCGCAAATTATCTTGCAAGGTGGCCCCATGGCCAAAGTATGACATTATGTGTTCAGAGTCCCTTAGTCGCAAATTGGTACGCCAGGTTAGGTGAGGCACGGGGTGCTTGTCTCGCTCCTAGGTTCGGGGCGTGACAGATTTGGCCGCCCACCTACATAATTTTAATGACTTTTCTTATTCCTTAGCAACCACCCTACCTAATTTAATTACTTTTTATACCTTAGCAGCCACCCTACCTAATTTTAAGGACTTTTACTCCTATAAATAAGGAGTTCTTCTCATTCATTGAGGCACTTCATTATTGATTAATAATATTATACCTTAAGAGTTCTTTTGAACATTTGTTACTTATGCTTTGAGATTTATCTTTCAACCTTTACTAGTTCATAGTTCAAGGTAGTAATATAACTTCTTTATTGTGATATCATTGATTACCTTGTGGTATTCTTAGAAGGCAATTAATACGAGTTATTAATTTTCTTCTCAAGTTACTCGTAAAGAGGTCAAGATCCGAATCTATTGTTTTGATTTGTTTTTAAGTAAAAGCGTTTGATTTCGTCAATAAAATCACAACGTTTTTGCTTGGATCATGTCAAGGCTATAGAACTTGCGTTCTTGGAAGGTCTTGGAATTCTTTCCTTGAATTTTCCCATATCCCTTATTTTCTGCACTTTAATTCTAGTTGTTCAATTCCTTATTGTTATTGCTTCTGCATTTACTTCTCAAATTCTTACTCTAGTTTGGATCCCCGACCTTGTTGTTATCATTATGTCTAGTCGAGATCCACCCTTTAACTCGGGTTTTGACCGGACAAGCTCGGGGTTGACTTTTGGGGAGTTGTATAAAAATCTTCACTTTATTAATCAAAATTAGTTTCTTTTGCATTGTTCAATACTATTAAGCCATTTTTATTAGATTTGAGCTGAGCGGAGGCAAATTTTAAGGGAAAAGCTTTTTTAGAGTATTGGATTGGCCTTATTGAGGTAAGTATCTTGCCTAACTTTATGTAGGGGAATTACCCCTTAGGATTTGGTCTAGTTGCATTATTTATACTATGTGAAATTATTTGTGCATAAGGTGACGAGTGTGTACACGGGCGTATACGTGTTAACTGATCGGATTGGACCTTAGGCTATTAATATGCATTGATTTGGAGTTGTTTGTTATATGAAGCACATTTCATTGTTGATTCACTCCCCGCACTCTTGTGTTATTGTTGTGATTCTTGTATACTTTGTTGTTAAGCCATGGGCTATGCACTATTGCGGCTTTGGTATTGTTGTTTGGGCGATGCTGTGGCATATGTGCATGTGTGGTCCAGGTTAACGATTGTACGTTGAATGAGTTACGCATGCCGCTACATAAGGATGGTGTTTGTTGATGCACATACGGAGAGATAAAGGGGCTTATGCGCGTGTTGCAAGTAAGGGGAAAAACTTCATTGTGATGCGCACGCGGCGAGATAAGGTGGCTTATGCGCGTGTTGAAAGTAAGGAGAAATACTTTATTGTGATGCACACATGGCGAGATATGTGGGCTTATGTGCGTGTAGCTATGTAAGGAGAAGTATTTCATTGTGAAGCTCACGCGGTGTGATAAGTGTGATTTGTGATTATGTTATATGGTGCTTCAGGTGATTCTTGATGTCATTCTTGTTTTGGAGGGTTGATATTTGAACATGTCATTGTTTTCCCTAAATGATTTCACTTTGTGTTTTACATGTTTCGATTAATTTGGCGTGTTATCACATGCATGTCCTTTGTTGCTATTTATTTGGTCATGCTTTCCACAATTAGTTTTATATTGATATCCTGCATAGGATATTCATCTAGTGAGTGTCTCGACTTGAACCTCATCACTTCTCCACCGAGGCTAGTCTTGATACATACTGGGTGCTGATTATTGTGTACTCAGACTACGCTTCTGCACATTTTTGTGCAGATCCAGGTACCTCTGAGCGTGCTGGTCATTAGGGTGCTGATACTGAGTTGCTGTGGAGACTTCAAGGTATACCTGTTGTTCTGCTCACAGGCCTCAGAGTCACCTTCTATTATTCTTTATTACTTTTTATGTATTCCAAATAGTGATGTACACTTTGAGACTTATTATGTACTTCTTGTAGAGCTTATGACTCCGTATTATCGGGTTTTGGGATTTGTGATTGTTGTATTACCATATTGGCTATGTTTTGGGCCATTTTCTCAGTTTTATTTAATGTTAAGTTGTGATATTATGTCTAATATTGTTGTGTGATAGGTTTACCTAGTTTAAAGATTAGGTGTCATCACGATCCTTAAGGTGGGATTTTGGGTCGTGACATGATTTGATCCATCCCGCCTCAATACGATGTGTGATATCTTCATCGATCTCCCCATTTCCTTGAATAACAGACCCAAGATACTTGAAACTCTCTCTCCTAGGGATGACTTATGAATCAAACCTCACGTTTTAGATATAAGTATAACAATCTTTCAAAATATTAATGTAAAATCATCACAAGAGGTCTATGGGGTACTCAAATTACTTTCACCAACACCAGAGAAGGTAGAGTCACCTTTTCCTATCAAACATGACCTTTAGAAAATAATTTGAGTTTCAAATTCGAAGACCTAGGTTCCCAATATAATCCAACTTCATCATCAATACCCAATCTTCCATCATTAAGCAAATCTATGCACCTGGGTGCATAATCATCATTAGGAATCATATCAAAATATGTCCCTTTATTATGATAATTTTAAGGATTTTCTGATCAGTTTTATCCCATCAATCAACATTCTTCTTTGGAATGACAAACAATGCAGGATGGAATGATCGCATGTCAAACCCGCATAAACTCACAAAAATTTTAGCTCGTCTCGAATAAAATTTCTGTATTTTTTCCTTTTTTATTGAATGAATTTTATAGTAAAACATGAGATTCATAATTTTTTTATTTTCTTGCTAGGTTGTATTAATTTAACGACCCGAACGGTCATTTTATTTTTTAGATCCCCGTTACAATAATTAAGACCCCGTACGTGCTTTTACTATTTTATGACTTGCGGGGATGGATGGTTCGGGTTTGGAAGGGCTCGGGTTGAAATTAGAAGATTTAGTTCCTTAATAGTGGCCTAAGAGGACCAAGTTTGAGTTGAGTCAACATTTTGAGTAAACGAACTCGGAACCAAAATTTGATGGTTCCAACAGGTTCGTATGATGATTTTGGAGTTGGGCGTGTGTGTTTTTTTAGTCAAATCCCAAGCGGCATAGTGCCTAGGGTTAGTTTTTATAAATATGAAGTCAACTAATATAACCACAGAGGGGGACATGAACCTTACCTCCAAGACCATGATGGATATCCAATTGATTGTCCAAAAGTGATAATAAATTGAATCCTGTACACAGTGTGGAGTTAGTCCTATAAAATGATGCCATATGCCTTTCAATATTAGGTTAGAAAATGGACCCCAAAAATATAAGAAAATAAGGTCAACTATGTAAAAAGTATGGAAGGACTCCTTCCATTTACAGAAGAAACTATACCTAAAGTTTGAACTAACTACCCCAAGTAAAGTGACAAAAAACATATGTACAACCATGAGTGGAGAGTAGTTCTTTAACACAAGGAACTTGTCTTCATCATAGCTTTAACATTTAGGAAAGCCAATCTAAAGAGAAGCATAAGAGAGATTAATGGATAAAGAGCAAAGAAATATCTGTATGTGATGACCCTGACAGGAGAGATGGAGCACTACATTGATGATATGAGCTACGTATTGTACAACCTCTTGGACGTCCAAGAAAATGCTTCAAAGATATGTCCAGAGCCACGGGAGAAGTTATGATATGTTGCTGATGATAGAAAGCAAGTGTGATGTTTTCTGCAGCCAGAATATGCAGTAATGGTACCTTGGGAGCTGCTTTATTATTTAGGATAATGGTCAGATATGTTGGAACTTTTAAGCATGTTCCTAGGGATCCTATCAGCAATGTATGAGTGTGGTCTGTGTGTCACACTGGCATGATCACGGAGACATGCCTAGGAGGATTCATGTACTTCCAACAGACTAAGCATCCGGGATGCTAATACCACACCTTGGAAGTGTATCAATGATCTAGACCTGTCAATTGTACCTGCAAAATTCAACAAACAAGTTAGTAGTAAAGGGCCACCATTGCCCTTCTTCCCGAGGGAGGAGATTGTGATTCTGCAAACAGAGTGTTGCACGCTGTGAGCATCACTATCCTTCACCATGTGAGTAAAAGTGTAAGGCATTGTTCTCAGGTTCTTGTGGGTTTTGAGAGCTGGTGTGGCCTTTGATCTATAGCTGGTGTGTTGGATTGGTTGTTTCTCAGGGTATGTGCTCCTAGAGAACGGTACGTACTTTAGTAAAGGAAAACCATTTCCCTTCTTCCAGGAATAGTCCACGGTTGTGCTACACTCATTGAAAGAGGACTGCTGCAGGCTTTGGGCAATAATGTCCTCATTCTTATATGGGGGTAGTATGGCATTGCTCTCAGGTTCTTGTGGATTATGAGTGCTGATGGAGATTGTGAACTATAACTGCAATTTTGTGGTGATTCATAGTTCTGAGATGAGGGTTGTGGAAAGTTTAACTCAATGCTATGGCTTCTCTATTGGTAAAATTGGGAGTTGAGGTACTACAAATTTGTTACCACCACATTATGATGCCAAGAGATAGCATGGGTGACAAACTGTGATAAGCATATTCCAACCGCATTTCATAAGATAAGGTTGACTGTGTGTGTGCAAGGAGGAAAGAGGAATGAGAGATGTGAGTCTTTTTTTTCTCTGTCCTTGGATTGTGGGAGTGCATCACTAATCCCATGTTCTTATGGATTATGAGATTTGGTGGTGTATTTGAGGTGTTGGCTGTGGAGATGGATATCTTAATGAGTTTGTAGTATTGTTGAAGTGGAGTAGGGCTGTTGGGGAGGATTACTGATTGTGTACTAATATTAGGGTGTTGTGCTGATAGTTGTTGGTGTGATATCTTCTGTTGTCTGCATTGATTGGTAGCTATATATGGGGTCTTCAGAGACCACCACTATTTATAGTATTGATAGACCTCCAATAGACTGAGCACTCCGGGTGCTAATACCACACCTTGGAGTCCTATTAGTGCTATGAGTGTGTCTTTTGTACCTGCACAAAATAACAAACAAATCAGTTAAAACTAGACTACCGATGGCTGTTTCATTGGCATTGCTCTTATGGTGGCCTTAACATCTAAATCACCATTCTTGTTCATGATGCTATGATGATGTTTCATGAAGTTCACTTGGAAAAAATGGTATGCTCCCCTTAATTTGTCCCTTTCAACCATAACCATGAGAAGTGGTTGAGGCCAATTGTGGTGGTGAAATGATTCTTTGAGTTTCTCTATGCCTGAAAGCAGGGGTGCCCAGGAAGTCTTACTGAATTTGACCTCTGACATGAGGAGGTAGATCATAAGTGTTGGAGAAATGTTTTAGTGAATTGAGACTATGGCTGAGTTTAGATAGAGAATCAGTAGGAAAATTGGCCTCTCTATACACATGAGAGTATGCGATCTCCATACACTGATAACAGAGTGTTCTCAACTTCTGCAAATTCATCTTCATGGTCCAAGGAGGCTCCTTGTTGCTTGTTAACTAGTTGATCAGTAGCTTAGAGTCAGAACTCTAGATGTACTCTGTTGTACCCATTAGAAATGCACCATTGGATGCCCATGAAGGCTGCTTCAGGTTTTGCCAAGTTGTTGGTGCCATCACCCAATGGGGATGCAATTGCTTGAATGAATTGTCCCAAGTGGTTCCTGATAACAACACCACCACCTATCCTCCCAGGGTTGGTCAAAGTACTCCCATCACTATTAACTTTTACAAACCCATCCAATAGTCTGGACCATTTAACCTGTTCGGTAGTAACGTGATGTTTGATATTCTCAATGATTAAGTATAGAATCACCCATCTATAAGGCTTGTTAATAGCAGGGAAGTTGGTGTGTAGCAGCAAATGTACGTCAGAGCTGATGGAGAAGATTACCCTGACTGTGGAAGAGGTCTTTGATCCATACTTTGCATTGCATCTGTTCTTCCACAAGTTCCGATATATGATAGTGGGGAGAGTGATTAAAATCAGCTTTTGTACTGCTTTATGGTTCTTCTGAAGCCACCAAATCATCAAGATTAATCTCAGAGGCATGTTGTCAATTATGATTCCAGCCGGATCTCGATAATTCTTTCACACAGTCTTAGCAAGACTGCCTTGACTGAAGATGTGTTCTATTATTTTATTTTCAGGTATGGTACAATATACACATCTTGATACAGTAATATTTCCAAAGAACCTAATCCTGTCGTCAGTGGGAAGTTTGTTTCTGAGAGCCCTTCAAAGGCAAAAGGACCATTTAAATGGGATCTTTTTGTGCCATGTCATTTTATTGGTGAAGTTGGGTTGTTTCTTATTCCTTCACACTTCCCCGACAGATGCACATGTAATGTTTCCAGATGATGTGGGAATCCATAAGGGTTGATCTTGGACATGTGTCTTGTAGTATATGGGAATTTGCATTATGTCTTGAATCTTATGCATCGAGGCCACTCTGTTCAATTCCTGTAAGTTCCATTGGCCATTTTCCCATAATAGATCCACAATAGTGTTTCCACGTCTGTATCCTTCAGTTCTTTAGGTAGTAGGAGCACCTATTCCCTGCCAATTATCCCACTTGATGCTGCAGTTACCAGAGTACAATCTTCCATGTCCAAGACTGCCCAGTATCCCACTTTGCAGATATTGGATTTGATCTTTGGCAGTATTTAGCCCTCAGAAAGTTGTCCCGTGTTGACTTCTTAGTTCTAAATAACCACCAATATTTGTACTCCAAGGATTGACAAACATCCTCCATTGTTTTGAAGCTAACTCCTCATTCACTCACTCGGAAAGAAAGCTTATGCAATGAGGACAGTGATATTTGACTTTGTCATTCTCCATTCCCTAGAAAAAGGTAGCAACCAATTTTTGTATTTGTTTTAGAACAACTTTAGGAGGAGAAAGAGCTGACAAGAGGTGTTTGGGTATTGATTGTAACACATTTTTTATCATAGTAGTCTTGCCTCAATATGACAGAATCCTACTATGCCAGCCTTTGATTCTGTTGACTATTTTAGCCATCATGTAGTTGAAGTGCACAATCTTTTTCCTACATGTATACAGAGGGCATCCCAAGTATGTGTGAGAGGATTCTTTCTTGCTTAATCCAGTTACCCGATGTACTCTCCTCATTGTGCTATTAAATGCGAAAAGGGGAGTCATGAAATGACTCTTGTATCTGTTGATTTGTTTGCCAGAAGTGTCTTCATAATTACTTAGAGTCTCCATGACTTTTTGTAAGGAAGTTATGGCCCCAGAGGTAAAAATTATAATGTCATCAGCAAAACTTAGATGATTAATCTGAGGGCCTCTTCTTTCCATGTATAACCCATTGAAGAACTGATCATGGGTTAAGTTGTTAAGCATTCTGGACAGAAGTTCAGCACCAATGATAAACAAAGATAGTGCCAATGGATCTCCTTGTTTCAGGCCCCTTTTTGAGTGGAAACCCCCCCCCATCTAGTACCATTAATGATGACTGAGTATCAATTATTGGACATGGTTCTACCAATCATATCAATGATCATCTTATTGAAGCCCATTCTTCTCAGCATTATGCAGGTAAAACCCTAGGAAACTCTATCATAAGTTTTAGCCATGTCAAGCTTGATGACCATATTCAAACCTCTATTGTGTTTTTTTAATCCCATGAACAATATCTTAAGCCAACATAATATTTTCTAAGATGCTTCTACCTTTGACAAAGCCTGTCTGGTTGGCAGAAATGATTCTAGGAAGGATAGGAGCTAGTGTAGAGCTTATGACACTGGAGATGATTTTGGTGATGAAGTTGCTGAGACTATTTGGCCTAAACTCTGTTAAAGAATTTGGGAACTCCACCTTGGGCAGTAGGACTAGGCAAGCACTTGTCATGTATTTTGGCATGGTAGCACCCCCAGAGAAAGCCAATACCACATTCAGCAGATCAAATTCAATGATATTCTAACAAGATTGGAAGAATTTTCCATTCATTCCATTAGGACCAGCGTCACTATTTGGGTTCATGAAATACAACTACTTTGAGTTATGCGAAAGAGGGATCCTTAGTCATTAGATCATTATCTCCTCGGTTATCATGGAAGGAATACAAGATAGTAGGTCTTCTCTCATATCACCTCTTATTTGGGTGAAGAGATTTTGAAAGTGGCTGCAGGTTGCTGTACAAATAGCTTCATCACCCTCAAACCATTCCCCGTCATCATCTTTGATTTTATGAATGAACCACTTCCTTTTTCTGCCTATGATCAGACTGTGAAAATATTTAGAGTTAGCATCCCCTTTTCTAAACCATTGTGGCTGAGTTTTCTATTTCAGGATTGGTTCTTCCAGCTTCATGTATCTCACATATTGAGCTAGAAGCTCATAATATGCTACCCTATCAGAATCATCATTTGTTTCAGCCCAATTCATCTCAGCCCACTTCAAATTTTTTTCATACTCCTTTGCCTTTTGAAAGATGTCCCCATACTATTGTCTAGACTATGTGCTTAAAGCATTGGACACTGCTTTATGTTTTTGATGAAAGATCCACATAGCATTGTCATTGACCTCTTTATCCCGGACTTCCTACACAAATAGATAAAGATTTCAATTTCAACCCAGCAATTGAGGAACTTGAAGTATCTTCTGCCAGAGTCTTGACTCACATTCATCTCCATAAGTAGAGAATTATCATCTGATCATGTAGAAGATAGATGGGAGATAGTTGTGGCGGTGTAGGAGATCAGACAGTTATCATTGACCAGACCTCTGTCTAGTCTTAAAAATGTGCGAACCTGCTTCCACTGAAACCTAGGTCCACTAAACCACAATCTTCAATCATGCTTAAAAATTCCATACTCTTATTCATCTGGTAAGGAAGGCCTCCAACTTTCTCTTCTATGGATGTTATCACATTGAATCCCCAATGACACGCCATGAGATTGTGCATGTCATGGATTTCTGTCTTAGAACCTCCCAAAGAGGTCTTGTAAGAGCTATTTTACATTTTGCATAGATTACAGTGATTTGAAATGGCTCCCCTGCTTCAGTTTGCTGCAATTCCATGTTCAACTGTTGCTCATCCTGGTCAATAACATTGTTTGTGAATTCTTGATCCCAGAATACCCAGATTTTGTTGTTGATATTGGAAGATGAATTTTGCATGGATAGTTGGAGTCTATAATGGTTGATATGAGTATCATCAAGAAATGGCTCTAACATAGCAATAAGGTATAGTTTATGAAGTTGCTTAAAAGTTTTGAGTCTTTCAATGGCCCCTTTGGTTTTGATACCCCTTGCATTCCATATGATTGTGCTAATCATAAAAACTACTTAGGAGTTGGTGTTTTTGGTGTTACTTTAAAACTGCTTGCTCTGCTTCTAGTGAGATAGTGAGAGGTGTTGCCTCAAGGTGACATGCCATGAGATTCAACTATATTTTCTAGATTAGGAACCCCATTAATAGCATTGAGTAGTTGATTACATGTGTCATCTACCTCCATATCATCACTATGTTCATCATCTGCCTCTTCAGAAATATTTCTTTCATCTTCAGATTGTATGTGATTGTACTCACCCTCTTCCCTTCTACCATATTGATCAGTCCTTGGAGTCGACTGAGTAGGTGGAATCACAACTGCTATCTGAATATTGGCTTCTGTTGAGGAGGTTGCATGTGCATTCCTTGGTACCTCCTCAGCATGAGGAGGGAGCATTGAATATTTTATCCCGATATCAAGTGGGACCTTTATTTGAAGACTCTAAGGATTAGAATCAGTATGCACTTGGGGTGCAACTTGTGTATTAGCACCCTTCTGTTTCCTCATTTGCCTTCTTTTTTTTCTAACTAAGATTACTCTTTGATTTTGTTGTCACATCTTCAGGAGGCTGTGGATCTGTTCCTTTGGCTGTGTTGCCATTGTGATTCTCTTCCTTGGAGGTGGAGATCTCACCGGTTTCTGCCTATTCATGGATTGCTCATTGAGAATATGTCAATTGATCAAGGGTAGCTAGTGTTTTATGTTCATTAAGACTCTTATCATGAGCAGTCTCTTGACCATTCTTCCTTCCCTCAATATTTCAGCATCAGTACTTGTTGATTGGACATTGGTTGCAGGGGTATTTGATCCTTTACATTTTCAACATGAACTGCCTCCTGATCATCCTTCCATTCTTCATTACTTCCAGCAGGTAGACTGTGATTGGTTATCTAATTCTGAGTCACAGCTTCACCACTCCTCTGCTGAGTAATAACATGATTGTTAGTGGTTGCACCTGTATCTGGTCTTGCTAGGTTGTTTTGTTGTTTTGGAATATATATATAGCTTGTGTTTTCTTGGTGTCATTTTGTATTCCTTTGAAGTGCTTTTTCTTCTGAGTTTGCCGGTCTTTGTTGGAGGGATCAACCCCTGCAATTTGGTGGGTTTCTCTTGTCTGCTCATTATTGATCTTATTAGAACTCTTGTGATTGTTCTGTTCAATCCTTTACTGTTGTTTGGCTTGTTTTGACTGCTTTGGTGCTGACTGTCCACTTGATGGTCCTACTTCTTCTTTTGTGTTCTTTTCCTTGGAGACCATTAAGGCTCCAGTTCTTTTCTTAATTTCTTAATCATTCACTTTCTTAGGGAAGATGTGTGACAAGTGACCAATATGTTTAAAATACAAGTAGTAATTTGGTGCACTTTCATATTGAACTTCTAACCATTTGCCATCCCCATTTACATCTTGTTCTTCATCAAATCCCAACCAAACATGTGAAGGTCTTTCCTTAGTGAAATCAATTCACATCTTGACCTTAGCTATACTTCCTCTAGTTTTTTGAAAAGAAGCTAGATCCAAGAACAAAGCTTTGCCAACAAATGAAAGGAGAGGGGTTAGGATCTCCATGTAGTAGAAATGCCATGGAAGTTCTGGAGTAATTATCCATATAAGAACTATTGGTGAGTCTTCATTAGGATTGAATAGTGGAGACCATGAATCAATTTTTATCATTTGCCCCTGAATATACATGTACTTCTTGTTCCACACAGTTGCATGATCATATTCATTGTCCAAATCATTATAAACATTATTGGAGTTGAAATGTGCAATCTACACACCTCCCAGTAACTCATTTTGAGTGACGAAGCTTCTTCTTATAACCACAGTGTATTGGCATCTGGTAGCCAATTTGATCATGTAATCCACCTTCTTGAAGACAACTGCTGGTAGTCCTTGTTTGTTGGTAATTTTTGGGGGTGCGAACTCAATAAGGATTTTTCCTCGGCAAGTTTGGCTATCATTTTGGTAGCATATGAGGGAGTGACAGTGGGAACTGGTGGTTCAATGGAATTTTGGGGCTTTTTTATTCGGTTTGTTTAAGGTGTGGCATGTGAGAGGGTAGTATCAGGGACTTCTACAAGATTGTGGTTAGATGATTTGGAATTTATGATTTTAGCAGGTCTATCAAAGTTTGCAGAGACTTTTGGCTGTGTGTGGTCATAAGTAGTTTTATTGTGTTTCTTATCTAGTTGTTTTGTTCACTTGCAGTACTAGTAGGGGCTTGATTATCCTCGACTGAAGGCTTATTAACCCATTATTTATTGGAATTATAGCAGATTTGTGATTGTCTGATTTTACACACTCCTTATTTGTTTTAGACATGGAATTAGTTACCTGATCATGTATATCCCTTTGGGTTCCCTTGTCTGTCATCTGAACATCTGTGAATTTAGACACAGTATTTTCTTGTCTTTGAAACTCTTGGTGTTTTCCTCCTTCATTAACAACATTTTCTCCATTTTGTCTTGCATTGGTGATAGTGACATTTTGTCGAACAGTAGGATTGCTAGACTATACTAGGGTGATTATTTTAAGAATCGTGATGTTTTATCGGCTGGGATCTAGGGAAACTAACTTGGCCCCTTCCTTTTGATTACTCGTGGTTGAATCACTTCTGATATGGTCATCTTGGACCACTGCAGCATCACCTCTGGTGACATCCTCAGATAACCTAGCATTTGTCTTTTGCATGTGGTCGAGCTTCTATGTTCTCGTGATGTCTTGACCTATAGGTTGAGTAGCAGCTATGTCTTCTAACAGTGAGCAAACAATTACTTCAGGTGAAGATTTTGTGGCCACTGGGAATGATTTTGTAGAAATTGTTTGGGGGGATTGTTCGCAACTCGAATGGTATTATTTTGAGGTTGGTCCGGCGGTTTTCCACCACCGGATGGTGAGGGAGTTTGCATAACTCTAACTCATTTCAATTGTTCTAGTTGATCTCTCTGATGGTCTCTATGGAGAGAAAATTTATTTATTAGTATTTGGTGTGTGTTTGGATCGAGTTTCGGGTGATCTGGGAGCGTTTCGGCGCTTAATGTTGAACGTTGGCGCATTGAAGGTTTTCAAGTTCATTAAATTTTGTTTGAAGTATACTTTGATGTTATCGAGGTCCGTTCGAGATTCTAAGCCTGGGAATAGGTCTGTATGGTGATTTATGACTTGTACACAAATTTGGCGTCATTCCGAGTTGTCTAAGTATGATTCGACGCGTTCGGAGTTAGTTGAAGATATTTAAAGTTCATACGCTGATCAATTTGGTTTCGGGATGTGATTCTTAGTTTTGATGTTATTTTACATGTTAGAGGGTTCGAGCATGTCCGTATTATGTTTATGGACTGGGTGGTGCAGTTGAACGGGGTCCCAAGTGGATCGGGTGAGTTTCGGACCACCCATAGTGAAGTTAAAATTTCTGCTATCTGTTGTTCTTGTTTCCTTCTTCACTAACACGGAGAAGGCCTCGCATTCGTGATGAAGGAATTTGGGCTGGGGAAATTTCGTTCTTCGCATTCGCGAAAAGGAGCTCACGATCGCGATGCCCTAAGCTACTAATCATCGCGTTCGCGTACGAGGGTTCTCATTAGTGTAGGCTAAGGCCAGTTGGGGCAGGGGGCAGACTATTGGTCTTCGCATTCGCGATTGGTAAGTCAGGCCAGCCATCGCGTTCGCGAGGCTTGCTTCGCATTCGCTAAGTGCATTTTTCAAAGCCTTGGCCATTTTGCCTGCGCGATCACGAGGCTCTTGTCACGATCGCGAAGAAGGATTCACTGGCAATGACTTAATTAAAAATAGGACTTAGGCTCATTTTGTTCATTTCTCTTAACTTGTGGCCGATTTAGCATATTGAGGTAAGTAATCTCTACATAATGTGAGTTTAAAACATAGATTATGGGCAGACTTTAACAGGTAAAACGTGGAACTTTTAGGATTTTGCTGAAAAACCTAGGCTTTGGTAAAAATGAAATTAGACCACAAAAATGATTATGGAATGGAGTAGAAATTATATATTTCTGTTCATGAGATTATGGATAACATTTTTTTACAAAAACTTTCCGAAATTCGGGCACGTGAGCCCGGTGGTGAATTTTAGGAACCTTCCAAATTGGGTTGGTTGATTACTCTAATAGTTAAATTATGAAATTTTGAGCATATATTGATTAGTTTGTACAACCTTTGGCTAGTTTCAGATTGCTCGACACATATTTGAGGCTATAAGTGTGATTTGTGGATCGGGAAGAGGGCTTGGAAATGAGGTAAGTCTCTTTCCTAACCTTGTAAGAGGGAATTATCCCCGTAGATAAATAGTTAATTGCTAATAATTGTTGGTGCTACATACGCATGATGTGACGAGAGTGCTTACGTAGCTAAAATCATGCTTATATCCGGGTAGACTTAGAACTTTACCATGCATTACTGGTATTATTTGCACCCAACTTGTTAGTTTAATTACTTGAATTTTTAATTGAAATTAGATAAAGGATTTCATGAGACCAAACATCATTCATTTGAGTTTTGGCGGAATACTTGATTGGTAGTGGAAATTATGCCTTCTTTGAGTACTAATCCTATGTAGTAGTCATTCAACGGAGTTTGTTGAGTTTTTCCATTCCTTTAGATCAGGCCGAACACCTCGGTAGTATATTAGATGCATCTATGGTCTACGCCGGTCGACCCTCGGCAGTGTACATACTATTCTAGATCAGGCCATATGACCTCGACATAAATTGTGCGTGATACCTAGGAGTCCGAGGTAGAGGGCGAGAGAGGGCTCCAGTTCCTGCTATAGGATGAGGGCATCCTAGAGTTTCCCCCTCCGTACCACTAGTGGATCCAATGGAGGATCCTGTTATTGAGGAGAAGGATGAGGCACCTGCAGCTAAGCCGGTCATGGGCAGTATGTTGCGGGTCATGGACTCTACGATGCAGGTTGGTTTATTTCCAGCGGACCCAGCCACATCTCAGGCGGGAGGGGGAGCACAGACCCCTACTGCTCAGGCTGCAAGGCATGCTGCTGCTATATATCAGACCCCAGGTGCACTACCTGTGGGTGGGGCTCAACCAGTTGCAGCATTATACTGAAGCCCAGACCAGCCGCGACCGTTGAGCAGCAAAAGTGGTTGGATAGATGTACCAGGATACATCCTCCTGTCTTTGGCGATGAGTGACATGAGGACCCACAGAACTTTATTGATCATTACAAAGACAATTTGCACAACATAAGAGTATTGAAATCCAACGGGGTGGACTTCACCACATTTTAGTTAGAGGGCAAGGCTCGTAGATTGTGGCAGTCTTATCTCTATAGCAGGCCAGTAGGTTCACCTCCCTTTACTTGGGACCAGTTCACATGTCTCTTTCTAGAGAGATATATTCCACCCTCTAAGAGGGAAGAGTTGCGGGGTAAGTTTTAGCCACTCCAACAGGGACAAATGTTGGTGTCCGATTATGAGGCGAGGTTCTCAAAGCTGTCTCGCCACACACTTATTATACTTCCCATATATGCAAAGAGAATGCGGATGTTTATTATAGGCTTGCATTATGGCTCCCAGGTTACTATGGCCTGAGAGTACGAGATGGGGACTTCTTACGAGCAGGTTGGGGAGATAGCTTAGAGGATCAAGGGTATCCATCTGTAGGGCCAAGAGCATGCACCGATGGACAAGTAGCCTCGATATTTGGGAGGATTCAGTGGTGCTCCGTCTAGGGACAGAGGTTAGTTTGTGAGGGTCCAGTCTAGCTGGCCCACATAATTAACACCACCGCCTTCTCGGGGTGCTCTAGTGCGGCCCTATTTCAGCGCCATTTCGGAGAGCTCCTATCGTCCACCGGCTATTTAGGGTTCTTCCAATGGGTATTCAGGTGCCCAGGGTCAGATCCAGAGCCAGTCATCTTCCACACTGAGAGGTTGCTATGAGTGCGGGGAGCTTAGTCTTATGAGGAGCTTTTTCCCCAGACAATCAGGGAAGGCAGTACAGTAGGGCCATCAACCCATGATCATCGCACTAGCTACCGTACGACCCGCCTGGCCAGCCAGAGGCAGAGGGTAGGTGGGTAGGGGTTGCCTTAGAGGTAGAGGCCAGTCAGGTGGTGCCCGAGCTAGGTTCTATGCTTTTCCAGCCAAACCAGATGTAGTAGCCTCAGAAGCCGTGATCATAAGTATTTTTTCTGTCTGCGGTAGGGATGCTTTGGTACTATTTGATCTAGGGTCTATATTGTCATATGTTTCATCTTTATTTGCTCATTATCTGGATGTCCCTTATGAGTCCTTGGGTGCTCTTGTATATGTGTCCATGCCAGTGGGCGATACTGTTGTTGTGGATCGGGTTTACCACTCCCGTATTGTGATTTTTTGTGGTTATGAGACAAAAGCGGATCTTCTGTTGTTTGATATGACCGACTTTGAGGTCATCCTGGGCATGCACTAGTTGTCTCCGTACCATGCCGTTCTAAATTAGTATGCCAAGGCTGTTACCTTGGCAATGCCTGAGTTGCCCATATTGGAGTGGAAGGGTTCATCTATCATTACATCAAGCTTGGTTATCTATTTCTTGAAGGCTCGACATATGGTTCAGAGGGTTGTTTGGCCTATTTGTCTTATGTTCGGGATACTGCTGTAGAGACTCCCACGATTGATTCAGTGCCCGGGAGTTCTCCGATGTGTTTCCTTCTGATCTACCAGGTATGCCACCAGATCGTGATATCAATTTTAGTATTGATTTGGCGCCAGGTACCCATCCTATCTCTATTCTATCGTATCGCATGGCTCCAAAAGAGTTGAAGGAATTGAAGGAACAACTTGAGGAGTTGCTCGCAAAAGGGTTCATCAGGCCAAGTGTGTCTCCTTAGGGTGCACCGGTATTATTTGTGAAAAAGAAGGATTGGAGTATGCGGATGTGCATTGATTACCGCCAGTTGAACAAAGTTACCATTAAGAACAATTACCCGTTGCCGCGTATTTATGATTCTAAGATCGACTTAAGGTCTGGGTATCATCAACTGAAGATTCGTGCTTCGGATGTTCCGAAGACGGCTTTCCGGACTAGATATTGGCACTGTGAGTTTCTAGTGACGTCCTTCAGTTTGACGAATGCCAAAGCGACGTTTATGGATTTTATGAACTAGGTGTTCAGGCCATATCTTGACTTATTTGTCATTGTCTTCATTTATAACATATTGATCAACTCGCGTAGTATGGAGGAGCATGAGTAACATTTGAGAGTTGTGCTTCAGACCTTGCGGGAACAGAAGCTACATGCTAAGTTCTCCAAGTGGGAGTTCTTGTTAGATTCTACGGCGTTCTTGGGACATATTGTATCGGGTGAGGGTATTAAGGTAGATCCCAAGAAGATCAAGGAAGTTTAGAGTTGGCCTCGTCCTACCACAATGACCGAGATCAGTAGTTTCGCGGGGTTAGCATGTTATTATCACCGGTTTATGGAGAGCTTCTTGTCTACTGCGGCACATTTTACTAGATTGACCCAGAAGGGTGATTTGTTCAAATGGTCTGATAATTGCGAGGAAGGCTTTCAGAAGCTCAAGACCGTATTGACTACAATACCAGTGTTAGTGTTGCCCTCCGGTTCGAGGATGTATACCGTGTATTGCATTTCTTCATGCATTGGCTTGGGTTGTGTATTGATGAAGGAGGGGTGAGTTACTACATATGCTTCACATCAACTAAAGCCCCATCAGAAGAATTAATATGCTCATGATTTAGAGTTGGCTACTATAGTTCATGCTCTCAAGATCTTAAGGCATTATCTTTATGGGGTGTCCTACTAGGTTTTCACCTATCATCGCAGCGTGCAACATTTGTTTGAGTAGAGGGATCTTACTTTGAGGTAGCACAGGTGGATTGAGTTACTGAAGGATTATGATATTACTATCCTTTATCCTCCGGGCAAGGCGAATGTGGTTGCGAATGCCTTGAGTAGAAAGGCCGAGAATATGGGTAGTTTGCCTTGTGAGGTTAGATATTTTAGAGCCCAGTCAAGTTCTTGCATGTGTTGTGGCTCAGTCTTTACTATTTGAGCTGGTGAAGGCTCGTAAGTACGAAGATCTGCACTTGTTGGTTCTTAGAGAGACGGTGGTATAGGGTGGTGCCAAGGAGGTTACTATCAGTGATGATGGTGTTCTGCGACTCCAGGGGTGCCTATGTGTTATTAATGTTGATGGCCTGAGGGTAAAGATTCTAGAGAAGACACACAGTTCTCGATATTCTATTCATCCAGGTGCTACGAAGATGTATCACGACCTGAGGCAGCATTATTGGTGGCATCGGATGAAGAAGGACATGGTTGAGTATGTAGTGAGATGTCTAAATTTCCAGCAGGTTAAGTATGAGCACCAGAGGCCAGGTGGCCTACACCATCAGATGGTTATACCGGAGTGGAAGTGGAAGTGCATCAGTATGGACTTCATAGTTGGGTTGGACGTTGAGGAAGTTTGATGCCATTTGATTCATTTTCGACAGGTTGACCAAGTAGTCACACTTTATTCTAGCTGTGACTACGTACTCCTCAGAAAGATTGGCCCAGATTTACATTCAGGAGATAGTCTGGTTGCATGGTGTGCATGTTTTCATCATTTTGAGATAGAGGTCCTCAGTTCACTTTGCATTTCTCGAGAGCAATATAGAGCGAGTTGGGTACCTAGGTAAAGCTTTGCATAGCCTTTCATCTGCAGACCGACAGGTAGTAAGAACGGACAATTCAGATTCTGGAGGATATGCTCTGATCATGTGTGATTGAGTTCAGAGGGCAGCGAGATCGATTCTTGACTTTGGCCGAGTTTTCTTATAACAACAGTTATCAGTCCAGTATCGAGATGGCTCCATTTGAGGCTTTATATTGTTGGCAATGTCATTCATGCATCATATGGTTTGAGCCCTGTGAGGCTAGGTTATATTGCACTAATTTAGTGAAGGATGCCTTGGAGAAGGAAAAGTTGATTCAGGAGCAACTTCGCACCTCACAGTCCAGACATAACAGTTACGTGGATCAGAAAGTGCATGATTTATCATTTATGGTGGGTGAGATAGTTCTGTTGAAGGTCTCACCGATGAAGGGTATCATGAGGTTCGGAAAGAAGGGCAAGTTGAGTTCGAGGTTTATTGGCCCATTTAAGGGGTTGAGGTGAGTTAGGGAAGTTTCCTATGAGCTTGCTTTGCCTCTCAGTCTATCGGGAGTTCATCCGGTTATCCATATGTCTACGCTCCGGAAGTACCATGCTGACATGTCATATGTGTTAGGTTACATCACGGTTCAGCTAGATGAGAGCTTGGTTTATCAGGAGGAGCCAATTGCCATTGTTGACAGGCAGTTGGCCAGTGAGGTCTAAGAAGATTTTAATGGTAAAGGTCCAGTGGAAGGGTCAAGCAGTCGAGAGGCGACTTGAGAGACCGAGAAGGACATGCAGAGCAGATTTCCACACTTATTTAGCACTCCAGGTATGATTCTAAACCCATTTGAGGACGGACATTTGTTTAAGAGGTGGAGAATGTAACGACCCAACCGGTCATTTTGCTTTCTATATCCTTGTTCCCATAATTAAGACTCCCTATATGTTCTTTTATAATTTTATGACTTGCGGGGATGGTTGGTTCGGGTTTGGAAGGGTTCGGGTTGAAATCGGAACACTTAGTTCCTTAATAGTAGCCTAAGATGGCCAAGTTTAACTTGAGTCAAAATTTTGAGTAAACAACTTTGGAACTGGGATTTGATGGTTCCAATAGGTTCGTATGATGATTTTGGACTTGGACGTGTGTTCGTATCGAATTTTGGGTGATCCGGGAGCGTTTCAGCGCTTAATGTTGTAAGTTTGCGCATTGAAGGTTTTCAAGTTCTTTAAATCTGGTTTAAAATAGACTTTGGTTTTATCGAGGTCCGTTCGAAATTTCGAGATTGGGAATAGGTCTGTATGGTGATTTATGACTTGTACACACAATTTGGCGTCATTCCGAGTTGTCTAAGTATGATTTGACGCACTCGGAGCTAGTTGAAGAAGTTTGAAGTTCAGATGTTGATCAATTTGGTTTTGGGGTGTGATTCTTAGTTTTAATGTTGTTTTACATGTTCTGAGGCTTCGAGCAGCTCCGTATTATGTTTATGGACTTGTTGGTGCAGTTGGACGGGGTCCCGGGTTGCTTGGGTGAGTTTCGGACAACCCGAAGTTAAGTTCAAATTTCTACTATTTGTTATTCTGGTTTCCTTCTTTGCAAATGCGGAAAAGGCCTCGCATTCGCGAAAGGAATTTGGGCTAGGAAAATTTTGTTCTTCGCATTCACGAAAAGGAGCTCGCGATCGGGATGCTCTGGGCCACTGGTCATCGCGTTCTCTTGCAAGGGTTCGTGTTCACGTAGAGTAAGGCCAGCTGGGGCGGAGGCCGACTGTTGGTCTTCGCATTCGCGAAGAGCCCCTGGCATTTGTGATTGGTATGTCAGGCCAGCATTCATGTTCGCGAAGTGCATTTTCCAGAGCATTGGCCGTTTTGGCTTCACGATCGCGCGTCTATTATCGCGATCGCGAAGAAGGATTAACTAGGCAGTGACTTAATTAAAATGGGACTTAGGCTCCTTTTATTTATGTCTCCCAACATGTGGCCGATTTTAGAGCTCTTTAGAGAGGGTTTTTCATCTAGCACATTGAGGTAAGTAATCTCTACATAATGTGAGTTTAATATATAGATTATGGGTAGATTTTAACATGTAAAATGTGGAATTTTAGGATTTTGTTGAAAAACATAGGTTTTGGTAAAAAAATGGATTAGCTGACGAAAATGATTATGGAATGGAGTAGAAATTATATATTTGTGTTCGTGAGGTTATGGATAACATTTATTTATGAAAATTTCCGAAATTCGGGCACGTGGGACCGAGGGTGAATTTTAGGAACCTTCCAAATTGGGTTGGGTAAGTACTCTAATAGTTAAATCATGAACTTTTGGGCATATATTGATTAGTTTGTACAACCTTTGGCTAGTTTCGGATTGCTCGGCGTCGATTTGAGGCCATTAGTGTGATTTGTGGACTGGGAAGAGAACTTGGGAATGAGGTTAGTCTCTTTGCTAACCTTGTAAGAGGGAATTATCCCCATAGGTGTTTTAAGTAGTTATTTGCTAATAAATGATGGTGCTACGTACACATGATGTGACAAGAGTCTGTACGTAGCTAAAATCATGCTTATGTCCGGGTACACTTAGGCCTTTACCATGCATTACATGTATTATTCGCACCCAACTTGTTAGTTTAATTACTTGAATTTATAAATGAAATTGGATAAAGGATTTCATGAGACCGAGCTTCATTACATTGAGTTTTGGCAGAATACTTGATTGATAGCGGACATTATGCCCATTGAGTATTAATCCTATGTAATAGTAGTTAATCGGATTTTGTAGAGTTTTGCTATTCTTGTGGATCAAGTCGAACGCCTCGGCATTATATTAGATGCATCTATGTTTCGTGTCGTTCGACCCTCGACAGTGTACACACTATTTTGTATTGAGCCGTATGACCTCGTTATAAATCGTGCGTGATATTGCTAGGAGTCTGATTATACTTGATATTTTTTTTTCTTGTCCTGAGACTTGATAATTACTTGGCGGCTCTTATGTGTTAAACATTTGGCATGTGATAGTTGGTGGTTTTAATTGATATGATATTTAAGAATCATTATATATTGTTTCTTATTCCATTGTTATTGTTGCATTTCATGCCTATTTATATTTCCTGTACTTTATTTATTGACCTCTAGTAATTGTCGATGTCGACCCCTCGTCACTACTTCTTCGAGGTTAGACTAGATACTTACTATGTACATGTTGTTTATGTACTCACGCTACACTTCTTGATAACAACGCGATAAGGGGATTCAAGAATTACTAAAGAAAAACAAGAAAATCATGAAACATGCGGAAGCTAAAAGAAAATAGGGAAACGAAAAAGAAGACAGAAATTAAAGATAGATTGAATTCAAGAAGAAGTCTATTCTTGAAGTTGAATCCTAGCAACAACAATTAGCTAACGAAGAACTAGTCGCCTTTGGTAGAGAATTAAAAATAAGAGATAGATTGTGAAACCCGACCCTTTAGAATAACAAAAATAACAATAAGCCTAAACTTATCACCTTTCTTGAATAGCTAGAAGTGATCTAAGATTTCGAAAATGGTTTAATCTTACCACCTTAAATTGATTCTTGAAGGTTGAAGAATAAATTCAAGAGTAGCCACACACATGAGTGCAAGAAAAATCTCACAATTTTTTTTTAATATTGTTTATCAAAATCTCCCCTAAAAACAAAGAAGACACCCTTTAAATAGAGAGGGAGCCATGAAATTCTACAAAAAAAAAACAAAGAAAGAAAGTGCTAACTACTTTTGACAAAAAGTCCAACTACTTTAGGATAGGATCTTGAAAGTCCAAAATCAATCTTGGAAATCTTTGAAATCTTGTAAAAGAAAGAAAGTCCTAACTACTTTGGACAAAAAGTTCAACTACCTTAGGATATCATCTTGAAAGTCAAAAACCTATCTTGGATAGAATCTTGGAAATCTTGAAAATCTCGAAGGACATTTGCAAGCAACTTGGCACCAACTTGCACTCAACTTCTAGCACGACTATTGTACCCTTATTTGACATCAAGTAAGTTCTTTTTATGTTATAAAAACGTGACTTCATGTAGGACTTATTGGGCTGCAAGTTTTGACATATTTTAGGTGCCAAAGTGGTCTAAAAGTGGACTGATTAGGACCTTCTTTAAAGGATATCTCTTGGGATCCAATACTCCTCTTCTTGGACGTAATTTTGGGCCATAAAACAATTGTAACACCTAGCTAACTCACATCCTTTATGCTTGAGCTCTTCCTCCCAATTAACAACTTCTTTATTTGTACTTGAAGTATAATGACCTTGTTTTGCAACTTTTTAGCTTGACATCTTGTTAAAGGCCCTCTTTGAGATTCCAAAGCTACATTCTTGTACAGATAAAGATAATGAGGGAGAGTTAAGGCATGTGAACGCCATGCAGCTATCTCGATAGTCTACGAGATCCTGTCTCCCCAATCAACAGTCGTCGTACCCGGAAGTACTGAATTTGCACACGAGATAAAGGGTGAGTACAACCAACTCAGTAAGTAACAAGCCCAAACTGTGGGCTGAAAGTAGTGACGAACTCAACGGGCAAAATTCAATACAGAAAATAATAGTGCAGAAATGTAGATATGCTTTCAAGTTCGATAGATATCTTGAAACAGTAAAATGGATCAATCTGAATGATATGAAAAATATAACTCTTCTACTTTTACTATGCCAATGCACATGTTGAGTGTGATGTACCATGCTGACAGCCTCATGTGCTCACACTCTCAAATGCTCAATCACACGGTACTATATATGGCCCAAAACGGCCCAAGGAAGATCCATCACGGAATATATACAGTACTGACCATCAGTCACCCAGTACCGAGTAGGGTAAATCCAGCATGTGGAGAAGATCCATCTCAAGGTATAAAATGCTTCGGATAAGATTCATGTCCAGGGAAGATCCATCCCTCAATAATATCAACCGCGCTCACTAGGGGTGTGCAGACTCCGGAGGGGCTCCTTCAGCCCAAGCGCTATCATAAATCAGTATAACCACTGCGGCGTGCAGCCCGATCCCATAAATGTCACTCATAATCAGGCCCTTGGCCTCACTTTGTCATCAATCTCTCTAGTCTCTCCCTCACGGGCTCACAATGTCATGATACTAGCCCGAAAACAATGATATGATGTATCAAAAATTAACAACAGAGACTAAGATATGATATGAAATGAAATGAATGAATATGACTGAGTACAAAATATCAATGAAATCAGTAAGACAACAACAAGAAACAACCACTACGAGTCCCAACAGTAATGGCATAAAGCCTAAACATGATATCTAGCATGAGTGATAGCTCAATCACTTTATCACATGATGAAAACACTGATATCAACAAGATAGAGCCACTAGATAGTGCCGTGGAATCAACCAGGTCACAATTCTCACGGTGCAGCCCGCACGTCCGTCACTTGGCATGTGCGTCACCTCAATACCAATCACATAACACATAATTCGGGGTTTCGAACCCTCAGAACCAATTTTGAAAGTGTTACTTACCTCAATCCGGGCTAAACTCTACTCCGAAATTCCCTTGTCTCTCAAATCCATCTCCAAACATCCCAAATCTAGCCACAAGCAGTACAATACAATCAATATAGGCCAAAGGAATCAATTCCACAAGAAAAATACAAAATTATAGCCAAAATCCAAAATCGGCAAAAACCCGGACCCCGAGCCCACGTCTCAAAATCCAACAAAATTCACAAAATCCGAAAGCCCATTCACTCACGAGTCTAACCATACCAAATTCATCAAAATCCGACACCAATTGGTCATTCAAATCCTCAAAACCATCTCTCCAAAACCCTAGCCTCAACCCCCCTACTTACACCTCAAAAACACACCATCTAGGCGGGAAATCTGTGGGGAAACATATTTATTCAAGAAAAATGAACAGGAGGAACTTACCTCACGAATACCCTTGAAAATCCTCTCAAAAACCTCAAAAATCTGAGCTCAAAATATTAGAAATGGTGAAAAATCTCGAAGTCTCGCATTTAAAGACTCTGCCCAGGCCTTTTGCATCTGTGGAAACTTGGCCGCTTCTGCGGTCTCGGAGGCGCACCCCTTGCCTGCTTCTGCGCCAAACGCATGTGCGGAACAACCCTCGCACCTGCGTCATTCTCTGCATCTGCGCCCAACTTCCGCTCCTACGCAAACCGCTTCTGCGCGCGAATGGCCGCATCTGCGGCCTCTGACCAAAGCATCCCTGGCCGCATCTGTGGTCTCTTTTCTCGCTTCTGCGAGCTCGCATCTGCGGTCCCCAATCCGCATATGCGATTACACCAGCAGCCCTCAAACATTAGCAGTTTTTCAACTTCAAATCTCGATCTGTTAATCACCCGAAATCAACTCGAGGCCCCCGGGACCTCAACCAAACAAACCAAAACGTCTTAAAACATCATACGAACTGAGTCGATACTTCAAATCACCTCCAACAATATCGAAAACATGAATTACACACGGATTCAAGCCTAATGAACTTCGAAATTTCCAAATTCTACAAATGACCCCGAAACCTATCAAATCACGTCTGATTGGCCTTAAATTTTTCTCACAAGTCACAAATGACCCCACAAACCTACTGTAACTTCCGGGATCGGAATCCGACCCCGATATCAAAAATTCCACTACCGGTCGAACTTTCCAAAATTCCAACTTTTGCCATTTTAAGCCTAATTCTACTCCCGACCTTCAAATCACAATCCGGACACTCTCCTAAGTCCAGAATCACCCAACAGAGCTAACAGAACTATCAAAATTCAAATGCGAGGTCGTTTACACATAAGTCGACATCCGATCGACTTTTCCAACTTAATCTTTCAATTAGGAGACTAAGTATCTCAATTCATCCTGAATTCTCTCCGGACTGAGCCAACAAACCCGATAAGTCATATAACAACTATAAAGCGCAAATGAAGTAGTAAATGAGGGAAACGGGGCTACAACTCTCGAAACGACCGGTTGGGTCGTAACATCCTCCCCTTTTTAAACAAATGTTCATCCTACGGGTCTAGAAATAGACCTGGAGTCTCAGATAGTTATGGATATCTGTTCCGCATCTCCTGTTCGGTCTCCCAAGTAGCCTCTGCCACAGGCTGACCTCTCCACTACACCTTCACTGAAGCTATATCCTTTGACCTCAACATCCGAACATGCCGATCTAAAATGGCCACCGGCTCCACATCATAAGTCAAATCACAATCCAACTGAACCATATTGAAATCCAAAACATGACCTCGAAGTCCGTGGGAGTCCAAATACAAAATCCATGGTGATCCGCTCCCACTTCCACTCTAGAATCTCTAACCTCTGAAGTTATCCACCCGGTCTCTGATGCTCATACTTCACCTGCTGAAAGTTAAGGCACCGAGCTACAAACCCCACTACATCTTTCTTCATTCTCCTCCACTAATAGTGTTGCCTCAAGTCCTGATACATATTTGCGGCACCCGGATGAATGGAATACCGCGAACTGTGGGCTTCCTCAAGAATCAACTCGCGTAACCCCTCCACATTGGGCACACAAATTCGAACCTGCATCCTTAATACCCCTTCATCCCCAATAGTCACATCTCTGGCATCACCGTGATGAACCATGTCCTTAAGGACAAGCAAATGAGGATCATCATACTGGCGCTCTCTGATGCGATCATATATAGAAGACCGAGAAATCACACAAGCTAGAACCCAACTGGACTCCGAAATATCCGATATCACAAACTGATTGGCCTAGGCCTGAACAACAACCAAGAGGTCGCTCCCCAACGGGAATGAATGCAAAACTACCCATACTCACCGCCTTTCTACTCAAGGCATCGGCCACCACATTGGCCTTCCCGTGATGATACAAAATGGTGATATCGTAGTCTTTTAGCAGCTCCAACCATCTCCGCTGCCTCAAAATTAGATCCTTTTGTTTGAACAAGTGCCAGAGGCCATGATGATCAGTAAATACCTCACAAGAGACACCATAGAGATAATGCCTCCAAATCTCCAATGCCTGAATGATGGCAGCTAACTCCAAATCATGAACATTGTAGTTCTTCTCATGAGGCTTTAACTGGCGCAAAGCATAAGCAATCACTCTAACCTCCTCAATCAACACACACCCAATGCCGATCCGAGAAGCATCACAATACACTATATAAGAGCCTGAAGCTGATGACAAAACTAGAACTGGATTTGTGGTCAAGGCAGTCTTGAGCTTCTAAAAATTATCCTCACACTCATCCGACCACCTGAAAGAAGCACCCTTTTGGGATAGTTTAGTCAAGGGCAATGCAATAGACGAGAAACCCTCCACAAAGCGACGATAATAACAGGCCAAGCCGAGAAAGCTCCGAATCTCTGTAGCTGAGGACGTCCTGGGCCAACTCTAAACTGCCTCTATCTTCTTCGGATCCACCTGAATACCCTCACTGGACACCAGTGTCACAAGAATGCCACTAAACTAAGCCAAAACTCGCACTTAGAGAACTTGGCATAAAGCTTTTCCTCCCTCAACCATTGCAACACAATCCTCAAATCCTGGGCATGCTCCTCCTAGCTACGATAGTACACCAGGATGTCATCAATGAACACTATAACAAATGAGTTAAGATAAGGCTGAAACACATTGTTCATCATATACATAAACGCTGATGGGGCGTTGGTTAACCCAAAAGACATCACAAGAAACTCATAATGACCAAAACAAGTCCTGAATATTGTCTTAAGAATATCGAGTCCCGAATCTTCAATTGGTGATATCCAGACCACAAATCAATCTAGGAGAACACCCTCGCTCCTTGAAACTGGTCAAACAGATCATCAATACGCGACAACGGATACTTGTTCTTGATTGTAACTTTATTCAACTGCCTATAATCAATGCACATTCTCATAGTACCATCCTTCTTCTTCACAAACAACACAGGTGCACCCCAAGGTGACACACTAGACCTAATAAACCCCTTATCAAGGAGTTCCTAAAGTTGCTCCTCCAGTTCCTTCAACTAAGCTGGTGCCATGCGATATGGTGGAATAGAAATGGATTGAGTGCATGGCGCCAATCAATACCGAAGTCAATATCTCTGTCGGGCGGCATGTCCGGCAAGTCTGCAGGAAACACATCTGAAAATTCCCGCACCACCAGAATAGAATCAATAGTAGGAGCATCAGTACTAACATTCCTCACAAAGGCCAAATAAGATAAACAACCCTTCCCAACCATCCGTTGGGCCTTCAAATACGAAATCACCCTACTAGAAACATAGTCTAGAGAACCTCTCCACTCAATCCTCGACAATCCTAGCATCGCCAATGCCACAGTGTTTGAGTGACAATCTAGAACAACATGATATGGAGACAACCAATCCATACCCAAGATCACGTCAAAATCAACCATGCCAAGTAATGAGAGATCAACTCTAGTATCCCGACTCCCAATGGTCACTTCACATGACGGATATACACGGTCTACAATAATAGTATCGCCCACCGGCGTAGAGACATGAATAGATGAAACTAAGGACTCATGGGGCATATCCAAATGATGAGCAAAATACGATGATACATATGAATAAGTGGAACCAGGGTCAAATAGTATAGAGGCCTCCCTGTGGAAAACTAAGACAAAACCTGTGATCACTGCGTCAGAAGCAACAACATCTGGTCTGGCAGGAATAACATAGAAGCGGGCCTGACCACCACCTGATTGGCCTCCCCCTCTAGGGCGACCCCTAACTGACTGAGCTCCACCCCGAGCTGCTGAGCGGGGGGTGAAGTAACGGGAGCTGAAGTCGTAGGCTGACTCCTCTACTGAGTTGGACCTCCTGTAAGGTGGGGAAAATACCTCTTGATGTGACCCGTATCTCCTCACTCGAAACAACCCCTTCCTGCGAATGGCGGTGGGGACTAGAGGGAGCCCCGAGCACCAGAATACCCGGTAGAAGATCCAGGTGCAGATGAGCCCTGAATTGACGGTGCATGGGACGAACTCTGAGCTGGTAGGGCACTGAGAGATGACTGACCCTGATAATAACTATATGAACCAAGGCTGGATGATGCACCACAGTGAACTGGAAGACCCGTCTGAGCATGCGTGTAAGTATGACCCCCGTCGCGGTAAAACTGACACCTTGAAGGAACACCACTTAAATCACCTGGTCCACCAAGCCTCTTGGCCTCCCTCTCTCCACGCTCCTAGCTACGGACCATCTTATATGTCGAGCATTGTTGACAACCATATCAAAAGAAGCACCAGATACTGTCTCCCTAGTCATAAGCAACCGCAACTGATATGTTAGGCCATCGATGAACCTCTGAATCCTCTCCCTATCACTGGAAACTAGACAAATTGCGTGACGAGCCAACTCAAAAACCTCATCTCGTACTACATCACAGACATGCCATCCTGACGAAGCTGCTCAAACTGTCTATGAAGCTCCTCTCTGTGAGACTACGGCACGAACTTCTCCTAGAAGAGAAAGGAGATCTCCGGCCATGTAAGTGGTGCTGCACCAACTGGCCTGCACCTCTCATAAGCCTCCCACCATCTGAAGGCAGCCCCAGAAAACTGAAAGGTAGTGAACGAGACCCTAGTGGTCTCCAGAATACTCACTCTCCAAAGCATACGCTCGCACCTATCCAGAAAGACCTGAGAATCATATGACTCAGGACCACTAAGTGATGGAGGTAGAAGCCTCCCAAACCTCTCAAGCCTCCTCTGCTCATCGTCTGCCATAACAGGGACTATCGGGGCCTAAGTAACTACAGCCGGCTGGGCTGCTAATGCCTACGGTATCTGAAGTCCCTGTACTACTTGATTTGGAGTACGGGAAGCAGGGGTATGAGCATCTCCCCCGGCCTGAGAAGTGGCAGGTGCGGCCGAAGCTGAAACCACCTGAGCAAGGCCAGTGTAAACTGTCAATATCTGGTTCAAAGCCTCCTGAAGACCTAGAATCACAATGGGCACAACTGGTGCCTGAGCTGGACCCACTGGCTCAACTGTATCGGGTACCTGCTCCTGAGCTGTAGTGACTGGTGGATATGTAGGTCCTGCCCTAACTATTGTACGAGCTATTCCTCTGCACCTATTGCGGCCTTTACCGCGACTTCGGCCTCTCGCGGCCCTAGCTGGTGCTACTGGTGGCTATCCATCCTGCCCAACAGTACGTGTCCTGACCATCTAGGAGAGAATAGAATAACAAAAGTTTAGTTATCGGAACTAACAATCTGCACGACAATAATACAATAATATGAAATTTTCTAAGGTTTCGGCAGCCTCTCAAAGATAAGTACAGACGTCTCCGTACCGATCCGCAAGACTTTACTAAACCTGCTCATGACTCGTGAGACCTATGTAACCTAGGCTCTGATACCAACTTGTCACGACCCCAAAACCAACCGTCGTGATGGCACCTATCGTGGAACTAGGCAAGCCAACTACTCCATGATCACCCAGTAAGAACTTTGAAAATAAAACAGAAGCAGTGAATTTTTAAGAAACCATTAAAAAACCAAAATAAAACCACAACGCAATAAAAATCCCTCCCCAAAATCGGGGTGTCACCGAGTACATGAGCATCTATGTCAGAATACAGTCTACTACAATGTCTAAGGAGTAAAAACTGAAGTATAGATAAAGATAATGTGGGAGAGTCAAGGCCTGCGAACACCATGCAGCTACCTCAATAGTCTCTGAGATCCTGTCTCCCCAATCAGCAGCCGCCATACGCAAAAGTACCAGGATCTGTACATGAGATGCAGAGTGTAGTGTGAGTACAACCAACTCAGTAATTAACAAGCCCAAACTGTGGGCTGAAAGTAGTGACGAACTCAACCGATACAATTCAATACAGATAATAACAGTGTAGAAATATAGACATGCTTTCAAGTTTGATAGATATCTTAAAACAGTAAAATGGATCAATTTGAATAATATGAAAAATATAACTCCTCTACTTTTACTATGCCAATGCACATGTTGTATGTGATGTACCATGCTGACAGTATCATGTGCTCACACTCTCAAATGCTCAATCACTCGGTACTCTATATGGCCTAAAACGGACTAGGGAAGATCCATCCTGGAATACATACATCACTGACCATCAGTCACCCAGTACCGAGTAGGGCAAATCTAGCCCATGGGGAAGGTCCATCTCCAGGTATAAAATGATTCGGACAAGATCCATGTTCAGGGAAGATCCATCCTTCAATAATATCAATCGTGCTCACTGGGGGTATGTGCAGACTCCGGATGGGATCTTTCAGCCCGAGCGCTATCATAAATCAGTATAATCGCTGCGGCGTGCAGCCCGATCCCATAAATGTCACTCATAATCAGGCCCTCGGCCTCACTCAGTCATCAATCTCTCTAGTGTCTCCCTCATGGGCTCACAATGTCATGATACTAGCACAAAAATAATGATATGATGTATCAAAATTTAACAACAGAGACTGAGATATGATATGAAATGAATGAATATGACTGAGTATGAAATATCAATGAAATTAGTAATACAACAGCAAGAAACGACCACTATGGGTCCCAACAGTATCGGCATAAAGCCTAAACATGATATCTAGCATGAGTGACACCTCAATTACTTTATCACATGATGAAAATATGGATATCAATAATATAGAACCACTAGACAATGTCGTGGAATCGACCAGGTCACAATTCTCACGGTGCACGCCCGCATCCCCATCACTTGGCATATGCGTCACCTCAATACCAATCACATAACACATAATTCAGGTTTCGAACCCTCAGAACCAAGTTTGAAAGTGTTACCTCAATCCAGGCTAAACTCTACTACAAAATTCCTTTGTCCCTCAAATCGTTCTACAAACGTCCCGAATCAAGCCACAAGCAGAATCTGAAAGCCCATTCACTCACGAGTCTAACCATACCATATTCATCAAAATCCGACACCAATTGTTCATTCAAATCCTCAAAACCAACTCTCCAAATCCCTAGCCTTAAACCCCTAATTTACACCACAAAAACACACCATCTAGGTGGGAAATTAGTGGGGAAACATATTTATTGAAGAAAAATGAACACAAGGAACTTACCTCAAGAATCCCCTTGAAAATCCTCAAAAACACCTCCAAAATCCGAGCTTAAAATGGTGAAAAATCTTGAAGTCCCGCATTTAAAGACTCTGCCCAAACCTTCCTCATTTGCGGCAACTTGGCCGCTTCTACGGTCTCGCAGACGCGTCCCTTGACTGCTTCTGTGCCAACCGAATGTGCAGAATAGCACTTGCACCTGCGCCATTCTCCGCATCTGCGTCCAACTTCCGCTCCTGCACAAAATGTTTCTGCGCGCGAATGGCCGCATCTGCGGCCTCTGACCAAAGCATCTCTAGCCGTATCTGCAGTCTCTTTTCTCTCTTCTGCGAGCTCACATCTGCTGTCCCTAATCCGCAAATGCGATTACACCAGCAGCCCTCAAACTTCTGTAGTTCTTCAACATCAAATCTTGATCCGTTAATCACCCGAAATCAACCCGAGGCCCCAGGGACCTCAACCGAACATACCAACACGTCTTAAAACATCATACGAACTTAGTCAAATCTTCAAATCTCCTCAAACAACATCGAAAACACGAATTACACATGGATTCAAGCTTAATGAACTTCGAAATTTTCAAATTCTACAAACGACACCAAAACTTACAAATCACGTCCGATTGGCCTCAAATTTTGTACACAAGTCACAAATGACCCCACGAACCTACTGCAACTTCCGGAATCAGAATCCGACCCCGATATCAAAAAGTCCACTACCGGTCGAACTTTCAAAAATTTCAACTTTCGCCATTTCCAGCCTAATTCTACTCCCGACCTCCAAATCACAATTCGGACACGCTCCTAAGTCCAAAATCACCCAACGGAGCTAACGGAACTATCAAAATTCAAATCCGAGGTCATTTATCCATAAGTCGATATCCGATCTACTTTTTCAACTTAAGCTTTCAATTAAGAGACTAAGTGTCTCAATTTACCCTGAATTCTCTCCGAACCCAAACCAACTAACTTGATAAGTCATATAACAGCTATAAAACACAAATAGAGCAGTAAATGGGGGAATGGGGCTACAACTCTCGAAAGGATCAGCCGGGTCATTATAATAGTTCATTACCTCCAAAACTACCTTAGGTGTTCTAGAAAGCCCAAGAAATCGAATAAACCAATTATACATACCATACTTGGACTTATTTATCCATGGAAAATCATCACATTGTATTCTTTTTATTCAATGGCTCCAACTTAGCAATGCTTTTAGGCAACTCCATGTCATAAACTTGTAAATAAGGATCAAAATAGTCAAAAGGTTCAATAATAAAGAATTTAACCAAGCTTTTATCTTCCACAATCCAACAAGAATTTATTTCTCCAAATTCAAGTTTTAATCCAATTGGACCCTTTGCCACCATCTCTTGCGCCTCACCTCCCCTTTCAAAAGGTCTTTCAATACATGGCTGCACAAAATCACAAGAACTAATACAAGAAAGAGTTAATGGGTTATGAAGTAAAGAAAACTTTTTCTTGCTTTCACTCTCTTTTTCTTTTATCACAAGACTAACTTTCTCCTCACCCTTAGCCTCTTTTCTCTCACTAAAGTTTTTTTTCATTTTCTTCAATCAAACCCTCTTATTTTTTTCTCTCTACCGCACAGACTTTTGTTATCTCATTGCCTTCTCTCTTTTCTTTTTTCTCAAGATCACTCTTTACCTCACTTGACATCCCACTCTTTTCACTCAAGACAACCTCTCCTTTTTCCTCTCTTGGAATATCAACATGCACTCCCTTACTCCTCTCATTCCTTTCTTTGTCATATTTTTCCATATTCTCTTTACCAATCTTTTTATCTTCACAAATTTGTGAGGGAGTCAAAGGCCCAAGAATGAGTTTCTTCTCATTAACCTCAAAAGAGTATCTATTTGTTTCCATACTATATGAAGCACTTCTATATACATACCATGGCTTTCCCAACAAGATATGAAAACTATTCATGGGAATGATGTCCACCAAATCACATCCTCATACCTTCCAATAGGGAATTGCAATATCACACTTTTATTACCTTTACTCCTTTCAACATGCAGGGTTCAATATGTTCAACACAAGGCAAGTTTAATTTTTCAACCTTATAAGTGTTAATTAAGTTATAGCCAAATGTTTTTTAAATTCTAAGGGCGTAAATCAGAGACATCAATTTAGCTCTTGTTTGAAAAATAACTTTACCATTGTCTTCCTTCCATTCGGTATATTGTAAGTTCGACTTTTCAAGTTGTTGAGTCATAGCTCGCCTCCATTCGTAATAACTACCTATTTGAGACATCATGACATAGATTAGAAGAAATATGTATCTTTTAAATTTGGCTCTTTCCCTCTAATGTTCTCACTTATCTTGCCTTTTTCTACTCAAAAGCAACTCTTGGTCGTTAATCTTTAGATTTATTAATAAACCTTACTAGTCACAACCTTAATGATAAGAATATGGAGTTAGACAAAAGGGAAAGGAAAGTGAAGGACCAAACCTAGGAAGAATAGAAATTGGTTATTAAGAAAAAAAATGGAAAGAATTTAAGAAACTTAAAACCCACAAGAATAAGGAAAGACGTTACCTTAATCTTCAAGAACTAGGATCTCCTCTTCTTGTTTCCTTCTTGACTTGGAAACCTAATTATACTTGAATCTAAAAATAATAATGAGAAATAACACCTTTTGGGCTGATTTTCTTTTTTTTTTTTTTTGGTTTTTTTATCCTTTTGTTTTTGCTCAAGAACCACCCAAGATTATCAAGATTAAAATCTTGACTAGCTTGTGCTTTGATACCACTTGATAACAATACGATAGAAGATTCAAGAATTACTAAAGAAAAACAAGAAAATCAAGAAACGTGCGGAAGCTAAAAGAAAATAGTGAAACGAAAAAGAAGACAGAAATTAAAGATAGATTGAATTCAAGAAAGCGTTTCTTGAATTCAAGAAGTCTACTCTTGAATTTGAATCCTAGCAACAACAATTAGCTGACGAAGAACTAATCGCCTTTGGTAGATAATTAAAAATAAGAGATAGATTGTGAAATTCGTCCCTTTAGAATAACAAGAACAACAATAAGCCTCAACATATCACCTTTCTTGAATAGCTAGAAATGATCTAAGATTTCGAAAAGGGTTTAATCTTACCACCTTAAGTTGATTCTTGAAGGTTGAAGAAAAAATCCAAGAGTAGCCACACACAAGAGTGCAAGAAAAATCTAACAATTTTTGTTAATATTGTCTATCATAATCTCCCCTATAAACAAATAAGACACCCTTTATATAGAAAGGGAGCCACAAAATTCTACCAAAAAAAAACAAAGAAAGAAAGTGCTAACTACTTTGGACAAAAAGTCCAACTATCTTAGGATAGGACCTTGAAAGTCCAAAATCAATCTTGGAAATCTTTTAAATCTTGGAATAGAAAGAAAGTCCTAACTACATTGGACAAAAAGTCCAACTACATTAGGATAGGATCTTGAAAGTCCAAAACCAATATTGGATAAAATTTTGGAAATCTTGAAGGACATTTGCAAGCAACTTGGAACCAACTTGCACTCAACTTCTAGCACGACTATTGTACCCTACTTTGACATCAAGTATGTTATTTTTATGTTATAAAAATATGACTTCTTGTAGGACTTATTAGGCTGCAAGTTTGGAATGGTCCAAAAATAGACTGATTAAGACCTTCTTCAAAGGATATCTATTGGGATCCAATACTCTTCTTCTTGGACATAAATTTGGGCCATAAAATAATTGTAACACCTAGACAATTCACATCCTTTATCCTTGAGCTCTTCCTCCCAATTAACAACTTCTTTATTTACACTTGAAGTATAATGATCTTGTTTTGTAACTCTTTAGCTTGACATCTTCTTAAAGTCCCTCTTTGAGATTCCAAAACTTCATTCTTGTCCTTGAATATAGTTGAGCTTCCTAGGATGCTATCACTTCTGCACTAATCGTGCAGGATCTTAGGCAGTGCATCTGGTGGCCAGTCAGACGCGTATCCCCGCTACCCGGAGACTTAGTGGTGAGCTTCTTCCTACGCTCTGTTCTGCAGCACCCGGAGTCTCCTCCTTGTTGTATTACTTTTCTATATATCTACTATCAATTAGGCAACAAAACCACTCATACCTGGTAATGCAAGCTACTTCAGACAGTAATTGTAGGAGGTTTTATATATTCTACTAGTTTGCTCGTGCACTTGTGATACCGAGTTTTGGGAATTTCTAGTAGATATTCATGGTTTTGTCTATTAATTTCACCACATCACACTTATGATTATTTTATGCATTATATTACTATAGTCATTTACTCTTAGTTTCTTTATTATGTAAAATCAATGACTTTAAAAAATATTAAAATGAACAATTAAATGGACAGTTCACCGTTGGCTTGCCTAACGGTGATGTTGGGCGCCAGCACGACCTATAGTGGGAATTGGGTCGTGATAATTAATTTAATTTAAATGTTGTATATGTTGACACTCAATTGTGGTCCTCCGTATTTAAAAAATAATTTCTGCAGGCTTCCTAGTCATTAGTAGTAAAATAGTAATTTTTCATGTTTTTAACTTTAACGCAATTTATTGATAATTATCTTTGTTTTACAAAATACGGGAATTTTTATCATTTTATTGCAGTTATTCAAAAATCACCATTTTATGAAGTTTTCTAAATTTTGAAATAATTTATTGATAATTGTCTTATTTTTTAAATACTAAAAATTTATCAATTTATTGTCATTGCAAAAAGGAAAGAAAAAGAAAATAATTACTATAAGTTTTGTCTAATCGTTAGCATTTACAACAAATACTACAAGCTATATTTTGTTTTTGTTAACAATCATCGTTTAATTTATAGTACTGTGTATTAATGCAAAGAACCCAGTAGAAATTATTTCAAATACAGATTATATTTTTTTTAATATTTTCATATATATTTTTATTCACTATATTTTTAATCATACCCTCTTTTATACATACATATTACACCTTGTACTGTCCAACTTTACAAATACACTGATACACATACATACACAGATAGAGGAGGACATGTATTCGGGCACATGGTTTTTTCCCATAGTTTCAATTAGTTGGTGGTTTTACATTTGGACCACATATTTTTCTTCTGACCTTTTATTTTTACTTAAATGAGAATCACACATTTGTTTTACATACACTCTTTTACCTAATGGGTAATACTCTTTTATCCCGTAAGTAAAACCTTTTCCTACACCTATATAAAGGTGTTCTTTCATGACCTAAAACTCTCAGTGGTCGTGATGACGCCTAACCTACTTGCTAGGCAAGCCAATTATAAAGCAATAATCAAACATGGTAACAAAGTACAAGTTATATAAGTCTAAGAGTTAAATATTATAAATAACAATTGCGCCAATACATAAATATCTCAAAACTGATAATACGAAGTCATGAGCTCTACAATAGTAGTACAATTCTGATAATATAAAATATTGTCTGAACAACAACAACAATAATAACAGAAATGGAAAGAGACGCCAAGGACTGCGATCGAAATGCATCACTACCTCGTCTCTCAGGAACTCAAAAATGATTCAACACAACTTTCAGCCAGGTCCCACGCCTGGATCTGCACAATTAAGTGCAGAGTGTAGTATGAGTACAAATCATGTACTCCGTGAGTACCATGACTAACCTCAAGGAGGTAGTGACAAGAATCACCAATAATACTCACGTGATAAATCTATACAAGTCATGAATACAAATACACACAACAACAATACTGCAATCTACACATAAGATACAGATAAGGCCTACGGTGCAATAGAGAAGATATGCACTAGCATCGAATAGAACAACAGTATAGAATATAGAGAGGATACGCATAAACGAACAAGTCAATACACAGAGAAAGACTTATAGAGAAGATATGTACTGAGTATCCTTTCATAACTAAGCAACATATAGAGAAGATATGCGTGGAAAGGGCATGTATATAGTTCTAGAGCTATCATATCGAGGATATGCAGTAAAAATCATATATACACGCAAGTAGGTTGCATCTAGAGAAGATACGCACAATCCCAACATTGTTTAGTCCTCCGTACTTACGTGTACGTCATCAAGAAGAAATATTAGCAGATGACCCTAGGGGGATAGATCCTTATGCACACGCTGCACGGACAACTCACGTGCCACAATCAACTCAACTTGCACGAAAAACTCACGTGCTGTCAAAGCAGCCCATAACACATAAAGCATATACAAGAATACATGTGTAAAATTAATGGATATCAAATCACATACTTCGGGACTGATAAAATGCCATATTAAGGTGTATGCATGTGCAAAGTGTACGACTACGACTCAAATTAGGCGAATACACCACATAAATGAGCATCATGTTCAAATAGGAAAAGGAATCCTATACATGATCTCTAGCATGATTCACGAAAATACGTAGTCATACAACATATAAAGCATGATATCAATAATTGCAAATATTCAAAGCATGGCATAATAAAGCCTATAGACTACCCCGAGCATGGATAAAAATGGTGGATGCACATGGGCTCTACCCCTGTCATGTACGCCACTCCTTGCACATATCCAACATCAACAATTCACGCAACTAGTTCCTCAAATCAAAACTAGGCAAGATACATACCTCAAACAAGCTAAATCAATACTCCAAAAATGCCTTCCCTTGTAAGTCGGCCTCCGAACGGGTCGAATCTAGCTAAAAATAACTCAATATCATCAAATAAGGATATAGGAATTAATCCCAAAAAATAAAGCTTCAATCTTTAATCAAATCTCCAAAAGTCAACTAAAGTCAACCCAATCCCACATGGTCAAAACTCAATTCAAGGGTTAGATCCCGACTATCCATAACCCCACGAGTCCAAATATGTGATTAGATTCAAAAACCAAGTCCCAACCGACCTTCAAATCCTTATTTTTCACTCTCTTAGTTTGTAGGAAAACCTCCCAAATTTTTCTTTAAAGTCCATATTTTATGTGTAAAAATCCATTGGGATTTATGATATAAAATCAAATCCAAGTAATAATTGCTTACCTCCAATGTAGTAGCAAATTTTCTCTCCAAAATCTCAAGCTCCCGAAGTCTGGGGTTCAAAATATGAGAGAATGGGTAAATTTTCTAAATTAAAACACTTAATATTCTAGGCAGTTATACACATCACAATCGTGGGACAACCTTCGCCATTGCGAAGGCCAAAATCATGCCTAGCAGCTGCTCCCACTTTGCGAATGAAGAGACACTATCGCAAATACAGTTCACTTCCTTGCTAAGCCTACGTGAACGCGAGCCTCTCTTCGCGAACGCAAAAGTCATCCATCTGCCTAGTACCACTCATTTGCAAACCCGATGCTTCTGGTCCCATCACTCCACGAATGCGATACCGCTAACGCGAACTCGAAGAGGAAAATCCTTCTGTCTTCTCCCCCTTCTCTGTGATCGCGAGACAAGCTCTGCAATCGTGATGTACTGTAAAATATCACTAAACCAGCAATGCCCAACTAGAGGGAAATTGTGTGAAACCACCCCGAAACACACCCGAGCCCCCAGTACTACATCTAATCATACCAACATGTCCTAATAACTTATACAAACTTGTCCAAATGCTCAAAATACCATGACTAACATATAAACCGCGAATTGCGGATCAAAGTACAATTTAAGCTTCTCTTAAGTTAATCAAGTTCCAAACTTAAAACCAAGCGTCCCATTCAAGCCTAACCAATCTAGATTTCATCCAAACTTTTCACACATGTCCCAAATGACAAAACAAACCTATTACAACATCCGAAACAACAATCCAAAATTGATATCATCAAAGTCAACCCCCTGTCAAACTTAGAAACTCTCCAAACCTTCAAATTGCCAACTTTTGGCAAATAGCACCAAAAACATCCTTGGAACCTCCAAATCTAATTCCAAATATACGCCCAAGCCCAAAGTCACCATACAAACCTATTGGAACCCTCAAATCACCTATCCAAGGCAGTTTACACAAAACTAAAACCTTGATCAACTCTTACAACTTAAACTTCTAAAATGAGACTAAGTATCTCAATTCACTCCAAAACCTTCCCGAAGCCAAACCAACCATCCCCGCAAGTCACAAAATATAAAAACATCAAGTAGGGGAACAAGGCTCAAATACATAAAATGACAAGCCAAGTCATTACATTCTCCTCCTATTAAACAAACATTCATCCTCGAACAAGTTTATAATCATACTTAAAATGTCAAATAGGTGAGGATATCTGCTCCGCATATCATGCTCGGTCTCCTAAGTCGCCTTCACAACTAGTTGGCCTCTCCATTGGACCTTTACTGATGCGATCTACTTAGACCTGAGCTTCCGTACCTGCCTATCCAAAATATCCACCAACTCCTCCTAGTAAGCTAGATTCTCATCCAACTACATTGTGTTGAAGTCAAAATCATGTGACTTATCTTCATGATACTTCCAAACATAGAAACACGAAACACCGGATGAATTCGTGAAAGACTAGGACGTAAATCTAGTCTGTAGGCAGCCTCGCCAACTCTCTCCATCACCTTGAAAGGACCAATAAACCTCAATCTCAACTTTCCCTTCTTCCCGAACCTCATCGTGCCCTTCATGTTACATCCCATATTTTCGTACGTAAAAGTATGTCGTAAGTCAATTGATGTAAGCTAAAAAATGAGATCATCTTTTAAAGTACATTTAATCATGTTACCTTATTGGTTACAAATATTTAAGATCATGAACTGCAAGTACCAAGAGGGTTGGAAGGTTTAGAAGCTTAACGAGTCGAAGAAAATATGTTTCGTCGAATGTCGCCAAGTTGGGAATATTATAACATGTACATTTGGGGTGATACAAGCATTCTTAACAAGGTAATGAGGTTATGTTATCAGTTATTTTAGTTGTATGATATTCGTGTGTTATGTTTTGAAGTCACGAGAGTTGTCAAAAAAAAAGTTGGCAAAGGTCATCACAAGTTACATTCACAAATGTGCTGAAAATTAGGTCAAATGTAGCAGAGCTTTTCTACAATTATACTTGGATTTACAGGATTATCCACCTATAAAATTGAATATTTACGAGTCTATCTTCTAACGCATTTAACCATTTTTCGATACGACATCGGGGTAAAGAGATAATCTTATTTTTTGCGAGATCGCCTAAGAAACTCCCAATGCGACCCACTTAGGAGGTGAACGACCATTGAACATTATAAAAGGGTTGGAGTCATTTTTGGTAATTTTCGACCAAGGGCAGTTCCCAAGTACACTCAATACCTCTCTAATAGTTCTCCAAGTTTCCACGTCGAATCCAAGGTGGTTTTACCTAGACCTAACCTCAAAAGTTAGCCTAAGTGAATAAAAGAGTCTTTATGGTGTTGTGATGCCATTAAGGGTGCTTGTAAGCTAAGGGAAGTTTTGGTTCGAGTTTTTGCTGATTATTTAAGGTATGTACAACAGACTATTGCTTGGGCTTAAGCTTATCTATGTGGTGGTTAAGTTATTTGGATGAAGAATTACAAGATAGAACTTGAAGTTGTATAAGAAGTTGTGGTATCTTATTGTACTATTTTGGAGTTGTGTATATGACTTCATATGGCTAGAAATCGTGGGGAATAGCTTGATTAGAAAGTTCTTATTTTTGTTATGCTGGTCAATATTTTGAGTATGTTGATGATGTTGTAAATAGGAGATGAAGAAACCACACAACACCTAGAAGTTATCCATGTTGTTGTTATATAATGGATATACGGTTGGAATATCATGTAAATATATATATGTTTATATGTTGGACCTGTTGATAGTGTTTTAAGTATAGGGGAGATGGCAAAAAGTGTTGGGGTTTGGTTCCAATTCAAGCTTGACGCTCGTCGTATTAAATAGTAGTTCTGTTGGTGACGTTTGTGTACTTATTATTGTGTTGAGTGAATTATATTGTTGGGATGTTAGGTGTGTTATGGTGCTGGAAGTATATAGTTGAAGGTTGTATGTGTTTGTGTTATTTATATGGACTTGGGGAAAGCAAGGAAAATAGGGGAGATGCTGCCTGTTTTAATATAAAATAATCTTGTCGTTCGTTGTACGATAGTTGCATCTTACGTAGCTTAACAATAGCATTATTATCGTTGCTATAGATTAATGTGAGATGAGACGATTTCAACCTGGTTATTGGATAAACTGTGATAAGGTATATCAACGCTATCCCTTCTTTCCTTTTGGCATGATTCATATGATACAAACGAAACGAGCAAACGTGCAACTTTTATAAATGACTCTATTCTTAGAAGTACTAGGGGTGCCTATGTTATTGATTCCCCATGTGTCCTATTATTATATCGTATGTTCATGTGTCTCAAAAAATACGTAAGTTGATAAAGTTTATTTCATGATATTAATCAAAGACATATTGATCTTATTACATTCTAAGAGACCTTAATGACTTACCTCTTTATGCATTGCATCCATTTATACATGTACATTGACCCATGACCATATGGCATTATATACGCGTATATTATATGTATATGGGGTATGGGGAAAGGTTATGGCATTATATACGCACCACCACCTGATTAGTTGGTATACGTTGATGATTTCGCCCACTAAGGCCGAGACGATATGATGGGATGCCATCAGAGACTTGATGATGTTATGTATGCATATACCTATGCATGATATGACATTATAAATATTTCATAACTCACTAAGCTATTCAAACATAGAGGTTGAGTCCTTTACTCCAGGTTTCTTTCATGTCTTTTATATACTTCTTTTCAAACCTTACATACTCGGTACTTTATTCGTAGTCATGTCCCTTTTACCTGGGGATGTTGCGTTTCATGCCGCAGGACCCGATAGATAGGTTGGTAGTCGTCCTAGTAGGCTATCAGCTCATTAGAATGTGTTAGTGCACTCCACTTGTTTTGGAGTTGCCTATTTGGTCAGTATGCTTTGGACATGTATTGTTTGATATGGCGGGGGCATGTCCCGACCTTTATCACATTTGTGCACTCTTAGAGGCTTATAGACAGATGTCATATATATGGATGATTGTATGTACTTTTCGGCCTATGTTTGGAGTGTACAAATGATTATTTCAGTCTTATAGGCCTGTATGTCACATGTATAAATTTGTATACCATGTTTGGTCTTCCTATGTCAAGTATCCCCTTATGTTTTATCCTTGTTATCTCATGATGGCCTTTTAGTCTCATTTACCCATGATAGTATAATAAAAAGATACGTTACATAGGTAATCGGTTGAGTAAGATACTGGGTGCCCGTCGCGGCCCATTAGTTTAGGTCGTGCAACTGCATAGGCAAAACTCTAAATGGAACCTTCTTCCCCTCAATGAATGCCATTTCATGAACTCTCCTATTAGCCTAACCTTTTTGCCTGTACTGAGACGTATGTCTGATGCAGTCATCACAGGTATTATCTCAGTCTCTCATAGAGATTCCTCAGTGTTATTTGATCCGGGTTCAAATTATTTGAATGTGTCTTCATATTTTGTGTTGCACTTCATTATGCATCGTGATTCTCTTAATATTCAAGTTTTTGTGTCTATTCCAGTTGGGGAATCTACAGTGGTAGATTGAGTATATCGGTCTTATGTTATTACTATTAATGGTTTTGATACCATGGTTATAGTAGATTTTGAGGTTATTCTTGGCATGGATTGGTTGTCTCCACATCATTCTATCTTGGATTGTCACGCCAAGATTATGACTTTAGCCATGCCGGGGTTGCCTACATTAGAGTGGGGAGGGTCCCTTGGCTATTCTACGAGTAGGGTGGTTTCATTCTTGAAGGCTCAATGCGTTGTTGAGAAGGGGTGCTTAACATATCTGGCTTACATTTGAGATTCCAATACAGAGGTTCCTTCTATTGACTCAGTACCGGTTATGAGGAAATTCGTAGAAGTGTTTCCTGTAGATTTATCGGGCGTGCCACCCGATAGGTATATTGATTCTGCATTGACTTTGTCCCGAGAAAGCAACCCATTTCTATTCCACCAAACCGTATACCTCTAGTCGAGTTAAAGGAATTGAAGGAGCAATTGCAGGATTTTTTTGATAAAGGATTCATTAGACATAGTGTTTCTCCTTAGGGTACACCGGTGTTGTTTCAAAAGAAGAAGGATGGTTCGATGAGGATATGCAATGATTATCAGCAGTTGAACAAGGTTATCATCAAGAACAAGTATCCATTGCCTTTTATTGATGATTTGTTTGATCAGATTCAGGGTGCCAAAGTGTTTTTCAAGATTGATTTGAGATTTGGCAATCACCAGGTGAAGATTAGGGCTTTCAATGTCCCTAAGACAACTTTTAGGACTCGTAATTGTAACGGACCATCCGATCTTTTTGTTTATTTGAGCCCTATTCCCCTATTTGATGCTTTCCATATGTGAGTTTGTGGTTTGTGACTTGCGGGGGTGGTTGGTTTGGCTTCGGGAAGGTTTGAGAGTGAATTGAGACACTTAGTATCATTTTGGAAGCTTAAGTTGTGAGAGTTGACAAAGGTTTGACTTTTATGTAAATGACATATGATTGGTGTTCTGATGGTTCTAATAGGTTCGTATGGTAATTTTTGACTTAGGTATATGTTCGGAATTGGATTTTGAGGTTCATACGATGTTTTGCCTCTCGAAAGATGGCAACTTGAAGGTTTGGAAAGTTTATATGTTTAACCGGGAGTTGACTTTGATGATATCGGACTTGGTGATGGTAGGCTATAATTGTGTGTTTTAGTTTCTTATCGCACTCTAATTTACTACACTTTAATTTAGTTTGAGCATTAATCGCTAGTTTTTTGTACTAATTATGTATTTTATGCCTTGTAGGAGTAATTCCAAGCTATGTAGATGTTGTGGCATGAATTCATCCTATTTTGGAGCTTTGAAGTCTGAGTAAAAGCCAAGGGATTAAGTTGGGATCGAGTTCGGGGCCCAAGTGTGCGATCACGGATTGGGCGCGCAAGTGTGGTAGAAGACCATCCAAAGTCCGTGGCCATATGCGTGAGCACATCTCCAGGTGTGCGGCCGTGCACGTCCTATTCCGGGAAGAGTCCTATTTCGCGTAGGAGAAGGTGTGTTCGTTTTGGCCCGACCCTACTTGGTATATATACATGGAAAATGTTATTTTGGGGTCTTTTGACATACTTTAGACCTAAGGAAGCTAAGGAGAAGTGAGAGAAGCAATAGAACACGGATTTCATCATTCAATCCTCACTCAAGATAAGAGTTTGGATCATTTATGCTTTCCTTTAACTTAAACTTATTTGTGATGAATTACTCTATATCTATGGAGTAGTTCTCTTTAGGGTTTGATGGATTTAGTGTATTGATATTTGTTTGTGAATTATAAATCTAGTTTTTTTGTATTGAATCATTTTGGAGGATTTAATTGTTGCATATATATTCACATGTTCATGTAGTCGAGAGAGGCATAACTTGTGATATCGTTGAATTATCTTGTTGGTATAATTCATTAATTCTTTTTAGTAATCGAAAGAGGCTAATTGAAATATTGTTTAACCCTAGTTAGGAGGATAATCGAGAGAGGTTCTCCTAAAGACCAATCCAGTACAAATTCTTGCATATCTTCACCGAGCTTAACTTAGTTCATAATGTGAGGTTGAAACTTAATCGAGAGAGGAGTTTCTACTAAATGTTTGAACTAACAATTGAGTAAATTCGAGAGACTCACTTGAATATTAGAAGTGAACTAACTAGAGTTATATCCCAGACATCTATCTTGCACCTATCCAATCATCCCTATTTTTCCCAATTGATATTTTCCTTGCTTACTTTTATTCATTTGTCATTAGTCAATAACCGTAGATTCTTAGTTAATTGTAGCTTTTAATCACATAATTCACAATTGCGGATCATCTTTGATATCAACCAAGCTATAAACTGCGAAAATACTATTTAACTCCAACCCCTGTGGATACAATATTATATTATATTATATTCGACTAGCGAGCATACTTAAGTGTGTGTTTTGCGCTAGTTACATGGATTGTTGTCTGAGACTTGGAATAGTTTCATTAGTTGTTTGGAACTTGTTTGCAAAGTTTGATTGGAATCTGGATTAGTTAGGCTTGAATCGGACGCTTAATTGGAAGTTGGAAGTTCTTGAACTTGAGAGAAGGATTTTGTTCGTCAATTCTTAGTTTTGATGTTATTCGTGGGGTTTCAAGCCCTTGGATAAATTTGGATTAGGTATATGGACTTGTTGGTATGATTGGACGGAGTACCCGGGGGCGTGGGTGTGTTTCAGATTGACTTTAGATCATTTCGTTGCATGTTGGCAGAATCGGTTCTGGTGTGTCACACCTCTGTAACGTTTGGCAAGGTGTGAGTTGCAGAAGTGGGAAAGAGTGTACAGAAGCGTATATGGGCCTAAGCAAGAGAGTCTGCAAATGCGGAGTTGTCAAGGCAGAAGCGCTTGCGCAGATGCGCATTTGGATCGCACAAGCGGCTCCGTAGGAGCAGAGATTTCTTTGCAGAAGCGATGTGCCAGGTGTTTTGGTTTGCACCCTTATGAGGTGACTGCTATAGATGTGACACCGCAGAAGCAACCCAGTGGTCTGCAGATGCAGATTAACTGGCATACCTCTTATATTTCGAGGGTTTGGCCTATTTTCATTATATTGAGTTTTACAGATCGGCTAGAGGCGATTTTTGGGGAGATTTTTATCACCACATTGAGGGTAAATGATTTCTATTCGATTTTGTTAATACAACTTGTTTCCCCATAGATTATTACACGTTGATGGTGGGATTTGGAAGAGAAATTTGGGGGGTTTAAGTACAATTTTTGGATAGTGTAAATCGGAGATTTGGGAGTTAAATTGAACTCGATTTTTGAATCTAATCACATATTTGGACTCCTGGGGTTTTGGGTAGTAGGGATCTACCATTTGACTCAGGTTTTGACTATGTGGGCCCGAGTTGACTTTTGTTAAATTTTTGGAGATTTTATTAAAGATTCGAACTTTATTATTTAGAATTTATTCCTATGGATTTGTTTGACGTTATTGAGTTGTATTTGACTAGTTTTGACTCATTAAGAATTTGATTTTAGAGGAAAAGCTATTTAGGAAGGTTGAAGACAACCGCGTAGAGGTAAGTCTCTTGGCTAACCTTGTTAAAAGGGAAACCCCTAGGATTTTTACTTGATTTCTATGTGTTTAAGGTATTAGGGGTGGTGTATATATGGGGGGGGGGGGGGGGCGAGCATGCACTTACCAAGTTTATATCATGACCGGGGTAGAATTGGGATACTTTATGCCTTATTTTGATTATGTACTCATTTGATTCATGACTTATTTGTCTTATACAACTACATTCGCGATCTGATTCATGTTATAGATCATGCCTAGGTTTATTATTTATAATTCCTAAGCATATGCATACTTTTCGTATATGGATACTTGATTTGGACTCAGAAGCTTGGCACGAAAGGTAAGGCGTGTGGATGAAATATTGTTATGGCACACAGGACATGATGATCGGATATTTGATTTTATGTAAGCTATCAAGCTCCTTTTGCGCTTGGATAAGGATTTGTCCCTCTAAAGTTAGGTGAATACTGATGTTACTTTGGGCCCTCTGGGAGTGGTCGATACATTGATTGTGTATCGAGTCGTTGCATGGATTTTTTATCGGGTTACGGTGATACATGGATTTTGTATACTGGTACATGGATCTTCTACTAGTTATGGTAAGAGATTGAGTTGGATCATGCATAGATACCCTTGACTCATTTAGAATCATTCATTTAGTTGCTAATTGTTACGTGCTATATATCCTCGACTCCGTTGAATTGAAGCATGCCTTCTTTAAATACTATACCTGAGCAGCATTATGGTTATTTCTTAAATTGAAAAAGGCATGATTTATACCTTTCAACTATTGATTACTTGATTTCTTGTTATTCAGGAGATTATTTAATGTTTCAGTTCAAAGCTCTATTATTTATATCTTTGTAAGTATCTTGATGCCTATAGCCTCGCCACTATTTATTGAAGGTTAGACTTGATACTTATTGGATACTGACAACGATATACTCATACTACGCTTTTGCACATCTTTTTGTGCAGATCCTTAAGTAGGTGCTTGCGCAGTCACTTAATTGAGCCTAGGCATTCACAGAGTGACTTAGGTTGAGCTGCACTCCATAGATTTATTTTGCAGTGCCCGAGTCCCTATATACTTTACGATTTCTTGTCTATTTTATTATTTTAGACAACTTTGTTCATTTATTAAGATTTATACTTATTCAGTAGTTGCTTGTGTAGTTGTGCCACATAGTCCTAGGGGTTATATCATTTTGATCGTGTTTAGGCCATGTTATGACTGTATCAGATATTTTATTTCTTTGAGGACTATTTCCTTATTTATTTATGATATAACTTTGTTAATTAAAGGAAATTGGGCTATTTTCTAATGAATGTGAATTGGCTTGCTTAGCAAGTACGGCTAGGCGACATCACGACCTAAGGTGGGATTTCGGGGGGTGACTAGTTGGTATTATAGCTCTAGGTTGTGTAGGTCTCACAAGTCATGAGCAGGTCTAGTAGAGTTGTGGATTAGTACGAAGACGTCGTTACTTGTCTCCGAGAGGTTACATGATGTTAAGAAGCTTCCCTTCTTTTATTCTTTATCATGTGACTTTATTGATCTAAAGTTTGAATCCTTGTCTTTGTATTATTTCGCAGATGGTGAGAATATGTTCATCTGGAGCATCTTGGCAGGTGCTAGAACCCCTGGCCAGGTCCGCGAGAGGTCGAGGCCGAGGCAGGGGTGGAGCTCGCACTGCAGTTCAAGGTCTAGCTAGAGCAGCCACTATGGTGCCACCTGTAGTTCCTGTTGAGGAGCAAATTCTTGATCAGGGTGAGTCTGTTGGACCAACTCATGTCCCTGGAGGGTTTATTGCTACCCAGTACATCAAGATGCCCTTGTTCGTTTGGTTGGACTTCAGGATGTCATTCCCATGAATAGTTTTCATATCTTGTTGGGAAGGCCATGGTATATCTATAGAAGTGCCACATATAGTATGGAAAAAAATAGATACTCTTTTGAGGTTGATGGGAAGAAACTCATTCTTGGGCCTTTGACTCCCTCACAAATTTGTGAAGATGAAAAGATTGTCAAAGAGAATATGAAAAAATATGAGAGAGAAAAGAATGAGAGGAATAAGGGAGTGCACGTTGACATTCCAAGAGAGGAAAAGGTAGAGGTTGTCTTGAGTGAAAAGAGTGGGATATCAAGTGAGGTAAACTGTGATCTTGAGAAAAAAGAAAAGAAAGATGGCAATGAGATAACAAAAGTCTGTGAGGTAGAGAGAGAAAAACAAGAGGGATTGATTGAAGAAAAAGAAAAAAACATTAGTGAGAGAAAAGAAGATAAGGGTGAGGAGAAAGTTAGTCTTGTGATAAAAGCCAAAGAGAGTGTAAGCAAGAAAAAGTTTTCTTTACTTCCTAGCCCTTTAACTCTTTCTTGTACAAGTTCTTGTGATTTTGTGCAGCCACATGTTGAAAGGCCTTTTGAAAGGGGAAGTGAGGCGTAAGAGATGGTGGCAAAGGATCGAATTGGATTCCAACATGAATTTAGCGAAATAAATTCTTGTTGGATAGTGGAAGATAAAAGCTTGGTTAAATTCTTTGTTATTGAACCTTTTGACTATTTTGATCCTTATTTACAAGTTTATGACATGGAGTTGCCTCAAAGCATTGCTAAGTTGGAGCCATTGAATAAAAGAATACAAGGTAATGATGTTCCATTGGTAAATAAGTCCAAGTATGGTATGTATAATTGGTTTATTCAAATTCCTGGCCTTTCTAGAACACCTAAGGTGTTTTTGGAGGTAATGAACTATACTCTTATTTCTTATGTTGGTGACTTTATTATTTAAGTGAATGATGATATTTTGATGCAAATCAAGTCATTAACTGTAATATCTAAATTCAAGTGCAAGAGTAATTTGCTTCCTTTTGAAATTGAGTATGACATACACGATTATCTATCCCAACTTTGTGGAAAGAGACATGAAATTTATGAGAAGAGGCTTGCGAATGAGTTAAATATTTCTTCTTCTCCTGTTCAAGTGGCTAATGAGTTTTCATGTGATAAATTGCTAGAATGTGATTTTTGTTGTATGATGAGATGTCATTCTTCTAGTCATGTTGATTGTGAGCCTGTAAAAGTGTTTGCTACTAGTAAAGAGGCTATGCATGATTTTTGTGACGCTAGTACTCAAATACTCTTTCATGAGCTTATCTATGGCTCTTTTATGACAATTTGAGCAAATGTTTAGAATCTGTTGATGTTAGAAATATTATTGGGGAAAGTTATCATCACGAGCTTGAATGTATTGAAACTTTTATTTTGGTAATGATGGGTTCTTCTAACCTTCTTGAGAATTTATGTGCTTCTTTGAATAGCTTATATGTAGAAGAATCAATGAGATTTATTATTGATACTTGGCTATATCATAAAAGTGTCTTATTTGATACATATGGTAGAGAAACTTGTTTTAAATGGATGCATGATCAGTCTTTTATAATTTCTTTGTCATGCACATTTTTGGACTACCTTAAGAGAGGTTTTTATTGGAAAAATCTAAGCATAAATTTTATTGGGATGATGATGTCCATATACATTATAAGGGAGTATATACACTTATTACGCTTAATTGGGTTAAGTGGACACATGGTCATTATCTTGTTTTATTCCTACAATCTTTTCAGATGGATGCCATGTATTAGTGCCCGTCTTCTTTTTATTGTAAGGTCAAAATTCGAGGACGAATTTTCTTCAAGAAGAGGGGAATTATAGCATCCTAGAAAGCTCAACTATATTCAAGGAAAAGAATGAAGCTTTCGATTCTCAAATAGGGCCTTTAACAAGATGTCAAGCTAAAGAGTTGCAAAACAAGTTCATTGTACTTCAAGTGCAAATAAAGAAGTTGCTAATTGGGAGGAAAAGCTCAAGGATAAAGGATGTGAATTGTCTAGGTGTTACAATTGTTTTATGGCCAAAATTTATGTCCAAGAAGAGGAGTATTGGATCCCAAGAGATATTCTTTGAAGAAGGTCCTAATCAGTCCACTTTTGGACCATTTTGGCACCTAAAACGTGTCCAAACTTGCAGCCCAATAAGTCCTACATAAAGTCATGTTTTTATAACATAAAAAGGACTTACTTGATGTCAAAGAAGGGTATAATAGTCGTTCTAGAATTAGAGTACAAGTTGGTGCCAAGTTGCTTGCAAATGTCCTTCAAGATTTTCAAGATTTCCAGATTCTATTCAAGATTGGTTTTGGACTTTCAAGATCCTATCCTAAGGTAGTAGGACATTTTGTCCAAAGTAGTTAAGACTTTCTTTATTTACCAAGATTTCTAAGATTTTCAAGATTGGTTTTGTACTTTAGATATCCTATCCTAAGGTAGTTGGACTTTTTGTCAAAAGTAGTTAGGACTTTCTTTCTTTGTTTTTGTGGTAGAATTTCGCGACTCGCTCTCTATATAAAGGGGTGTCTTCTTTGTTTTTACGGAGATTATAATAGACAATATCAACAACAATTATGAGATTTTTCTTGCACTCTTGTGTGTGTCTACTACGGAATTTATTTTTCAACATTCAAGAATCAACTTAAGGTGGTAAGATTAAACCCTTTTTGAAATCTTAGATCACTTCAAGCTATTCAAGAAAGGTGATAAGTTTAGGCTTATTGTTGTTCTTGTTATTCAAAAGTGTCAGGTTTCACAATCTATCTCTTCTTTTTAATTATCTTCCAAAGGCGATTAGTTCTTCGTTAGCTAATTGGTGTTGCTAGGATTCAACTTCTTGAATTCAAAAAACTCTTTTCTGGCATAAATCGCAGTCCATAGGCGATTTGTTTTGAAAAATAACTTTACCATTCTCTTCCTTTCATTCGGTATACTGTAAGTTCGACTTTTCAAGTTGTTGGGTCATAGATCTCCTCCTTCCACTGTCACTACATGTTTGAGACATCTTGATATAGATTAAAAGAAATATGTATCTCTCAAATCTGGCTTTTTCCCTATAATGCTCTCACCCCTCTTTCCCTTTTCAAAGCAACTCTTGATTGTTAATCTTTAGATTTATCAATAAACCTTACTAGTCAAAACTTTAGTGATAAAAATGTGGAGTTTGACAAAAGGAAAAATAAAGTGAAGGACCAAAGCTAGGAAGAATATGAAAGAATTTAAGAAAAAAAAAAGGAAAGAATTTAAGAAACTTAAAACCCACAAGAATAAGGAAAGAAGTTACCTTAATCTTGAAGAACTAGCATCCCCTCTTCTTATTTATTTCTTGAATGGAAACAAAATTATACTTGAATATGAAAATATTAATGAGCAATAACACTTTTTGGGCTGATTTTCGTTTTTTTTATCTTTTTATTTTTTGCTCAAGAACCACCCAAGATTATCAAGATTAAAATCTTGATTAGCCTATGCTCTGATACAACTTGATAACAACACGATAGTGGATTCAAGAATTTACTAAAGAAAAGCAAGAAAAGCAAGAAACGTGTGGAAGCTAAAAGAAAATAGGGAAATGAAGAAGAAGATAGAAATTAAAGATAGATTGAATTCAAGAAAGAGTTTCTTGAATTCAAGAAGTTTATTCTTGAAGTTGAATCCTAGCAACAACAATTAGCTAACGAAGAACTAATCGCCTTTGGTAGAGAATTAAAAATAAGAGATAGATTGTGAAACCCGACACTTTAGAATAACAAGAACAACAATAAGCCTCTTTCACGTCTTTTCATTTTCATTGGCACTAATGGCCATAATTATAAAATCACTCTTGGCACGTTGGCTGTATTTAGTATTTCATGCTCACCTTTTCACTTTCAAACATCAACATCATCATCACCAACAACAAAAATTCAAATCAAGGTGTGTAGTACACCTGTGAGCAATTAAGAGTCTAAGACACATAGAGATTCTTCACAACATTTGGCATAATAGCCTTCGTTTGAATTTAACTTGAAGTCGAACATTTTTAATCCACAGCCCATACTTTTAACAAATCCTCAATTGATAACATAACATAAATAAAACATTTGGGATACTTATTGAACATATATCTTTCAACCCAACCATACTCGGAATAGAAAATTTTATAATGAACCACTCGGGACTTACATAAATTACATGAATGTCGTGGGATTCAATTCTAAGAGAAGAGTTTAGCCAACATACATCAATTGAGCTTCCTTAAACTCTAAAATGTTCCGGAATTCTTAGCAACTTCAATGTATTGTAGAAATATAACAAATTGAACCAAAATTAGGAAGATAATCATGGTTCTAGCTCATATGAACATTTTATCAAATACTATGTGTGCATTAAGGTTTTAAGGTCCTTTTATGGAGGATTCCATCATCCCACAACCCATTCTTTACCATGCTTAGTTCAACAATCTTCCTACACCCCTTGATATCACATGCATGTAAAATAACAACTCTCATGCCCAAAAGGTATCTTGCTAATTACCCATTTTCAGATAATTTCAAAATTAGGGGTTAGGGTGTAGAATCTTACCTCTAGGATGAAGACCTTGTGGGTTATCCTTGTTAATCTTCCAAGATTCGAGAAAGAATTCAAGAATAATTATTGAGAACACTTTCTCACTCTAGGGCACTCTCTCTCATTCTAAAATGTCATATTTTAGCTAAACAATGGCCCAAATGTGTATTTAACGAAGTAGGGTCGGGTTTTAAAAACCAAAAAATAAAGCTCCGGAACAAAGTCTGCGATCGCATGTGATCGTATAATCGATATGCAGACCGCATATCGGCTGCATAATTGGTTTCCAAAACTGGCAAAAATCTTCTTCGGTCGTATAATGAACCTCTCCTACCTCACTTTGCGGCCATTATGCGGACCGCTGAGTGATTCTGCGGTCGCATACTAGACCGGAGAAATGCATTTCTCTGCCAAAAATTTTCCTTCATCCCTCAGTGCATTGTTCAACCCAATTAGTCTGAGCCACGGCGAGCTTGCTCGCCGTGAAGAATTTATACAATCCTCAAATGCGTAAGCCCAATTCGGCACCACGAAACATTATTTTCTTTTGCAAAATTTTACTGGGCTTTATACTTAAGTGCTTCAAAATTTTCCGGGGTGTTACATTCTCCCCCGCTTAGGATCATTCGTCCTCGAATGAGGGTCAAAATCTGTTATTAGCATCAAATGTGGCCCAACTATTAATTCACACTCACCAGTAGTTTCAAAATTTGGCTAACTCCCAAAATTTTCAAACAAATTTCGCCAGAGTCTCCCTTGTAACTGGGCCTATCCACCTGCCAGAGAACTCTAGAAACACATCCTAACAACATATACATAATCTCGCGACGTAACATAACACAAAACAATACCAATTGTGGCGTCACAAGAAATATATTACCATAAAAGAACACCCTTAATGCCAATTGTACAAATGGTACATAATTCATAGAAAGTAACTCTTAGAATTTTCATAGATCACAACTTTGTAAATACATGACTATTCAAACAAGTTAGGATACTTTTTCTTCATTTCTTCCTCGGCATCCCACGAACGCGGTCCTGCGCGTGCGAACGTGAAGGGCAAAAGCTCCCCAGCCCACAGTTCCCCAAATCCTTCATAGCGAACGCGAGGGTCTGACTACGTTCGCAAAAATGGAAACCATAAATATAAATCTGGTGTGTTTCTACTCAACTACGGGCGATACGAAACGCACCCGAGCCCCTCGGGACCCCGTCCAACTACTCCAACAATTCTATAAATATAATACAGACTTGCTCGAACTCTCAAAATGCATAAAACAACAACAAAACCAAGAATCACACCCCAAAACCAAACTGAATCAAACTTTGAACTTCAAGTTTCTAAATCGCTCCGAACGCGTCGAATCATACATATACTACTCGGAATGACACCAAATTTTGCGTGCAAGTCTTAAATCATATTAGGGAACTATTCCCAGTCTCGAAATTCTATTCAAACCTCGATATCACCAAAACCTACTCCAAACCAATTTAAAGAATTTCAAAAACCTTCAAGAACCAACATTCACTATTAGGCGCCGAAACGCTCCCGGGTCACCCAAAACCCAATACAAACATACGCCCAAGTCTAAAATCATCATAACGAACCTATTGGAACCATCAAATCTCAATTCCGAGTTCGTTTACTAAAAATGTTGACCAAAGTCAAACTTGGCCTTTCAAGCCAACCTTAAGGAACTAAGTGTTCCGATTTCAATCCAAATTCTTCTAAATCCTGAACCAACCATCCCCGCAAGTCATAAATCAGTAAAATCAAGTACGCGAAGTCTTATTTAGGGGAATGGGGTTCTAGCAAGTAAAATGATCGGTTGGGTTGTTAAAATGACTTGCCGAGAGGATTTATCTTTGGTTTCGGAGTGAAATGGGACACTAAGTCCTTAAAAGGGGAGTTTAAATCATAGGATTTGAACGTAGTTTGTACTATGTGAAGACGACTTCGAAATAGAGTTTTGATTGTTCCAATAGCTCCGTAGGATGATTTTTGTCTTAGGAGCGTGTTCGGATGTCGAATTTGAGGTACGTAGGTCATTTTAGCGTCAATTGGCGAAAGTTGGAAATGGGATGATTTTTGGAGAATTTGACCGGGAGTGGACTTTTTGATATCGGGGTCAGATTCCGATTCCGGAAGTTGGAGTAGGTCTGTAATTTCATTTATAACTTATGTGCAAAATTTGATATCAATCGAACTTGATTTGATAGGTTTCGGCATCAGATGTTGAAGTTTAAAATTTTAAAGTTCATTAGGCTTGAGTCGATGGGCAATTCATATTATTAGCATTGTTTGATGTGATTTAAATGCTCGACTAAGTCCGTATGATGTTTTAGTACTTATTGGTAAGTTTGGTTGAGATCCTGAGGGCCTCGGGTGGATTCTGAAAGGTTAACAGATCAAATTTGGACTTGAGGGAATGGTTGAAGGCACCAGTTCTGGTGTAATCGCACCTGCGCAAGATTGACCGCAGGTGCGAGCCCGTACAATAGAGCACATAAGCGTAGATGTAGGGTTGGGGGAATTGGACAGTGGTCACAGATGCGACGTGAAGACCGCAGGAGAGGAGTTGCTTCTGCAGAGGAATTAGCGCAGAAATGGAAAGGCATGGGAGGCCTGTTGGTCGCAGAAGTGGACTTGGTCCGCAGGAGCGGGTGCGCAGATGCATTCCTTTGCCATAGAAGCTGAAGCGCAGATGCGCATTTGGGTCCGCAGAAGCGGACGTGCCTAGGCTAAGTTAGAACCGCACTTGCGATGGAAATTCTGTAGGTGCGGAGCCGCAAATGCGGCTGTGGACTCGCTGAAGCGATTTTGTTGGGCAGAAAAGGGGAAATTCTGAGGATTTATTTCATTCTTCATTTTGGACATTTTGAAATCGGTCTAGGGCAATATTTGACAGAACATTCGATGGATTTCTTGAGGTACGCCACTTGTGAACATTTTTATTCAATAATGTTGTTTCCCCATTGAGTTTCCCACCTAGTTAGGGTGTATTTAAAGTGGAATTTGGGAGTTTTAGGCTAGGGGTTTGAAGAGTTTGATTTGAGGTTTTGAGTGGAGACTTGGTGTCGGATTTTGGTGATTTTGGTATGAGTGAACTCGTTATTGAATGGGTGTTCGTATTTTGTAACATTTACCCAATTCCGAGATGTGAGCCCGGGTCGACTTTTTGGGCCGAATATTCAATTCTTTGCTAACGTCGTAGATTTATTATTTAAATTAGTTTCTTGTAGTTGTATTCATGATATGTAATTACTTTTGGCTAGATTTGGTCCATTTAGAGTCAGAAAATTGAGGGAAAGGCATCATTATCGATTGATTGAACCAGATTTGAGGTAAGTGACTTGTCTAACTTTGTGTGGGGGAAATCCCCTTAGGATTTGGTACTGTCGTAACACTTTGTCATATGTGAGCGCCGTGTACGCGAGGTGACAAGTGCGTACACGGGCTAATTATGGAAATTTTGGTTCTTGCTGAGTTGTCTTATTTTAAATTCCATAATTACGTTACCTTAGCATATGTAGTAATCATGTTTAGCCTAGTATCAGATATCTACGTGCCTTAACCCTTACTTGCAAATTTGTGCAACATGCTTAGTTTAATTACCTGCTTCCCTTGATTTAAATTAAAACTTTAACTGTAAGTTTTCTTGCCATAACTTCATTGTTCCTTCGATTATCTGCTGTATATTTACTTTGGGACTACGAGGTGGTTCCTCGAGAGATCCCTCTATACTGCATATTTACTTTGGGACTATGAGGCGTTTACTCGAGAGATCCCCCTGTACCGCATATTTACTTTGGTACTACGAGGCGGTTCCTCAGGAGATCCCCCTGTACTGCATATTTACTTTGGGACTACGAGGCTTTTCCTCTTGAGATCCCCCTATATTGCATATTTACTTTGGGACTACGAGGAGGTTCCTCGGGAGATCCCCCTTGTACTGCATACATACTTTGGGACTATGAGGCATTTACTCAGGAGATCCCCTGTCGTGCATATTTACATTTGGGATTACGAGGCGGTATCTCGGGAGTGCCCCTATTGTTTACTTCTATTTACTGTGCTGATATTTCTCTGAAACTTCTTATTGTTTAAATTCTCAGTCATTTCAAAATATTATTATATCTTCTTCCTTACTTTTCTTTTAAACCAGTAGGGCCCTGACCTGACCTCGTCACTATTCTACCGAGGTTAGGCTTGGCACTTACTAGGTACCGTTGTGGTGTACTCATACTACACTTCAGCACATCTTTTTGTGCATAACCATGTTCTTCCCACCAGATCAGATACCAGTGAGTTGGAGCACACGTGGATACTTCAAGGTATATCTGCCAGCATCTGCAGACCTCAGAGTCCCCCTCTATCCTTACTATGTTGTTTTCCTTATTCTCTTTAGACTCTGATATATAGAGACACTTAATATTGGCTCTTAGAAGCTTGTGACTTATTTTCACCGGGTTTTGGGACTTGTAATTATTGATTTGCAATTTTATAATTATTTCTTGTGAGGAGAAATTGGCTTCGGTTCTATATTATGATATTCTGCAAATTTGTTAGGCTTACCTAGTCTTAGAGAGTAGGTGCCATCACGACATCCTATAGAGGGTGAATTGGGGTCGTGAAAAGTTGGTATCAGAGCTCTAGGTTCATAGGTGTTATGAGTCACATGCAGGTTTAGTAGAGTCTCGCGGATCGGTACGAAGACGTCTGTACTTATCTTCGGGAGGCTATGGAATTGTTAGGAAAAGTTTCATTTTCTTTGATTCCTTATCATGCAAGATTTTGACTTTGGATTCTAATTTCTATTCTCTCACAGATGGTGAGGACACGTACAGCTGGATCGGATGATCAGACACCCGTGTCCCGTGTTAGAGGATGAGGACGTCCACGTGGTGCAGCCAGAGCACCCGCATGAGCTGCCATAGAGGAGCCACAAATATTTCCAGTTGGCGGGCAGGCACCTGAGACGCCTGTTACTGCACCAGCCCTCCAGGACACTCTAGCCTAGTTCCTAAGCATGTTCAGTACCTTGGCTCATGCAGGATTGATACCACTCGCTCCTGCCATATCTCAGGCCGTGGGAGGAGCACAGACTCCCGTCGCCGGTACACCAGAGCAGCGGGTTCAGGTAGACCAGAATCCAGAGATCATATCGATTAAGTGATTTGGCTAGGCATGAACCAGCCTTGGTTGCTACTGTTCGAGAGCGGGTTCGTCAGTTTATTGAAGGCTCAACCCCAACATCATATTGAGCATAGCCCGAGAGTTGGAGATGGACATTGTGTATCAGCAGGTAGTGGGGATTGCTAGGAGGTTGGAGGGCATGCTAACTCGGGATAGAGAGGAGAGAGAGGCTAAGAGGTCTCGAGAGTCTTGCACTTACAGTGGTACTTGTGCCCCAACTACAGCTCGTCGGGGCAGAGGTTATATGGGTCGCCCTGTTCATTCAGTGCTTCTAGCTGCTAGCGGTGCTCCGGCCACTACTAGGCCCTATGATCCTTATTATGCACCGCCAGTGTCTTGTGTGCCTCTTGCATGGGGTGCTTCTAGTGGTCGCTCCAGTCGATCAGGACCAAGCCAGTCACATCAGCCACGTCCTCCGAGAGCTTGTTTTGAGTATGGTGACACTCGTCATTTGGTAAGGGATTTCCCCAGATTCAGGAGGGGTGCACCTCCATAGATTACTTAGTCACCGCGTGCTCCATCAGGTCCTCAGGCTATGATTACAGCACCAGCTTCCACCCCACCTGCATAGCCAGCTAGAGGTAGAGGTCGGACAGGTAGAGGTCGCACTAGAGGGGGAGGCCAGGCCAGATATTATGCCATTCCTGCTAGGACAGAGGTAGTTGCATCATATTATGTTATCACAGGTATTGTTACGGTCTGTCATAGAGATGCATCAGTCTTAGTTGATCCAAGCTCCACTTATTCCTATGTGCCATCGTATTTTACTTCATATTTGGGTGTATCCCGTGATTCTCTTAGTTCACCTGTTTATGTATCTACACCCGTGGGTGATTCTATGTTGTTGACCGTGTGTATCGTTTGTGTTTGATTGCTCTTAGTGGTTTTGAGACCAGAGCCGATTTATTATTGCTCAGTATGGTGGATTTTGATGTTATTTTGGTCATGGACTGGTTGTCGCCCTATCATGCTATCCTTGATTGTTATTCTAAGATGGTGACGTTGGCCATGCCAGGTCTACCGTGACTAAAGTGGAGAGGTACCTTGGATCATGTTCCTAGCAGGGTTGTTTCATTTCTTAAAGCTCAACAAATGGTTGAGAAGGGGTATGATGTGTATCTGGCCTATGTGAGAGATGTTAGTGTTGATACTCCTACCATCAAGTCTATTCTGGTAGTGAGGGACTATTCATATGTATTCCCAGCGGATCTTCCGGGCATGCCGCCCGACAGATATATTGACTTTGGCATGATTTGTTACCGGGCACTCAGCACATTTCTATTCCACCTTATCGGATGGCCCCAGTAGAGTTGAAAGAGTTCAAGGAATAATTGCAAGAGTTGCTTAATAAGAGCTTCATTCGGCCCAGTGTATCTCCTTGGGGTGCTCATGTCTTGTTTGTGAAGAAGAATGATGTTGCTATGCGAATGTGTATTGATTATCGCCAGTTGAACAAGTTTACAGTGAAGAATAGGTACCCATTGCCACATATTGATGACTTATTTGATTAGCTTCAGGGTGCCAGAGTGTTCTCTAAGATCGACTTGCGCTCAGGCTATCATCAGTTGAAGATTCGAAAGCCAGATATCCCGAAGACTGCTTTTAGGACTCGGTATGGTCATTACGAGTTTCTTGTGATGTCTTTTGGGCTGACCAATTCCCCAGCAGCATTCATGCACTTGATGAACAGTGTATTTCAGCCCTATCTTTACTCCTTCATCATTGTGTTTATTGACGACATTCTGGTGTACTCCCAAAGTCGGGAGGATCATAAGCAGCACCTGAGGACGGTGCTTCAAACCTTGAGAGAAAAGAAGTTGTATGCAATATTTTTGAAGTGTGAATTCTGGCTAAATTCTATGGAATTTTTGTGTCATGTAGTATCGAGTGAGGGGATCAAGGTAGACCTGAAGAAGATTGACGCGGTGCAGAGTTGGCCCAGACCATCCTCAGCTACAGAGATCCGAATTATTGAATCACCTATGACCAGATTGACCCAGAAGGGTGCTCCGTTCAGGTGGACCGAGGAGTGTGTGGAGAGCTTTCAAAAGCTCAAGACTGCTTTGACTACAGCCCCAATGTTAGTGTTGCCTATAGGATCGGGGTCCTACATGGTGTATTGTGATGCATCACGCATTGGTCTCGGCGCAGTGTTGAGGTAGGACGGTAGGGTGATTTCCTACGCGTCTAGACAGTTGAAGGTGCATGAGAAGAATTATCCTGTCCACAACCTTGAGTTAGCAACTATTGGTCATGCCTTGAAGATTTGGCGGCATTATTTGTATGGTGTTCCTTGTGAGGTTTTCCCCGATAACCGGAGTCTTCAACATCTGTTTAAATAGAAGGAACTTAACTTGCGATAGCCGAGGTGGTTGGAGTTGCTTAAGGATTATGACATCGCCATTATCTATCATCCCGGGAAGGCAGGCCAATGTGGTGGTTGATGCCTTGAGTAGCAAAGCGGAGAGTTTGGGCAGTTTGGCATATCTACTAGTAACAGAGAGGCCTTTAGCCTTGGATGTTCAGGCCTTGGCCAACCAGTTAGTCAGATTGGATGTTTCCCAGCCAAGCAGAGTTCTGGCTTGTGTGGTTTCTCAGTCTTTTCTTTATGATCGTATTAGGGAGCGTCAGTATGATGACCCCCATCTATTTGTCCTTAAGGACACGGTTTAGGACGGTGATGCCAAAGAAGTCACTATTTGAGATGACGGTGTATTACGGATGCATGGCAAGCTATGTGTGCCTAATATAGATGTTTTGTGTGAGTTGATTCTCCAGGAGGCTCACAGTTCGCGGTACTCCATTCACCCAGGTATCGCGAAGATGTATCAGGATTTAAGACAACACTATTGGTGGAGGCGAATGAAGAAGTACATAGTGGAATATGTAGCTCGTTGCAGGTGAAGTATGAGAATCAGCGACCAGGTGGATTGCTTTAGAAGATAGAGATTCCAGAGTGGAAATGGGAGCGGATCACTATAGATTTTGTTGTTGGGCTCCCACGAACTTAGAGGAAGTTCGATGCAGTTTGGATGATTGTGTATAGATTTACCAAGTCAGCTCATTTCATTCATGTGGTTACTACTTACTCTTTGGAGCAGCTGGCTCAGGTTTACATCCGCGAAATTGTCAGGCTTCATGGCGTACCGGTATCTATCATCTCTGACCGGGGTACGCTGTTTACATCACGGTTCTGTAGAGTCGTAAAGCATGAGTTGGGTACACGTGTAGAGTTGAATATAACATTTCACCATCATACGTACAAATGGTCCGAGCGCACTATTCAGATATTGGAGGATATGCTTCGTGCGTGTGTGATTGATTTTGGGGGTGCTTGGGATTAGTTCTTGCCACTTGCAGAGTTTGCCTACAACAACAGTTATCAGTCGAACATTCAGATGGTGCCGTATGAGGCTTTGTTCGGTAGACAGTGTCGGTCTCCAGTGGGTTGGTTCGAGCCGAGCGAGGCTAGGCTATTGGGTACATACATGGTTCAGGATGCCTTGGAGAAAGTTAAATTGATTCAGGATCAACTTCGTACAGCCCAGTCCAGGGAGAAGAGTTATGCGGATCGGAAGGTTCATGACGTTGCATTCATGGTTGGGGAGCGGGTTTTGCTCCGGGGTTCACCCAAGAAGGGTGTTATGAGGTTCAGAAAGAAGGGCAAGTTAATCCCTAGGTATATCGGTCCTTTTGAGATCCTTGAGAGGGTTGTAGAGGTGGCTTACAAACTTGCACTACGACCCAGTCCCTCTGCAGTTCATCTAGTGTTCCATGTTTCCATGCTCCGAAAGTATCACCGCGATCTATCTCATGTGTTAGACTTCAGCTTAGTCCAGTTGGACAAGGACTTATCTTATGTTGAGGAGCCAGTGGCCATTTTGGATAGGTAGGTTCGAAAGATGAGGTCAAAGAACATTGCTTCAGTGAATGTTCAGTGGATGGGTCATCCGGTCAAGGAGGAGACTTGGGAGACCGAGCATAATATGCACAGCAGTTATCCTCATCTTTTCACCACTTCAGGTATGTCTCTATCGAGGACGAACATTTATTTTAAGAGGGGGAGGATGTAACGACCTGACCGGTCATTTTGAGAGAATTAGCCCTGAACCCCTATTTATTACTTCCTCTATTTCATTTTTGGGTTTTGTGACTTGCCGGGAGGATTTGTCTTTTGTTTGGGGGAGTGAAATAGGACACTTAATCCTTAAAAGGGGAGTTTAAGTCGTAGGATTTTGATCGTAGTTCGAACTATGTGAAGACGACTCCAAAATAGAGTTCTGACAGTTTCAATAGCTCTGTAGGGTGATTTTGGTCTTAGGAGCATGTTCGGATGTCGAATTGGAGGTCCTTAGGTCATTAAAGCGTCAATTGGTGAAAGTTGGAAATGGGAGGATTTTTGGAGAGTATGACCGGCAATGAACTTTTTTATATCAGAGTCGGATTCCGATTCCGAAAGTTGGAGTAAATCCATAATGTCAATTATGACTTGTGTGCAAAATTTGAGGTCAATCGGACTTGATTTGATAAGTTTCAGCGTCGGATGTTGAAGTTTGAAACTTTAAAGTTCATTAGGCTTGAATCGATGTGCAATTCATATTTTTAGCATTGTTTGAAGTGATTTAAAGGCTCGACTAAGTCTGTATGATATTTTAGGACGTGTTGGTAAGTTTGGTTGAGGTCCCGAGGGCCTCAAATGGATTCCTGAAGGTTAACGGATCAAATTTGGACTTGAGGGAATGGCTGAAGGCACCAGTTCTAGTGTAAGCGCACCTGCGCAAGATTGACCGCAGGTGCGAGCCCGCAGAAGCGAGCACTTGGGAGCAGATGTAGGGATGGGGGACTTGGCCAGTGGTCGCAGATGCGACGTGAAGACCACAGAAGCGGAGTCGCTCATGTGGAGGAATGAGCGCAGAAGCGGAAAGGCATGGGAGGCATGTTGGTCGCAAAAGCGGACTTGGTCCGCAGAAGCGCTTATTGTCCACAGAAGCAGATGCGCAGATGCGCGTTTGGGTCCGTAGAAGCGTACGTGCCTGGGACCGCACCTGCGATGGAAATTCTACAGGTGCGGAGCCGCAAATGCGGCTGTGGACTCGCAGAAGCGATTTCGTTTGGCAGAAAAGGGGCAATTCCGAGGGTTTATTTCATTCTTCATTTTGGACATTTTGAACTCGGTCTAGCACGATGTTTGAGAGCACTTTCGAGGGATTTCTTGAGGTAAGCCACTTGTGAACATTTTTATTCAACAATCTTGTTTCCCCATTTATTTTCCCACCTAGTCGGGGTATATTTAAGGTGGAATTAGGGAGTTTGAGGCTAGGGGATTGAAGAGTTTGATTTGAGGTTTTGAGCGGCGACTTGGTGTCGGATTTTGGTAATTTTGGTATGGGTGAACTCGCTATCGAATGGGTGTTCGTATTTTCTGACTTTTACCCTATTCCGAGACTTGGGCCCGGGTCGACTTTTTGGGCTGAATTTTTGATTATTTGCTAACGTCGTAGATTTATTATTTAAATTAGTTTCTTGTAGTTGTATTCATGATATGTAATTACTTTTGGCTAGATTTGGGCTATTTGGAGTCGGAAAATCAAGGGAAAGGCATCCTTATCGACTGATTGAGCGAGATTTGAGGTAAGTAACTTGTCTAACTTTGTGTGGGAAATCCCCTTAGGATTTGGTACTGTCGTAACACTTTGTGATATGTGAGAGCCCTGTACGTGAGGTGACGAGTGCGTACACATGCTAATTGGGGAAATTTTCGTTCTTGTTGAGTTGTCTTCTTTTAAATTCCTTAATTGCATTACCTTAGCATATGTAGTGATCATGTTTAGCCTAGTATCGCATGTCTACGTGCCTTAACCCTTACTTGCAAATTTGTGCAACATGCATAGTTGAATTACCTGCTTTCCTTGATTTAAATTAAAACTTTAACTATATGTTTTCTTGCCATAACTTCATTGTTCCTTCGGTTATCTTCTGCATATTTACTTTGGGACTACGAGGCGGTTCCTCTGGAGATCCCCCTGTATTGCATATTTACTTTGGGACTACGAGGCGTTTACTCTGGAGATCCCCCTGTACTGCATATTTATTTTGGGACTACGAAGCATTTACTCGGGAGATCACCTTGTACTGCATATTTACTTTGGGACTACAAGGCGGCTCCTCGGGAGATCCACCTGTACTACATGTTTACTTTGGGACTACGAGGTGTTTACTCGGGAGATCCCCATGTCATACATATTTACATTTGGGACTACGAGGTTGTAACTTGGGAGTGCCCCTCTTGTTTACTTCTATTTACTGTGCTGATATTTCTCTGAAACTTCTTATTGTTTAAATTCTCAGTCATTTCAAAATATTATTATATCTTCTACCTTACTTTTCTTTTAAACCAGTAGGGCCCTGACCTGACCTCGTCACTACTCTACCGAGATTAGGCTTGGTACTTACTGGGGACCGTTGTGGTGTACTCATACTACATTTCTGCACATCGTTTTGTGCAGATCCAGGTTCTTCCCACCAGACCAGTTACTAGTGAGTTGGACCACACGTGGAGACTTCAAGGTATATTTGCTAGCGTCCGCAGACCTCAAAGTCCCCCACTATCCTTACTATATTGTTTTCCTTATTCTTTTCAGATTTTGATGTATAGAGACACTTAGTATTGTCTCTTAGAAGCTTGTGACTTATTTTAACCGGGTTTTGGGAGTTGTAATTATTGATTTGCAATTTTATAATTATTACTTGTGAGGAGAATTGGGCTTAAGTTCTATATTATTATATTCCGCAAATTGTTTAGGCTTATCTAGTCTTAGAGACTAGGTGTCATCACGACATCCTACGAAGGGTGAATTGGGGTCGTGACACATTCCCCCTCTTCTTGAAGAAAATTCATCCTCGAATTTTGACCTCGCAGGTAAAAGAAAAAAGTAGGAATAAAAGAAGATAGTGACCATTTGTCCATTTAACCCAACTAATCCTAATAGGTGTAAATACTCCCTTATAAAGCATATGGACATCATCATCCCAAAGAAATTTATGCCTACCTAGATTAATACAATAAAAACCTCTCTTAGATGCACTATGCAATGGAACTTGCAATTCGATCTTGTCGGTAAGGTAGTCCATAGGTATATATGACAAAGCAATTATAAAAGATTGACCACACATCCATTTAATATAAGTATCTCTACCACATGTATCAAAAAAGATACTTTTATGATATAGCCAACTATCTACAATTACAAATCTCATGGATTCCTCTACATGAAAGAGAATTGAAGAAACTCTTTCTCGAATTCAATCTATCTTTAATTTCTGCCTTTTTCGTTTCCCTATTTTCTTTTAGCTTCCGTACGTTTCTTAATTTTCTTATTTTTCTTTATTACTTCTTGAATCCCCTATCGTGTTGTTATCAATTGGTAGCAGAGCATAGGCTAATCAAGATTTTAATCTTGATAATCTTGGGTGGTTCTTGGGCAAAAACAAAAATCCAAAAAAAAAATGAAAATCAGCCCAAAAAGTGTTATTGCTCATTATTATTTTCAGATTCAAATATTATTTGGTTTCCAAGTCAAGAAAGGAATAAGAAGAGGGGATCCTAGTTCTTGAAGATTAAGGTAACTTCTTTCCTTATTCTTGTGGGTTTTAAGTTTCTTAAATTCTTTCCTTTTTTTCTAATAACCAATTCCTATTCTTCCTAGGTTTGGTCCTTACTTTCCTTTTCTTTTTTCTAACTCCGTATTCCTATCACCAAGGGTTATGACTAGTAAAGTTTATTGATAAATCTAAAGATTAACGATCAAGAGTTTCTTTGAGTGAAAAAGGAAAGAGAGGTGAGAGCATTATAGGGAAAAGCCAAATTTGAGGGATACATATTTCCTTTAATCTATGTCAAGATGTCTCAAATAGGTAGTTACAGTGGAAGGAGGAGAGCTATGACTCAACAACTTAAAAAGTCGAACTTATAGTATACCGAATGGAAGGAAGACAATGGTAAAGTTATTTTTCAAATAATAGCTAAAGTGATGTATGTGATTTATTCCCTTAGAATTGATAAAGCATTTGGCTACAACTTAATTAGAACTTATATGGTTGAGAAATTGAACTTGCCTTGTGTTGAACATATTGAACCCTACATGTTGAAAGGAGTAAAGGTAGATAAAAGAGTGTTATTGCAATTCTCTATTGGAAGGTTTGAGGATGTGATTTGTGTGATGTCGTTCCCATGAATAGTTTTCATATCTTGTTGGGAGGGCCATGGTATGTCTATAGAAGTTCTTCATATAGTATGGAAAAAATAAATACTCTTTTGAGGTTAATGGGATGAAACTTATTCTTGGGCCTTTGACTCCCTCAAAAATTTGTGAAGATGAAAAGATTGTTAAGGAGAATATGGAAAAATACGAGAGAGAAAAAAATGAGAGGAATAAGGGAGTGCATTTTGACATTCCAAGAGAGGAAAAAGGAGAGGTTGTCTTGAGTGAAAAGAGTGGGATGTCAAGTGAGGTAAAAAGTGATCTTGAGAGAAAAGAAAAGAGAGAAGGCAGTGAGATAACAAAGGTCTGTGAGGTAGAGAGAGAAAAACAAGAAGGTTTGAGTGAAGAAAAAGAAAAAAACTTTAGTGAGAGAAAAAAGGCTAAGGGTGAGGAGAAAGTTAGTCTTGTGATAAAAACCAAAGAGAGTATAAGCAAGAAAAAGTTTTCTTTACTTCCTAACTCATTAACTCTTTCTTGTATTAGTTCCTGTGATTTTGTGTAGCCAGATGTTGAAAAACCTTTTGAAAGGGGAGGTGAGGCGCAAGAGATGGTGGCAAAGGATCCAATTGGATTCCAACATGAATTTGGCGAAATAAATTCATGTTGGATAGCGGAAGAGAAAAGCTTGTTTAAATTCTTTGTTATTGAACCTTTTGACTATTTTGATCCTCATTTACAAGATAGCATCATAGGAAGCTCAAATCTATTCAAAGATAAGGATGAAGCTTTGGAATCTCAAAGAGGGCCTTTATCAAAATGTCAAGCTAAAGAGTTGCAAAACAAGGTCTGTAATGACCCGGCCGGTCATTTTGAGAGTTGTAGCCCCGTTCCCCCATTTAATGCTCATTTTGTACTTTATAGCTGTTATGTGACTTGTCACAGTAGTCGGTTTGGGTCGGAAGTAAATTCAAAATGTAATGAGATACTTAGTCTCAAGGTTGATAACTTAAGTTTAAATGATTGATCGGATGTCGATCTATAAGTAAACGACTTCATAATAGAGTTTTGATGGTTCTGTTAGCTCCGTTGGGTGATTTTGAACTTAGGAGCATGTCAGGATTATGATTTGGAGGTCCGTAGTTGAATTAGGCTTGAAATGACGAAAGTTAAATTTTTAGGAAGTTTGACCGTGAGTGGACTTTGATATCGGTGTCGGATTCCGATTCCGTAAGTTGGAGTAGGTCTGAAATGTCAAATGTGACTTGTGTGAAAAATTTGGGGTAAATCGGACGTGTTTTTATATGTTTTGGAATCGTTTGTAGAAGTTGAATTTCCTTAGTTTCTATAGGCTTGAATTGTGGTGCGATTTGTGTTTTTGATGTTGTATGACGTGATTTGAGGGCTCGACTAAGTTCGTATGGTGTAACCACACCTGCGGAGCTTTGATCATAGGTGCATGCTATGATGCACTGAAGCGCAAGGCGTATAGATACAATAGGGAGCTCCACATATGCGTGACCGCAGATGCGGCAGGAGGACCGCAGAAGTAGAAGTGGGCAGATGAGCTGGAACAGCAGAAGCGGTTTCGATGCTCGCAAAAGCGAGTCCGCAAAAGCAGAGTGAGGGACCGCAGGAGCGGTATGGACCGTAGATGCATGGGTGATGTCGCTTCTGCGACGCTGCAAAAGCGATTATGTGTCCATAGAAGTGGAAAGCCTGGGTAGATTATTAAACGAGGGTTAGCGATTTTGGCTTCATTTTAAACATTTCAAGCACAGTCTAGGCAACTTTTGAGAGGTTGTTCGAGGGGATTTTTGAGGTAAGTCCCTGGTGCTAATGTTTTATCTATATTCTTGCTTCCCCATTGATTTTCCCACCTAGTTGGTGTGTATTTAAGGTGCAAGTTGGGAATTTGAGGCTAGGGATTAGGATAGTTTGATTTGGAAAATTGGGTGACGATTTGGTGTCGGATTTTGATAAATTTAGTATGGTTAGACTCGTGGTTGAGTGGGATTTCCGATTTTGTGACTTTTATCGAATTTCGAGATGTGGGCCCGGTGGGTGACTTTTGAGCTGATTTTTTATTTTGATTAATAGCTTAGCATTTTCTTATGGAGTTGATTCCTTTAGCCCGTATTGATTATATCGCATTGTTTATGGCTAGATTCGAGGCATTCGGAGGCCGTTTTGCGAGGCAAGGGTGTGTTGGAGTGATATTTGCTCGGATTGAGGTAAGTAACAGTTCTAAATTTTGTTCTGAGGGTACGAAACCCCGCATTGACTTGGTCAAATTCCGTGGAATCGTGTAGTTGAATAATCTGTTGTTACCTGTACTTTCTCCATGTAGTAGAGAAATTGAACCACAAATCATGTTTAGACTATGTGTTGGCACTGTAGGGACCCACAACGGTCGTGTACATGTTGAATTATCTGCTATATGGATGTTTTGTACTCAGTCACAGTTTTACTTGTTATTATATCTCTGTCTTTATTGTTCCTTGTTGACACATTATATCATTTCTGTTGGGGCTGACTTTCATTATTATGGAGCGCCTGAGAGACTGGAGAGATTGATGAATGAGTGAGGCCGAGGGCCTGATTGTGAGATATTGATACTATAGCACGTGAGTTCTTAGTGCGGATCCAGATATTACACTATAGCACGTGAGTTGTCCGTGCGGATTATAGCACTTGGGCTTAAGGAGCCCCTCCGGAGTCTGCACACACACCCAGTGAGCGCAGGTACCTACTGAGTGCGAAAGTCGAGTGAATGAGAGGGCTGTGTGACTGTGGCCCTAAGAGGATGCATTTGATTTTATTATTGTTGCACTTAGCTGCCATGTATCATTGTCTGGAAATTTCTGAAAGATATTACACTTTGTTTCACTTAAACTTGTAATGGAATAACTGGTTGACCTAATTTATCGAACTTGAGAGCATGCCTACTTTCCTATGTTGAAATCAATGTAATTGAACTATAATTGTGAAGCTCGTCACTATTTTCAATTCTTTATTTAGTCTTGTTACTTACTGTGTTGGTTATACTCACGCTAAACCTTGTACCTTTTGTGTAGACCCAGGTGCTTCCGGTCGCGGCGGTTGCTAAGTTGTGGAGCTCAAATTCTCGGAGACAATCGAGGTAGCTTCATGGAATTTCGCAGACCTTGTTTCTCCTTCCCTTTCTTTCTACTTATTGTATTTAGTTTCAAATTATCATAGACAATATTTTCCAGACTTTTGATGTATAGATGCTCATGTACTCTATGACACCCCGGTGGTAGGGAACTTCCGTGTTGTGTTTTGGATTTCTATCCCATTTATGAAAACTTTACTTGTTTTAAACTGCTTTAATTCTTTTTCTGTTAAAAGTGTTGGAAATATTTTAAAATGTCGGCTTACCTAGTACCATGATATGTTCCATCATGACAGGCTAGGATTTTTGGTTATGATAAGTTGGTATCAGCGCCTAGGTTACATAGGTCTCACGAGTCATGAGCAGGTTTAGTAGAGTCTTGCGGATCAGTACGGAGATATTTGTACTTATCTTCGAGAGGCTGCCGAACCCTTAGAAAATTTCACATTCTTGTATTCTTGTCCTGTGAATTTGTTGTTTCCGCTACCTAAAATCATGTATTCTATTCTCTCACAAATGGTGAGGACACGTGCTACCGGACAGGATGGACAGCCACTAGTACCACCAGCTAGGGCCAAAAGAGGCCGAGGTCGTGGTAGGGGCAGAGGTGCAGCTCGTACAGCAGCTAGAGCAGCACCTGCAGATCCACCAGTTGCTCCAGCTCAGGAGCAGTTTCCAGATGTAGTTGAGCCAGTGTGGCCAGCACAGACACCAGCGGTGCCCATTGTGATTTCAGGCCTTCAGGAGGCTTTGGCCCAGATATTGATAGTTTGCACTGGCCTTGCTTAGGTGGTATCGGCTCAGGCTGCTCCAGCCACTTCTCATGCCGAGTGAGGTACTCATACCCCCGCTGTTCGTACACCAGAGTAGGCGATGCATGGACTTTAAATACCGAAGGTACTACTAGCCCAGCCAACCAGCTTATCAGGCCTCGGTGGTCCCCGCTATGAGTGATGACGAGCAGCGGAGGCTTGAGAGATTTGGGAAGCTTCGGCCTTTATCATTTAGCGGTGCTTAATCGGAGGATGCAAAGGGCTTCTTGGACAAGTGCTAGAGGATTCATCGTACATCAGGTATTCTGGAGACTAGTGGGGTCTCGTTCACTACTTTTCAATTTTCTGGGGCTGCCTTCGGATGGTGGGAGGCTTATGAGAGGCGCAACACCACTTACTTGGCAAGAGTTCTCCGTTCTCTTCTTGGAGAAGTTCATGCCGCAGTCTCGCAGATAGGAGCTGCGCAGATAGTTTGAGCAACTTCAGCAGGATGGCATGTCTATGACCCAGTACGAGATGAGATTTTTTGAGTTATCTTACCACGCAGTTTTGGTTAGTTCCCACTGACAGGGAGAGGATCATAAGGTTCATTGATGGCCTCACGTATCAGCTGCGGTTGCTTATGACTAGGGACAAGGTATCTAGTGCCACTTTTGACGATGTGGTTGACATTACTCGGTAGATGGAGATGGTCCGTAGCCAGGAGCGTAGGGAGAGGGAGGGCAAGAAGACTCAAAGTTTGGGCGGTTTCGGTGGGTTACCTTCTCGGGGGCATTCCTACCACAGTAGGGGTCGTCCTTATAGCCCCCCTCAGACGACTCGTCCAGCTCATCATGGCGAATCAGCTAGCCATGGTTCTTACAGTGCTCACTCATGCCAATCTTCATTCTGTGCACTTCCAGCGCAGAGTTCTTACCATGCCTCATCCATTCAGGTTTCTACAGGTAGTTTCTCGGGTTATCAGGAGCAGCAGCTCCATCAGAGGAGGGGTTATTTTGACTGTGGATACTTTGGTTATATCAAGAGATATTGCTCTAGGTTGTTGAGTGGGGATCCACAATAGAGTTGTTGGCCGATGGCACTAGCATAATTAGTTACACCACCGACTCAGCCAGATCGGGGTGGGGCCCAGACAACTAGAGGTTGCCCTAGAGGGGGAGACCGGTCGGGGGCGGTCAGTCCCGGTTCTATGCTATCCCGACCAGACCAGATATTATTGCCTGCGACGCAGTGATCACAAGTATTGTCTCAGTATGCCACAGGGATGCCTCTGCATTATTTGACCATGGTTCCACTTATTTGTATGTATCATCATATTTTGCTCATTATATGGATATGCCCAGTGAGTTCTTAGTTTCATTTGTTCATGTATCTACGCCAGTGGGTGATACTATTATTGTGGACCGTGTATATCAGTTGTGTGTAGTGACTATTGGGGGGATGGAGACTAGAGTTGATCTCTTATTGCTTAGGATGGTGGACTTTGATGTGATCTTGTGTATGGATTGGCTGTCTCCATGTCATGCTATTCTGGATTGTCATGCTAAGACCGTGATAGTGGCGATGTCGGGGTTGCCAAGGATTGGGTGGAGAGGTTCTCTAGACTATGTTCCCAGTAGAGTAATTTCATATTTGAAGGCCCAACAGATGATTGGGATGGGTTGCTTATCTTATTTGGCCTCTGTGAGGGATGTTGGTGCTGATACTCCTTCTATTGATTCTGTTATGGTGGTGCGAGATTTTTCGTATGTGTTTCCTGTAGACCTATCGGGCATGCCGCCCGATAGGGATATTGATTTTGGTATTGACTTGGTGCCGGGCACTCAGCCTATTTCTATTCCACTGTATCATATGGCACCGGCTGAGTTAAAAGAATTAAAGGAGCAGCATTAAGAACTCCTTGAAAAGGGTTTATTAGGCCTAGTGTTGGGGTGCACCCGTTCTGTTTGTGAAGAAGAATGATGGTACTATACGGATGTGCATTGCTTATAGGCAGTTGAACAAAGTTACAATCAATAACAAGTATCTTTTGCCACACATTGATGATCTATTCGACCAGCTAGGGAGCGAGGGTGTTCTCTAAGATTGACTTGAGGTCTGGGTATCACCAACTGAAGATTTGGGACTCGGATATTCTAAAGACAGCATTCAGGACCGTTATGGTCATTATGAGTTCCTTGTGATGTCTTTTTGGATGACCAACGCCTCAGCAGCATTCATGCACCTGATGAATAGTGTATTTTAGCCTTATGTTAACTCGTTTTCATAGTGTTCATTGATGATATCCTGGTGTACTCTCGTAGCCCGAAGAAGCATGCCCAGCATTTGAGGATTGTGTTGCAGCGGTTGAGGGAGAAGAAGCTTTATGCTAAGTTCTCCAAATGCGAGTTTTGGCTTAGTTCAGTAGCATTCTTAGGTCACGTGGTGTCCAGTAAGGGGATTCAGGTGGATCCGAAGAAGATAGAGGCGGTTCAGAGTTGGCCCAAACTATCCTTAGCTACAATGATTCGGAGCTTTCTCAGCTTGGCCAGTTATTATCGTCGCTTCGTGGAGGGTTTCTCGTCTATTGCATTGCCTTTGACCAAATTGACCCAGAAGGGTATCAGATGGTCGGATGAGTGTGAGAAGAGCTTTCAGAATCTCAAGATTGCCTTGACCACAGCTCCAGTCCTAATTCTACCTTCAGCTTCAGGTTCTTATACAGTATATTATGATAATTCTCGGATCGATATTGAGTGTGTCTTGATGCAGGGAGGTAGGGTGATTGCTTATGCATCGCGTCAGTTGAAGCCTCATGAGAAGAACTACCCTATCCATGATTTGGAGTTAGCTGCCATCGTTCAAGCATTGAAGATTTGGAGGCATTACCTCTACGGTGTGTCTTGTGAGGTGTTTACAGATCATCGGAGTCTCCAACATTTGTTCAAATAGAAGGATCTGAATTTGAGGCAGCGGAGATGGTTGGAGCTGCTAAAGGACTATGATATCACTTTCTGTATCATCTCGGGAAGGCCAATGTGGTGGCCGGTGCCTTGAGTAGAAAGGCAGTGAGTATGTGTAGTCTTGCATTCATTCCTATTGGAGAGAGATCGCATGCGGTTAATGTTCAAGCCTTGGCAAACCAGTTTGTAAGATTAGATGTCTTGGAGCCCAGTCGGGTTCTAGCTTGTGTGGTTTCTCGGTCTTCTTTATGTGATCGCATCAGAGAGCGCCCGTATGATGACCCACATTTGCTTGTCCTTAAGGACACAGTTCAGCATGGTGATGCCAGAGATGTTACTATTGGGGATGATGGAGTATTAAGGATGCAGGGTCATATTTGTGTGCCTAATGTAGATGGGCTACGTGAGTTAATTCTTGAGGAGGCCTACAGTTCGCAGTATTCCATTCATCCGGGTGCCGCGAAGATGTATCAGGACTTGTGGAAGCATTGTTGGTGGAGAAGAATGAAGAACAAAATAGTGGGGTTTGTAGCTCGGTGCCACAACTGTCAGCAGATGAAGTATGAGCATCAGAGACCAGGCGGATCGCTTCAGAGACTAGAGATTCTAGAGTCGAAATTGGAGTGGATCACCATGGATTTTGTAGTTGGGCTCCCACGGACTTCGAGGAAGTACGATGCTATTTGGGTGATTGTGGATCGGCTGACCAAGTCCGCGTACTTCATTCCAGTTGGGACTACTTATACTTCGGAGCGGTTGGCTGAGATTTACATCCGAGAGATTGTTCGCCTCCACGGCGTGCCAGTGTCCGTCATTTCAGATCGGGGCACGCAGTTCACATCGCAGTTTTAGAGAGCCGTGTAGTGAGAGTTGGGTACCCAGGTTGATTTGAGCACAACGTTTCACCCTCAGACGGACAAACAGTCTGAGCACACTATTCAGATATTGGAGGTATGCTACGCGCTTGTGTTATTGATTTTGGGGTTCTTGGGATCCGATTCTTCCACTTGCAAAGTTTGCATACAACAATAACTAACAGTTGACCATTCAGATGGCCCCATATAAGGCTTTGTATGGAAGATGGTGTAAATCTCCGGTGGGTTGGTTTGAGCCTTGTGAGGCTAGGCTATTGGGTACAAACATGGTCCAAGATGCTTTGGACAAGGTTAAGACGATTCAGGAGCGGCTTCGCACGGCACAATCTAGACAGAAGAGTTATGCCGACAGGAAGGTCCGTGATGCTGCTTACATGGTTGGGGAGAAGGTATTGCTCAAGGTTTCACCCATGAATGGTGTTATGAGGTTCGGAAAGAAGGGCAAGTTGAGCCCTCGGTACATTTGGCCATTTGAGTTACTTCAGCGGATTGGGGAGGTGGCTTACAAGCTTGCCTTACCGCCTAGTTTGTCGAGTGTGTATCCAGTGTTTCATGTTTCAATGCACCAGAAGTATGTCGATGATCCGTCTGATGTTTTTGATTTCAGCACAGTTCAGTTGGATGGTGATCTAACTTATGATGTGGAGCCGGTCGCTATTTTGGATTGACAGGTTAGAAGTTGAGGTCAAAGGACATAGCTTCAGTGAAGGTGCAATAGAGAGGTCATCCAGCTGAGGAGGCTACTTGGGAGACAGAGTGGGAGATGTGGAGTAGATATCCACACCTATTTGAGACTCTAGGTACGTTTCTAGACTCGTTCGAGGACGAACGTTTGTTTAAAAGGGGGAGGATGTAATGACCCAGCTGGTTATTTTGAGAGTTGTAGCCCCATTCCCCCATTTACTAATCATTTTAGACTTTATAGCTGTTATGTGACTTGCCAGGGTAGTCGGTTCGGGTCCGGAGTAAATCCAGAATAAAATGAGACACTTTGTCTCAAGATTGAAAGATTAAGTTGAAATGATTGACCGGATGTCGATCTATGAGTAAACGACATCAAAATAGAGTTTTGATGGTTCCTTAGCTCCGTTGGGTGATTTTGAACTTAGGAGCGTGTCTGGATTGTGATTTGGAGGTCCGTAGTGGAATTAGGCTTGAAATGGAAAAAGTTGAATTTTTGGGAAGTTTGATCGTGAGTGGACTTATTGATATCGGGGTTGGATTCTTATTCCAAAAGTTGGAGTAGGTCCGAAATATCAAATGTCACTTGTGTGCAAAATTTGGTGTCAATCGGACGTGTTTTAATATGTTTCGGTGTCGTTTGTAGAAGTTAAATTTCCTTAGTTTCAATAGGCTTGATGTAACGATCCGGCCGGTCGTTTTGAGAGATGTAGCCTCGTTCCCCCATTTACTGCTCCATTTGTGCTTTATAGTTGTTATATGACTTATCGGGTTAGTTGGTTCGAGTCCGGAGAGAATCCACGATGAATTGAGACACTTAGTCTCTTAATTGAAAGCTTAAGTTGGAAAAGTCGACCGGATGCCGACTTATGTGTAAATGATCTCGGATTTGAATTTTGATAGTTTCGTTACTTTCGTTGGGTGATTCTGGACTTAGGAGCATGTCCGGATTTTGATTTGGAGGTCGGGGGTAGAATTAGGCTTGGAATGGAGAAAGTTAAAATTTTGGAAAGTTTAACTGGTAGTGGACTTTTTGATATTGCTGTCGGATTCCGATTCCAGAAGTTGCAGTAGGTCTGTGGGGTCATTTGTGACTTGTGTGCAAAATTTGAGGCCAATCGGACGTGATTTGATAGATTTCGGTGTCGTTTGTAGAATTTTGAAATTTCAAAGTTCCTTAGGCTTGAATCCATGTGTAATTCGTGTTTTTGATGTTGTTTGAGGTGGTTTGAGGAATCGACTAAGTTCGTATGATATTATAAGACTTGTTGGTATGTTTGATTGAGGTCCCGGGGGCCTCGGGTTGATTTCGGGATGTTAACAGATCATGGTTCGAAGTTGAAGAATTGTTGAAGGTTTGCAACTACTGGTGTAATCGCATATGCGGATTGGGAATAGCGGATGCGAGCTCTCAGATGTGAGAAAGGGACCACAGAAGCGGCTAGGAAGTCTTTGGACAGGGGCCGCAGATGCGGACTTTTGGGCCCAGAAGAGGGCGGACGGGCAGATGCGATTGCGCAGATGTGGTCCAAGGCTCGCAGAAGCGGTGGCAGCTGGGCTAAGTGATTTCCACAGATGCGGAGTCTTCCTCACAGAAGCGGGACCACGAATTCGAAAAAATGGCCGCAGGTGCGAAAGGGGTCTGGGCAGAGTCTATAAATGCGAGACTTCGTGATTTTGGCTTCATTTCATCATTTTGAGCTCGGATTTTGGAGATTTGAAGAGGGCTTTTCAAGTGGAATTCTTGAGGTAAGATCCTTGTGTCCGTTTTTCTTCAATAATTATGTTTCCCCACTGATTTTCAACATAGATGGTGTGTTTTTGAGGTGTAATTTGGGGGTTTGAGGCTAGGAATTTAGAAAGTGAACTTTGGGGATTTGAATGACCATTTGGTGTCGGATTATGGTAAATTTGGTATGGTTAGACTCGTGAGTAAATGGGGCTTTCATATTTTGTGACTTTTGTCGGATTTCGAGACGTGGGCCCGGGGCCGGGTTTGGGCCGATTTAGGATTTTGGCTATAATGTCGTATTTTGCTTGTGAAATTGATTTTTTTAGCCTATATTGATTGTATTGTACTACTTGTGTCTAGATTCAGGACGTTTGGAGACGGGCGTGCGAGCATGCTTCGTGAGAATTGTGACCTAGTCGATTCCACAGCACTGTCTAGTGGTTCTATCTTGTTGATATCCATGCTTTCATCATGTAATAAAGTAATTGAGCTGTCACTCATGCTAGATATCATGTTTAGGCTTTATGTCGATACTGTTGGGACCCATAGTGGTCGTTTCTTGCTGTTGTCTTATTGATTTCATTGATATTCCGTACTCAGTCATATTCATTCATTTCATATCATATCTCAGTCTCTATTGTTAATTATTGATACATCATATAATTATTTTTGAGCTAGTATCATGACATTGTGAGCCCGTGAGAGAGAGACTGGAGAGATTGGTGACTGAGTGAGGCCGAAGGCCTGATTATGAGTGATATTTATGGGATCAGACTGCACGCCGCAGCAGTGATACTGATTTATGATAGCACTTGGGCTAAAGGAACCCCTCCGGAGTCTGCACACACCCCTAGTGAGCATGGTTGATATTATTGAGGGATGGATCTTCCCTGGACATGGATCTTGTCCGAAGCATTTTATACCTGGAGATGGATCTTCTCCACTGGCTGGATTTTCCCTACTCGATACTGGGTGACTGATGGTCATTGATGTATATATTCCGGGATGGATCTTCCCTAGGCCGTTTGGGCCATATACAGTACCGAGTGATTGAGTATTTGAGAGTGTGAGAACATGAGGCTGTCAGGATGGTGCATCATATACAGCATGTGCATTGGCATGGTAGAAATAGAGGAGTTATATTTTTCATACCATTCAAATTGATCCATTTTACTATTTTAAGATATCTATCAAACTTGAAAGCATGTCTACATTTCTGTACTGTTTTTTTCTGTATTGAGTTATGCCGGTTGAGTTCGTCACTACTTTTAGTCCACAGTTTGTATTTGTTACTTACAAAGTTGGTTGTACTCACGCTACACCCTGCACCTCGTGTGCAGATCTAGGTACTTCTGGTTACGGTGGCTGCTTTTTAAGGAGACAGGGTCTCGAAGACTATTGAGGTAGCTGCATGGCATTCATAGGCCTTGACTCTCCCTCATTATCTTTATCTGTACTTCAGTTTTTACTCCTTAGACATTGTAGTAGACTGTATTCTGACATAGATGCTCATGTACTCGGTGACACCCTGATTTTTGGAAGGGATTTGTATTGCGTTGTGGTTTTATTTCGGTTTGTTTTTAAATAGATTCTTAAATATTAACTGCTTATGTTTTATATTCAATGTTTTTACTTGGTGACCTGGTTGAGTAGTTGGCTTTCCTAGTTCCACGATAGGCGCCATCACGACGGTTGGTTTTGGGGTCGTGACAAGTTGGTATCGAGCCTAGGTTACATAGGTCTCACGAGTCATGAGCAGGTTTAGTAGAGTCTTGCGGATCGGTATGGAGATGTTTGTACTTATCTTCGATGGGCTGCCGAACCCTAAGGAAATTTCACTTTCTTGTATTCTATCGTGCGACATTGATTCAGCTTGAAACATAACTCTTTGAATCCCTTCCACGTATTCGTATGCGCATGTCAATGCTCGATATCGTCTGTGCATCGCCGGCTTGGGATTCCATGAACAAGGTTCGAGATGAGTATTCTGTGTTTTGGTGATGGGCCAGTCTGGAGGACTTGAGTCCGAGGTTAGACCGCAGCTTAACCTCGGTAGTTTCGATTGTGAGAACTTATGAGTTTGGACTTATGCAACCGGTGGTGTCTCTATGAGTGGAAAATTGTGGCGATGAGCGGTCAAATGGCTATATGATGAGTATGATGAGACTGCTGGATGTGTTCAGATGGGTTGAATATGACGAATAAATTTTACTTGTGACTCAAGATTTTTCTATGGGGTATTTGAATTTTGTCTTGATTTGACGTGTAGTCTCGAGTTGTGAGTGTATTGAAGGATCTTTAACATTGTATAATTGTGGAACAAATTAAATTCCCATGTCTTGTTAATGAGTTTGGACTCAGGAAGATTAAGTGATTGCGTAGTAATTGAGGCTGTGAAAGGGTATAACAAGATGACAATTTGAGGCTAAGCTGGGGGTTATCTCTTGCAGAGTAATCTATGTAGGTGTGTTCCTTATAATGTTAAGTGGAGAGTTTCTTTTCTACCAGCGGAGTGTATGTGTTGAGATTTGAATTTGAATCTGGGTGAGAAAGTTGACTTGACTGTCAAGAGAATAAATGCGAGATTATCGGAAGCATTTTTGTTGAATTGACTATGGGATTATGACAATAGTAGAGTGTGGGTATGATAAGTTATCAGATATTTTATTATATGGCTTTGAGCCAAGTGGAGGAGTTTGCTATCTACGATTTGATTGTACGATTATGTGTTGTATTAGTTTTGGTCCGAGACATACTTGTGGATTAGTTATGACTTGTAGAGGTTGAGATCGAGGATGGCTCGAGTAAGGAAATTCCTAAATACGGGTTACATTGCACTTTATGAAAGATATGAAAATCATGGAATGATTAAGTTGTTATTTTGAAGGATGTAGTGCGCACGAAGTATGAATTTCATTGGTGGTGTTAAGGCAGGGTTACTTCTTTGGGGGCTGTTGTGCTAATGGGGCTTGTGTCTTTCGGCCCGTTTTGGCGGTGCAATTTAGATTTGAGCATAGTGGGTGACGTTCGAAAGGGTTCTAATCGATTCAAAATGTATATGTGTCAATTGAATTTTTTTTTGGAATTTGTATATCGCGAGAATCGATTATTTACATTGTATGGTGCCAGGACTTGCATTAATTCTGTCTGACTATGGATTCTACATTCCAATGCAAGAATGGTAAAAAGGAACAATTTAAAATTCAGATAAGTTATTTCAGAGTGAGCATTTCAGTTGTGGTACTTATGGGGGTGCTTAAGAAGAGTACAGTGGCTTATGGGCCTTAGGGAGGTGTCATTTTATGTTAGGATGTCTTGTAGTGAGATTTGTGTAAGGATGGTAGTGTTCCGATAAGGAGAAGTGTCAACTTGAGGGTAATTATGATGTGGTGAGGCTCTACAAATGTTTTGGTGGCAATATTCTTGGGTTTGATGACCTGCGTGGTTTGGACGAATTAGAGGAATTTAGTTCCGATAGCTTGATTAGGTGCAACTCTATTTCAAAGTGTTCTTGATGATTTCTACCATGGTTTGAACCGCATATTTTCTACCAGTGTGTGGAACGTGTTGGGTATTATGCTTTCCTCCTAGAAGGAAGCAAGAGGAAGGTTTCTAACTAACCGGGTATGTAAATTGATGGTGACTCAAAGTTGATAATGAGATTCTTGTGCTTGTCATATGATGGGAAGGTCATGAAGGGAAGGTCATGAATTCTTGATAGAATGATCAGTTTTATATATTTAGATGAATGTTATAACTGCTCGGTAATCCCTGAGAAGGGTGCGCATTTCAAAAAGCACATTGTGTTTTGATTTACGAATGTTCATTGGTATTGTGGTACTCACCTGGTTGATAGACTGCTAATATTCAAATGATTGCTATGTGGCACGGAAGAATTTTGAAAGTATTCCTCGTGGGATGATCGTGCATGAAAAATGTGTTAGTCATTCGAGTGCTGGAGTTGGGATCAGTTACGGCGGTTCATGTATTCTATGAATTTGGAGACTGGGAGTTCTCCGAAGCATATTGTTTCAGGGTTGCGGCCTATTTGAGGTGAGTGTTTTATCTAAACTTAGTGGAGGCACTAGTTGTGCTAATTATTTGTGATAGCTACGCGCTATGAGTGCGCATATGTTTGGGGTTTGAGCCCATGTGCGAGCACCGGGGCAGTTATTCATGCTTGGAAGAATGCCTATGCTATGATATGTCTAGAGTTGACTGTTAAGCATAAAGTTATAGCATTTCTCGTATTCGTACCTTTGTCAAGAACTATCTGGACTACACTTGAGGTTACAAAGAGGCTAATTCCCTAAATAAATTGGGCAGTTACTATTTCTGCGTTAACTTGCCGATTTGGGTGGAGATAGCACACTTTGCACCTGCCAACTCTATGGCGTGTTATTTATACCAGTCCAAGAGCATGATAAGCATAATTCATTTATAATATACATGTGTACTTATTTGATAGCTCCTGTATGATATGCTTTGACTGGAGGCCTGTGACCATGCCAGCCAGATTATATTATTGGCACGTGAGTTGTCTGTGCGGGTCCAGATATTGATACTATAGTACGTGAGTTATCTGTGCGAGTGATATTAATGTGAGCCCTAGAAGAGATGGTTATTGTTATTAAATTTGTGTCTTGGTTCTACTATATATAATGAGATTATAGCATTGCAATTGTGGTGGTGCTTGTTGAACTTGCAATACGGTTCTCTACTTTGAGACATCTTCCATTTTGGGTACAAGGTTGCACAGTTGTGGCTTGAGTTTTATTGGTGTGGCATGTCAGTGGGATAATTGTGTTTAATAATATATAGTCATTGGACCTAGAATGGGTACTATCAGATTTTATTACGGTATATTGGGAGGATAATATTGAAAGTCATCTTAGAAGGTGATTATGATTCTGGTTGGGGCAAGAAAGCTCCATTACTTAATCTGATAAGGGGTTATGAGATTCCGTGTGTTTCTTTCATTATCAATAGTGTACAAAGGTTTTAGAACGATGTTTTGTTTGATATGGGGTTTAATACACTACAAGAATTTTGACTTTTAACGACCAGTTTTTTACGAAGGGACATGAATTCGGTCGTTATAGGTATATCAATAGCGATCACATTTTTTCCGGTCATTAAAATTAATTTTTAGTTTAATATTAACAAAGAAAAAATATTCGGTCCTTAAAATTCATAAATCCGGTCGTTAAAAAAAATAAAAAAAATAACGCTAACGTTTCCCTATCTTTTGCCCAACATCAGCCCACTCACGCCACTTTTCCCTCTTTTTTTGCCCAAACCCATAATTTTCCCACTTTTCTTTCTTTTTATCATAGGAATTACAAAGCTAGGGTATACGTGAAATTGAGCAGTTGAAACTCTGTGAAGTATTAAGCCTTGTGTTCCTCTCTACAACCTAGGGTTTCATTCTTCTTCTTCTCAAGGTAAGCTCTAATCTTGTAGTACTATTGTGAAATTGGGTACCTTTTTTATACTCCAATTATCTTTTTGTTTTTCATGTATTGGTTTTTTTTATAATTACATGTACTACAATTTTATAATTATATTCAGATTTTAACATTGCTGATGAATGTAGAGGAGTTGCTTTTATTTATTTATTTATTGAATATTGCTCGTTATATGTCAACTGTGTGTATTCTCTTATAGAGCAGATTATTTTTCAACTGGGTTTGATTTTGAATTACATTCAGTTTTTCTGTTGTTTCCGTTTTAGCATCCCTATTTCTTCTACTATTCTTGAACAAGACTATTATTGCATGAGAAGTCTAAATTATGGTCTTCAAAATTATTAATTATTTTTGAAGCAAAATTAGGAGAAATCCACTTCCATTAAAAACCATGTCGATATGTATATGTATCATAGTTATGGTCTAATTAACTATTCTATAGCTTATAAAAGAGAAAGAGTAAAGGAAAACTAACAAAGTTATATCTTAAGCAGAATTTACAGGGTTTGTTTGTATTTAGTTTTGAAAATGTTTTTCTGTGACCTATGTGTTTCCATTGGATTTTAATAAAATTAATGATAAGTTTTTCTGTTCTTTTACCCCAAAGAGCTTAAAAATATACTATTTCACTGAATTGCTATACAATCATGGATGAGATTTATTACCAACATGATGACATATAAGTGAAGCTATACTGATAATTCTGCTAATTGGAGTTTAGTTTGACCTTATTTGTGTTGCTTTAAGTACTACATCATGAGTTAGACTCCATATTTAGAGTCCCTTAGTTTTAAGAATCATGTTAACAGAGAACTTGAAGTAAGTGATGACTTTGTTCACGTGCTATGTGCTATCAGATGTTGAAACAATTAGAAAATCACGTCTTGTTGTATGAATATTAAGAATGCACTTTTTACTTAAAATATTGGTGAGTGGTGTATCAGTAAAGAACATATGGTTTTGGACATAAAAGTTAAGCTTCAGGTGAAGTATTTTGTTAAACCTTAAATCCTCCAATCCTTTTTTATCACATGCTTCCTTCTATAGTATTCTTTCTCTTCAGTTGTACTGTATATCTGTATCATATTCGTTTAAAATGAAGATTGCAGAAGCACTACTATTTTTTGGAAAAGCTAAGGAGTTGAAAGGTGGTAACTCCTCAAAAGTTGCATTGTTGGAATAGTTGAATGCTACTGTAAAAGAAAATAAATCACTAAAAGGATGTTTGGAAGGGCTAGAGAGTAAATATGATGAGCTAGGGAGTAAATACACACAACATGCAAAGATAGTGTTTGATCAGCCTTCATCAACATCTTCAAGTGATCCATAGATTGAATCATTTAATAGGTTAGTAATTGAAAATCCTATTTTACTCTATGATGAAAATATTGCAACGCTCATGTGAATTTTTTCTTTATGTCATTAACATTTATGAATAAATAAAAACATAGTTAATGAAACAAGTGAATTTAAGCAAGAATGAAGTTTCAAATATTATGTACATGGTGCACTTGTGCTTGCTAACATACCAGGAGATAAAGGACTTTTGGAGAGATTTTACATTAGATATATGTTGTTGTCTGCTAAAGTAATGTGCCGATGTCTGCTCCTTTTTTTTTATCTGGCGTTGCACCTCTCTCTCTCTCTCTCTCTCTCTCTCTCTCCAATGATCTTATCTCTATTTCTTTCCTGTTACACTTATTATTATCTCTCTTTCTACCTCACCATTTTTAGTAAAAACTAGAATACCCACAAAGCAGGACAATTCTGTCATATCACTTAAGCTCTGAGCCTGCAATTTTCTTGAAATAACTAAAGGGTACTCTACTTTTCTTTGTTCTTTTCTATAATTTTCTACTTTAGCTTCTAGCTTTATTTCCATTTGAATTGTTGCCTTCTTTTTATTTCTCTCTGTTTGTTTCTTGATGATAAAATCGCGAGCTTTGTTGGTTAGTATGTTGTTGTTATAATTATTGTTATTATGGTTACTAGTAAAATGCTACAACTATTATAACTATTATGGAGAATCTGCTATTCTATCTAATATCTCCACACTTTTAAAGAATATGGCTTCAAGACTTAAAACTTAGAATGTTATACGGAGTCCTCCAGTCGTATAATCATAAATTAAAAAATTACGCACTGTGGTGAAAGACATGTTACACTAGCCACCTTGCAGACGGACTTAAGGTTTTCTTTGCTTAAATGCTTGGTCATTGTTCTCCCTTTAATAAGTACTAGTTCATTTTTTCGTAAGCTGGAGGCAGATTGCCAAATGGTATCCAGGAACATTGGTTAAGATTCATGACGTTTGTTTTGGTTTTGTGTCAAGGAAAATTTTGGAAAGGTGAAAAAGTATATTTTGGGTCCAATAATGATTGCGTAATTTAGTATAAGTTAGTCTGGTACTTGGCTAGAATTTAATTGAACTTATCACTTCTTTGGCTAGTCAACTTACTTCTCGTGAATATGGTTATCTATCTGTGCATTCGATAATTTAAGGTGTTATCTGTTCATTTTCCCTTTAAAGTGTTTATTTTCTTCTTTAGTTATTTATTCTTTGATACTAAACTCAAATAAATTTTTTATTTTAACAGATCAAAAATTTAAAATCTGAAGAACCTATAATTGAAGAAAGTGTAGAGCAAGTTGAAGTTCAAGAGGTTTTTGGTTCGTCATCGATGGTTTAAAGACACTGTCTTATGTACATATATATGCTGCCATTTTATTTTTATTCTTTTTAGGAATTATTTAAAATGATGCTTAACTCACCTCACTTTATGCTTCTAGTTGTCTCCTATCTGGGTTGGCATTATTTTTACTTTTCATTATTTTAGCAAGATGGGTTTGTTACAATTTGGATTGGTTTCTCGTAAATATGATACTTTAGTTTTTTGTATTAACAAGATATCAAGTATTTGGTTTATTTTCCAATGTTGTTAAGCATGTATGAAAGCATATAAATAATTATTACTATTCATATAATTTAAAATTTTTTAATTATATTTATTACATTTTCATATTAGCGAAGAAAAATGTGGTCATTAAAACTCTTTAACGACAGGCTTCTCAAACAGATAAATGACTATTAACGAAGAGAAAATTGGTTATTAAAAGTAATTATACAATTAACGAAGGGAATATCGGTCGCTAAAAGCACTCGAATTGACATAATACATTGTTTTTATTAAAGACTTTTAATGACTGGATAACAAATTAGCGAGGGAAAAATCATGTCTCTAAAAAGCATGTATAACGACCGAAAATTACGTCGTTGCTAAAGATCCTTTAACGACCGGTTATAATCCGGTCGTTAACTTTTAACGTCGGGACCTTTAACGACCGGTGACGACCAGATTTTTTTCGGTCGTTATTAACTTATAACGACCGAAATTGGACTTTTAATGACCAGATTTCCTCTCGCTAAAGCCCCATTTTCTTGTAGTGATACCAGTACCGGGTTGGTTTTGAGTAGTTATTGTGATCGAGAATGGTGCTGCGAGTATGCGAGTTGTGTGGTATGTTATGTGATTATATCTGAATTATGGTTATGGCTTGATACAGCTTGTTCAGACTTATACAATGTGTAGATATGAGATTCGGGTCTTGAAAAGAATTCTGGATGTTAGATATTGGGCTCCAAGGTTTTTGGGCTAAGGTTAAATTAATGATTTTCAGTTATGTTGTGTTGTCATGCCTATATAGAATATGGTGACGTGAGATCACCCCCAGGTATGTGTGTGGTGAGGTGGAATAGTGATTCGAAGGTTTAGGAACAACTCTTAGCACGCAGTTTACATCACAGTTTTGGAGAGTAGTGTAGTGAGAATTAGGTACATAAGTTCAGTTGAGTACAACATTTCACCCTCAGACAGACGGATAGTCCGAGCGCACTATTCAAATATTGGAGGATATGCTACGCGCTTGTGTCATTGATTTGGGGGTTCTTGGGATCAGTTTTTGCCACTCGCGGAGTTTGCTTACAACAACAGTTATCAGTCGAGCATCCAGATGGCCACGTATGAGGCTTTGTATGGGAGGCGGTTTAGATCTCCGGTGGGTTGGTTTGAGCCCGGTGAGGCTAGGCTTTTGGGTACAGATTTGGTTCAGGATTCATTGGACAAGGTTAAATTGATACAAGAATGGCTTCGCACGGCGCAGTCTAGACAGAAGAGTTATGTTGACGGAAAAGTCCATGATGTTGCTTACATGGTTGGGCAGAAAGTTCTGCTGAAGGTTTCACCCATGAATGGTGTTATGAGGTTTAGGAAGAAGGACAAGTTAAGCCCTCGGTTTATTTGGGCCTTTTGAGGTACTTCAAAGGATTGGGGAGGTGGCTTACAAGCTTGCCTTGCCAGCTAGCTTGTCGAGTGTTCATCCAGTATTTCATGTTATTATGCTCCGGAAGTATATCGGCGACCCGTCTCATGTTTTGGATATCAACATGGTTCAGTTGGATGGTGATTTGACTTATGTTGTGGAGCCGGTGGCCACTTTGGATCGGCAGGTTCGGAAGTTGAGGTCAAAGGATATAGCTTCAGTGAAGGTGCAGTGGAGAGGTCAGCCCGTGGAGAAGGATACTTGGGAGACCGAGCGGGAGATGCAGAGCAGATATCCATGCCTATTTGAGACTCCAGGTATGTTTCTAGACCCGTTCGAGGACGAACGTTTGTATAAGAGGGGGAGGATATAACGACCCGACCGGTCGTTTCGAGAGTTGTATCCCCATTCCCCTATTTACTGCTCCATTTGTGCTTTATAGCTGTTATATGACTTATCAGGCTAGTTGGTTCGGGTCCGGAGAGAATTTAGGGTGAATTGAGATAATTAGTCTCTTAATTGAAAGCTTAAGTTGGAAAAGTCGACCGGATGATGACTTATGTGTAAACGACCTCAGGTTTGAATTTGATAGTTTTGTTAGCTCCGTTGGGTGATTCTGGACTTACGAGCTTTTTTGGATTTTGATTTGGAGGTCGGGAGTAGAATTAGGCTTGGAATAGCGAAAGTTGGAATTTTGGAAAGTTTGACCGGTAGTGGACTATTTTTGATATCGGGGTCGGATTCCGATTCCGAAAGTTGCACTAGGTTCATGGGGTCATTTGTGACTTGTGTGCAGATGCGAGAAAGGGACCACAGAAGCGGCCAGGAAGGCTTTGGGCAGGGGCCGCAGATGCGAACTTTTGAGCGCAGAAGCGGGCGGACGGGTGCAGGTGCGGCCAGGCACGCAGGTGCGATGGAATTTTCTGCACCTGCGATTGCGCAGATGCGGTCCAAGGCTCGTAGAAGCGGTGGAAATTAGGCTAAGTGACTTTCGCAAATGCGGAGTCTTCCTCGCATAAGCGAGATCGCGGATGCAGAAATATGGTCGTAGGTGCGAAAGGGGTCTAGGCAGAGTCTATAAATGCGAGACTTCACAATTTTGGCTTCATTTCATCATTTTGAGCTCGGATTTTGGAGATTTTGAGAGGGCTTTTCAAGTGTAATTCTTGAGGTAAGATCCTTGTGTCCATTTTGCTTCAATAATTATGTTTCCCCACTGATTTTCCACCTAGATGGTGTGTTTTTGATGTGTAATTTGGGGGTTTGAGGCTAGGGATTTAGAGAGTGAACTTTGGGGATTTGAATGACCATTTGGTGTCGGATTTTGGTAAATTTGGTATTGTTACACTCGTGACTGAATGGGCTTTCAGATTTTGTGACTTTTGTTGGATTTCGAGACGTGGGACCGGGGCCGGGTTTGGGCCGATTTCGGATTTTGGCTAAAATGTCGTATTTTGCTTGTGGAATTTATTCCTTTAGCCTATATTGATTGTATTGTACAGCTTGTGGCTAGATTCGAGACGTTTGTAGACTGATTTGAGAGGCAAGGGCATTTTGGAGTAGAGTTAGCTCGGATTGAGGTAAGTAACACTTTCAAACTTGGTTCTGAGGGTTCGAAACCCCGAATTATGTGTTATGTGATTGGTATTGAGGTGACGCACAAGCCAAGTGACGGGCGTGCGGGCGTGCACCATGAGAATTTTGACCTAGTCGATTCCACGACACTGTCTAATGGTTCTATCTTATTGATATTCGTGCTTTCATCTGGTGATAAAGTAATTGACCTGTCACTCATGCTAGATATCATGTTTAGGGTTTATGCCGATACTGTTGGGAGCCATAGTGGTCGTTTATTGCTGTTGCCTTACTGATTTCATTAATATTTCGTACTCAATCATATTTATTCATTTCATATCATATCTCAGTCTTTGTTATTAATTATTGATACATCATATCATTGTTTTCGGGCTAGTGTCATGACATTGTGAGCCCGTGAGAGAGAGACTGGAGAGATTGATGACTGAGTGAGGCTGAGGGATTGATTATGAGTGACATTTATGGGATCGGGTTGCACGCCGTAGCGGTTATACTGAATTATGATAGCGCTTGGGCTGAAGGAGCCCTTCCGGAGTCTACACACACCCCCAGTGAGCGTGGTTGATATTATTGAGGGATGGATCTTCCCTGGACATGGATCTTGTCCGAAGCTTTTTATACCTAGAGATGGATCTTCTCCATGGGCTGGATTTGCCCTACTCGGTACTGGGTGACTGATGCTCAGTAATGTATATATTCCAGGATGGATCTTCCTTTGGCCGTTTGGGCCATATAGAGTACCGAGCGATTGAATATTTGAGAGTGTGACCATATGAGGCTATCAGCATGGTGCATCATATACAGTATGTGCATTGGCATGGTAGAAGTAGAGGAGTTATATTTTACATATCATTCATATTGAACCATTTTACTGTTTTAAGATATCTATCGAACTTGAAAGCATGTCTACATTGCTGCACTGTTATTTTCTATATTGGGTTGTACCGGTTGAGTTCGTCACTACTCTCCGCCCACAGTTTGGGTTTGTTACTTACTGAGTTAGTTGTACTCACGCTACACCCTGCACATCGTGTGCAGATCCATGTACTTCCGGTTACGGCGACTGCTGATTGAGGAGACAGGGTCTCGGAGACTATCGAGGTAGCTGCATGGCATTCGTAGTCCTTGACTCTCCCTCGTTTTCTATATATGTACTTCAAATTTTACTCCTTAGACATTGTAGTAGACTGTATTCTGACATAGATGCTCATGTACTCGGTGACACCCCGATTTTTGGGAGGGATTCGTATTGCATTGTGGTTTTATTTTGATTTTGTTATATATGGTTTCTTAAAAATTAACTGCTTCCATTTTATTTTCAAAGTTTTTACTTGGTGACCTGGTTGAGTAGTTGGCTTGCCTAGTTCGATGATAGGCGCCATCACGACGGTTGATTTTGGGATCGTGACACTTGAATTGTGGTGCGATTCATGTTTTTGATGTTGTTTGACGTGATTTGAGGGCTCGACTAAGTTTGCATGAGGTTTTAGGACTTGTTGTTATGTTTGGTTGAGGTCCAGGGGGCCATGGGTTGATTCCGGATGGTTAACAGATCAAAAGTTGAAGTTGAGTGATTGCTGAAGATGGACCTCTACTGGTGTAATAGCACTTGCGGAACTTTGATCGCAGGTGCGAGCTGTGATGCGCAGAAGTAGATGGTGTGCAGGTGTGATAGGAGTTCTGCATCTGCGTGACCATAGATGCGGCAGGATGACCGCAGAAACAGAAGTGGGCAGATGAGCTAGGACCGCAGAAGCGGCTTCGATGCTCGCAGAAGCGAGTCCGCAGAAGCAGAGTGAGGGACCGCAGGAACAGTATGGACCACAGATGTGTGGATGATGTCGCTTCTGCGATGCCGCAGAAGTGGTTATGTGTCCGCAGAAGCGGAAAGCCCTGGCAGATTATTAAAACAAGGGTTCGCGATTTTGGCTTCATTTCAAATATTTCAAGCACGGTCTAGGCGACTTTTGAGAGGGTTTTCGAGGGGATTCTTGAGCTAAATCCCTTGTACTCATTTTTTTTCAATAACCTTGATTCCCCATTGATTTTCCCACCTAGTTGGTGTGTATTTAAGGTGCAAATTGGGAGTTTGAGGCTAGGGATTTAGAGAGTTTGATTTGGGGAATTGGGTGACGATTTGGTGTCGGATTTTGATAAATTTGGTATGGCTAGACTCGTGGTTGAGTGGGCTTTCGGGTATTGCGACTTTTATCAAATTTAGAGACATTGGCCCAGGGGCCGGCTTTTGAGCTGATTTTTGATTTTGATTAATTGCTTAGAATTTTCTTATGGAGTTGATTCTTTTAGCTCGTATTGATTATATCGCATTGTTTATGGCTAGACTCGAGGCATTCAGAGGCCGTTTCGCGAGGCAAAGGTGTGTCGGAGTAGAGATTTGCTTGGAATGAGGTAAGTAACAGTTCTAAATCTTGTTCTGAGGGTACAAAACCCCATATTACGTGTCATGTATTTGGTTTTGAGGTGACGCACATGTTAGGTGACAGGCGTGTGGGCGTGCACCGTAGGAAATTATGACTTGGTCAAATTCCGTGGAACCGTGTAGTTGAATAATCTGTTGTTATCTGTACATTCTCCATGTAGTAGATAAATTGAACCATAAATCATGTTTAGACTATGTGTTGGTACTGTTGGGACCCATAGAGGTCGTGTACATGTTGAATTATTTGCTAAATCGCTGTTCTGTACTCAGTCACAGTTTTACTTGTTATTATATCTATGTCTCTATTATTCCTTGTTGACACGTTATATCATTTCTGTTAGGGCTGACTTTCATGATTACGGAGAGCCCGAGAGACTGGAGAGATTGATGACTGAGTGAGGTCGAGGGCCTGATTGTGAGATACTGATACTATAGCATGTGAGTTGTCCGTGCATCACGTGGGTTGTCCGTGCGGATCCAGATATTACACTATAGCACGTGAGTTGTCCGTGCAGCAGTTGAGATGTCCATGCGGATTATAGTGATTGGGCTGAGGGAGCCCTTTCGGAGTCTGCACACACCCCTAGTGAGCACAGGTACCTACTGAGTGCGAGTGCCGAGTGAATGAGAAGGCTGAGTGATTGTGGCCCTGAGAGGAAGCATTTGATTTCATTATTGTTGCACTTAGTTGCCATGTGTCACAGTCTTAAAATTTCTAAAAGATATTACACTCTGTTTCACTTAAATTTTTCATGGAATAACTGGTTGACCTAATTGATCGAACTTGGGAGCATGCCTACTTTCCTATGTTGAAATCAGTGTAATTGAACTATAACTGTGAAGCTCGTCACTACTTTCAGTTCTTTATTTTGTCTTGTTACTTACTGAGTTGGTTGAACTCACGCTACACCCTGCACCTTGTGTGCAGACCCAGGTGCTTCCGGTCACGGCGGTTACTGAGTTGTGGATTTCGAATTCTCGGAGACAATCGAGGTAGCTGCTTGGCATTTTGCAGACCTTGTTTCTCCTTCCCTATCTTTCTACTTATTGTATTTAGTTTTAGATTATCATACAAAGTATTTTCCAGACTTGTGATGTATAGATGCTCATGTACTCTGTGACACCCCGGTGGTTGGGAACTTCCGCATTGTATTTTGGATTTCTATCCCGTTTATGAAAACTTTTATTATTTTAAACTGCTTTAATTCATTTTCTATTAAAAGTGTTGGAAATATTTTAAAATGTCAGCTTGCCTAATACCACGATAGGCACCATCACGACAGGTTAAGTTTTTGGGTCGTGACAAGGTCATTAGACTTCAAGGGCAAATAATAAAGTTGTTAATTGGGAGGAAGGGCTCAAGGATTAAGGATGTGAATTGGCTAGGTGTTACAATATTTTTATGGCCAAAATTTATGTCCAAGAAGAAGAGTATTGGATTCCAAGAGACATCCTTTGAAGAAGGTCCTAATCATCCACTTTTGGACCATTTTGGCACCTAAAATGTGTCCAAACTTGCAGCCCAATTAGTCCTACATGAAGTCACGTTTTTACAATATAAAAAAGACTTACTTGATGTCAAAGAAGGTATAATAGTTGTGCTAGAAGTTGAGTGCAAGTTGGTGCCAAGTTGATTGCAAATTTCCTTCAAGATTTTCAAGATTTCCAAGATTTCAAAGATTCTATCCAAAATTGATTTTGGACTTTCAAGATCCTATCCTAAGGTACTTCGACTTTTTGTCCAAAGTAGTTAGGACTTTATTTCGTTTCCAAGATTTTCAAGATTGGTTTTTGACTTTAAAGACCCTATCCTAAGGTAGTTGGACTTTTTGTCCAAAGTAGTTAGGACTTTCTTTCTTTGTTTTTGTGGTAGAATTTCGTGACTCCCTCTATATATAAAGGGGTGTCTTTATAGATTGAATTCAAGAAAGAGTTTCTTGAATTCAAGAAGTCTATTCTTGAAGTTGAATCCTAGCAACAACAATTAGATAACGAAGAACTAATCGCCTTTAGTAGAGAATTAAAAACAAGAGATAGATTGTGAACCCGACCCTTTAGAATAACAAGAACAACAATAAGCCTAAACTTATCACCTTTCTTGAATACCTAGAAGTGGCCTAAGATTTCGAAAAGGGTTTAATCTTACCACCTTAAGTTGATTCTTGAAGGTTGAAGAATAAATTCAAGAGTAGCCACACACAAGAGTGCAAGAAAAATCTCATAATTTTTGCTGATATTGTTTATCAAGTGGTATCAGACCATACGCTAATCAAGATTCCAATCTTGATAATCTTTGGAGGTTCTTGAGCAAAAAAAAAAAAAAAACCTAAAAAAGAAAAAAAAAACGAAAATCAACCCAAAAAAGGGGTTATTGATCATTATTATTTTCAGATTCAAATATTATTTGGTTTTCAAGTCAAGAAAGGAACAAGAAGAGGGGATCCTAGTTCTTGAAGATTATGGTAAGTTATTTTCTTATTCTTGTGGGTTTTAGGTTTCTTAAATTCTTTCCTTTTTTTTCTAATAACTAATTCCTATTCTTCCTAGGTTTGGCCGTTACATCCCTTTTCTTTTTTCTAAATCCGTATTCTTATCACCAAGGGTTGTGACTAGTAAGGTTTATTGATAAATCTAAAGATTAACGATTAAGAGTTGCTAGAGTGAAAAAGGAAAGAGGTGAGAGCATTATAGGGAAAAGCCAAATTTGAGAGATACATATTTCCTTTAATCTATGACAAGATGTCTCAAATAGGTAGTTATAGTGGAAGGAAGAGAGCTATGACTCAACAACTTGAAAAGTAGAATTTACAGTATACCGAATGGAAGGAAGACAATGGTAAAGTTATTTTTCAAACAAGAGCTAAAGTGATGTCTGCGATTTATTCCCTTAGAATTGACAAAGCATTTGGCTATAACTTAATTAGCATTTATATGTTTGAGAAATTAAACTTGCCTTGTGTTGACCATATTGAACCCAACATATTGAAAGGAGTAAAGGTAGATAAAAGAGTGTTATTGCAATTCTCTATTGGAAGGTATGAGGATGTGATTTGGTGTAATATAATTCCCATGGATAATTATCATATCTTGTTCGGAAAGCCATGGTATGACGTGATTACAACATGATAGGGGATTCAAGAATTAGTAAAGAAAAACAAGAAAATAAAGAAATGTACGAAAGCTAAAAGAAAATAGGGAAACGAAAAAGAAGACAGAAATTAAAGATAGATTGAATTCAAGAAAGTATTTCTTGAATTCAAGAAGTCTATTCTTGAAGTTGAATACTAGCAACAACAATTAGCTAACGAAGAACTAATCGCCTTTGGTAGAGAATTAAAAACAAGAGATAGATTATGAAATCCGACCCTTTAGAATAACAAGAACAACAATAAGCCTAAATTTATCACCTTTCTTGAATAGCTGGAAGTGATCTACGATTTTGAAAAGGGTTTAATCTTGCCACCTTAAGTTGATTCTTAAAGGTTGAAGAATAAATTCAAGAGTAGCCACACAAAAGAGTGCAAGAAAAATCTCACAATTTTTGTTGATATTGTCTATGATAATCTCCCATAAAAACAAAGAAGACTCCCCTTTACCCAAAAAAACAAAGAAAGAAAGTCCTAACTACTTTGGACAAAAAGTCCAACTACCTTAGGATAGGATCTTGAAAGTTCAAAACCAATCTTGGAAATCTTAGAAATCTTGGAAAAGAAATAAAGTCCTAACTACTTTGGACAAAAAGACCAAGTACCTTAGGATAGGATCTTGAAAGTCCAAAACCAATCTTGGAAATCATAGAAATCTTGGAAAAGAAAGAAAATCCTAACTACTTTAGACAAATAGTCCGAGTACCTTAGGATAGGATTTTGAAAGTCCAAAACCAATCTTGGATAGAATCTTGGAAATCTTGAAAATCTTGAAAGACATTTGCAAGCAACTTGGCACTAACTTGCACTCAAATTCTAGCACGGCTATTGTACACTTCATTGACATCAAGTAAGTCCTTTTTATATTATAAAAATGTGACTTCCTATAGGACTTATTGGGCTGCAAGTGTGGACACATTTTAGGTGCCAAAATGGTCTAAAAGTGAACTGATTAGGACCTTCTTCAAAGTATATCTCTTAGGATCCAATACTCCTCTTCTTGGAAATAAATTTGGGCAATAAAAGAATTGTAACACCTAGCCAATTCACATCCTTTATCCTTGATATCTTCCTTCCAATTAACAACTTCTTTATTTGCACTTGAAGTATAATGACCTTGTTTTGCAACTCTTTTGATTGACATCTTGTTAAAGGCCCTCTTTGAGATTCCAAAGTTTCATTCTTGTCCTTGAATATAGTTGAGCTTCCTAGGATGCTATCACTCCCCTATTCTTGAAGAAAATTTGTCCTCGAATTTCGACCTTGCAAGAAAAAGAAGACAGGCACTAGTACATGGCATCCACTAATCTGAAAAAATGGTAGGAATAAAACAAGATAGTAACCATGTGTCCACTTAACCCAATTAAGCCTAATAGGTGTAAATACTCCCTTATAAAGCATATGGACATCATTATCCCAATAAAATTTATGCCTACCTAGATTAATACAATAAAAACCTCTCTTAGATGCACTATGCAATGGACCTTGCAATTCGATCTTGTCGGTAAGGTAGTCCATAGGTATACATGACAAAGAAATTACAAAAGAAAATACTTTTATGAGCTCACAATGAACATGACTTGAAGAATGACTCCCCATCACACAACAAAAATCACATTCTAGCAATTTATCACATGAAAACTCATTAGACACTTGAATAAGAGAAGAAGAAATATTTAACTCATTCGCAAGCCTCTTCTCATAAATTTCATGTCTCTTTGCATCAAGTTGGAATACATAATCATCTATGTCATACTGAATTTCAAAAGACAGTAAATTACTCTTACACTTGAACTTAGATATTACAGTTAATGACTTGATATGCACCAAAATATCATCATCCACAAAAATTATAAAGTCACCAACATAAGAAATAAGAATATAGTTCATTACCTCCAAAAATACCTTGGGTGTTCTAGAAAGGCCAAGAATTCGAATAAACCAATTATACATGCCATACTTGGAATTATTTACCAATGGAACATCATCGCCTTGTATTCTTTTATTCAATGGCTCCAACTTAGCAATGCTTTTAGGCAACTCCATGTCATAAACTTGTAAATAAGGATCAAAATAGTCAAAAAGTTCAATAACAAAGAATTTAACCAAGCTTTTATCTTTCACCATCCAACAAGAATTTATTTCGCCAAATTCATGTTGGAATCCAATTGGATCCTTTGCCACCATCTCTTGCGCCTCACCTCCCCTTTCAAAAGGTCTTTCAACATGTGGCTGCACAAAAGGAAGAATAGCCTCTTAGACACTAGTACTTGTTTCGGTTTGTCATCCCGGTCCCTATAACCTACAAAGTTCCATCCAGATACTTTAACTTGATCAAAACCTATATTTTAAACCCCTCTGACCGTTAACCAAGCACATGTGGAAATAAAATGGTTGAGCTGGACAATATGAGTGTGAATATGACATTTTGAATAAGAAATAATTAAAATAAGAATGAAAAATAAAATAAAATATGTAAAAAATCAAAAAGCGAAAAGCAAAATACAAAATTCCCCGCACCCCACCCCATTTTTCTTTTTCTTGTTATCTTCTTCGCCCCACCCCTCCCCTTTTTGTTTTCTTGTTTTCCTTATACGCTTCTTCTTCTTCCCCAAGCAAAAAACAAAAGGTTCTTGTTTTTCTTTATTTAATTACCGCCTGCAAATGCAAATCATTGTTTTCACCGGGTAAGACCTATCTATGAGCAAGAAAAGACCTACATCTTTCCCGCTTCTTTCAACTCCACTTATCCACTAACGCTGCCATAATCTCTGTCATCAATGGCGGACAAGAAGAAACGCCGGTGAGCAGCTCACAACTCCGACTCCGATTCTGACGCCCTCCCTTTCAAATCCAAGCTAAAACCCGATTTCGTCATCCTCCAAACCCTAAAAAACTTCAAGGCCTCCTTCGCCGCCTCCAGTTCCAAAACCCTAACTCTCGCCGATGTTGGCCTCTCCACCACCTGTCGTGAAGTAACCGACCTCCCAATCGACGAGGAACAATACAATATAAGAGTCACTGTCGGCGAAAATTCTAGCCAAAGTTCTGGATCTAAAACCCATATGACAGTAGAAACATAAAATAAGAAGACAATGGGGCATGGATAAGTGGAAACAGAAAAGGCATCGATCAGAATAAATGATTTTTATGTTTGAACTTTATTTTTATTTTTATTTTTATTTTTGATTTTAATTATTTTTATTCTACCATGTGACAGGGCATCTACACATTATTATTTTTTGACGTGGCAGCCAACGTGGAGGAGATTGTATTACACGCACTGACATCCTCCTTTCATAAGCGTTTATTATACACGGTTTGAAGGAGTGTAAGTGTTCAATTGGTAAATTGTTAAGTTTGGGGACCGGCATGACAAAGTGGCACAAGTATAGGTGCCATTTAGGCTATTCCACCCTGCAAAAAATCACAAGAACTAATACAAGAAAGAGTTAATGGGTTACGAAGCAAAGAAAACTTTTTCTTGTTTACACTTTCTTTGGATTTTATCACAAGACTAACTTTCTCCTCACCCATAGCCTATTTTCTCTCACTAAAGTTTTTTTCTTTTTCTTCACTCAAACCCTCTTGTTTTTCTCTCTCTACCTCACAGACTTTTGTTATCTCATTGCCTTCTCTCTTTTCTTTTTTCTCAAGATCACTCTTTACCTCGCTTGATATCCCACTATTTTCACTCAAGACAGCCTCTCCTTTTTCCTCTCTTGGAATGTCAACATGCACTCCCTTACTCCTCTCATTCTTTTCTCTCTCATATTTTTCCATATTCTCTTTAACAATCTTTTCATCTTCACAAATTTGTGAGGGAGTCAAAGGCCCAAGAATAAGTTTCATCCCATTAACCTCAAAAGAGTATTTATTTTTTCCATACTATATGAAGAACTTCTATAGACATACCATGGTCTTCCCAATAAGATATGAAAACTATTCATGGGAATGACATCACACCAAATCACATCCTCATACCTTCAAATAGTGAATTGCAATAACACTCTTTTATCTACCTTTACTCCTTTTAACATGTAGGGTTCAATATGTTCAACACAACGCAAGTTCAATTTCTCAACCATATAAGTGCTAATTAAGTTATAGCCAAATGCTTTGTCAATTCTAAGGGAATAAATCGCAGACATCACTTTAGCTCTTGTTTGAAAAATAACTTTACCATTGTCTTCCTTCCATTCGGTATACTGTAAATTCTACTTTTCAAGTTGTTGAGTCATAGCTCTCTTCCTTCCACTGTAACTACCTATTTGAGACATCTTGTCATAGATTAAAGGAAATATGTATCTCTCAAATTTGGTTTTTTCCCTATAATGCTCTCACCTCTCTTTCCTTTTTCACTCAAAGCAACTCTTGATCGTTAATCTTTAAATTTATCAATAAACCTTACTAGTCCCAACCCTTGGTGATAAGAATACAGAGTTAGAAAAGAGAAAAGGAAAGTAAGGACCAAACCTAGGAAGAATAAGAATTGGTTATTAGAAAAAGAAAAAAAAGGAAAGAATTTAAGAAACCTAAAACCCACAAGAATAAGGAAAGAAGTTACCTTAATCTTCAAGAACTAGGATCCCCTCTTCTTGTTCCTTTCTTGACTTGAAAACCAAATAATATTTGAATCTAAAAATAATAATGAGCAGTAACACTTTTTGGGCTCATTTTCATATTATTTTTTTTTGGGTTTTTGTTTTGTTTTTTTTTTATCTTTTTATTTTTGCTCAAGAACCACACAAGATTATCAAGATTGAAATCTTGATTAGCCTATGTTCTGATACCACTTGATAACAACATGATAGGGGATTCAATAATTACTAAAGAAAAACAAAAAAAATCAATAAACGTGCGGAAGCTAAAAGAAAATAGGGAAACGAAAAAGAAGACAGAAATTAAAGATAGATTGAATTCAAGAAAGCGTTTCTTGAATTCAAGAAGTCAATTCTTAAAGTTTAATCCTAGCAACAACAATAAGCTAACGAAGAACTAATCGCCTTTGGAAGAGAATTGAAAACAAGAGATAGATTGTGAAACCCGACCCTTTAGAATAACAAGAACAACAAGAAGCCTAAACTTATCACCTTTCTTGAATAGCTAGAAGTGATCTAAGATTTCAAAAAGGGTTTAATCTTACCACCTTAAGTTGATTCTTGAAGGTTGAATAATAAATCCAAGAGTAGCTATTCAATAACTACAAAAGAACCTTGAAAGGAAGGCACCCGGAACTCGACCCTTGAAATCCAGCAAAGGGGCACCCAGAAGGGCTCAAAATGAGCTTAAAAGAGGTCCAAAGGGGGGTATTTGAAAAGGAGCCCAATTGGAGTCCAAACCCATGGCCCAAACTAGTATTTTAAAGGTCCAAATCTGCCCCAAAGGGATTTGGCCGCTCACCTACCTAATTTTAATGACTTTTCTTATTCCTTAGCAACCACCCTACCTAATTTTAATAACTTTTTATGCCTTAGCAGCCACCCTACCTAATTTTAAAGACTTTTACTCCTATAAATAAGAAGTTCTTCTCATTCATTGAGGCATTTAATTATTGATTAAGAATATTATACTTTGAGAGTTCTTTTGAACCATTGTTACTTATGCTTTGATATTTATCTTTTAACCTTTACTAGTTCATAGTTCAAGGCCAGAAGGGATCAAAATGAGCTTAAAAGAGGTCCAAAAGGGGGTGTTTGAAAAGGAGCCCAATTGGAGTCCAAACCAATGGCCCAAACTAGTAGATTTAAGGTCCAAATCTGCCCCAAAGGGATTTGGCCGCTCACCTACCTAATTTTAATGACTTTTCTTATTCCTTAGCAACCACCCTACCTAATTTTAATGACTTTTTATGCCTTAGCAGCCACCCTACCTAATTTTAAGGACTTTTACTCCTATAAATAAGGAGTTCTTCTCATTCATTGAGGCACTTCATTATTGATTAAGAATATTATACTTTGAGAGTTCTTTTGAACCTTTGTTACTTATGCTTTGAGATTTATCTTTCAACCTTTACTAGTTCATAGTTCAAGGTAGTAAGATAACTTATTTATTATGATATCATTGATTACTTTGTGTTATTCTTAGAAGGCGATTAATACGAGTTATTAATTATTGTCTCAAGTTACTCGTAAGGGGGTCAAGATCCGAATCTATTATTTTGATTTGTTTTTAAGTAAAGGCGTTTGATTTCATCAATAAAATCAAAACGTTATTGCTTGGATCTTGTCAAGGCTATAGAACTTGCGTTCTTGAAATGTCTTGGAATTCTTTCCTTGAATTATCCCATATCCTATTTTCTATACTTTAATTCTAGTTTTTCAATTCCTTATTGTTATTGCTTCCGCATTTACTTCTCAAATCCTTATTCTACTTTGGATCCCCGATACAACCTCAAAAGGGGTCATGCAAGTAGAAGAATTGGGGATTTGAGTGGTGATTTGGTGTCGGATTTGAATAATTTTAGTATGGTTGGACTCGTGGTTGATGAGTGTTCATATTTTGTAACTTTTGTTGGATTCCGAAATGTGGGTCCGGGGTTGACTTTTTGAGTTGACATTTTGACTTTTGGTTAAGAACTTAGCATTTTCATATGGAATTGATTCTTATACCTTGTGTTGATTGTATCGAGTTGTTTGTGGCTAGATTCGAGGCATGCAGAGGCTGATTCTCTAGGCAAGGGCTTATTGGAGTAGATATTTGCACGGCTTGAGATATGTAACACTTCTAAACTTGGTTCTAAGGGTATGAATCCCTGAATTACCTGTTATGTGGTTGGTGTTGAGGTGCCTCAGTAGGTGCAGGAACTGGTGCAGTCTGACTAGGTGTGGTGGAATCAGGCAGTATAGTATTCGGGGGAATATTCTCACCCATCGGGTGTTAACCCGCATCATCAAGTAAAGGGTCAACTGCCACTCCTAGGGTAGCATTGGCTCCTTGGCCAGTTCTTGCTTTCTTCTTAGGTACCATATACTGAAAATTAGAGCAATGCACGAGTTAAAGGAGGAACAATGTTACAATCAGCTTTATCGCACGATCTAGACTATCAAAGAAGGGTATTATTCCTAAATGCCCAATTAGCCTCCTAATTATAGATGTGGTCGACAACACACCGATAAGAAGGACTTTACTAGACATGGAACATTCTAGGTGACGGGCGTGTGGGCGTGCGCCGTAAGAATTATGACTCGGTCGATTCCGTGGAACTATGTAGTCATATAACTTTTTATTTTCCAAGTATTTCCCATGTGTTAAGGAAATTGAGCTGTGATTCATGTTAGAAATCATACTTAGGCTATATGTTGGTATTGTTGGGACCCACAGAGGTCATGTTGCTGTTGAATTATTTGCTTAATTTGCAATTACATACTCAGTCACAGCTATCATTTGCATATCATATCTCAGTCTCTGTTTGCATTTATTGATATGTCATATCATCATTGTTTAAGCCGATTATCATGATACTTGTGAGCCCGAGAGACTGGAGGGATTGATGACTGAGTGAAGACGAGGGCCTGATTGTGAGGACGTTTATGGGATCCGGCTGCACTCCGCAGCAAGCTTTATTGATTCATGCCATGATTTGCTTATTATTGCGATTGGGCAGGATCCGCCCCTCCGGAGTTTGACTCACCAATAGCGAGCGCAGGTACCTATTGTGTGCGAGTGCGACTGCCGAGTGATTGGGAGGATTTAGTGATTGTGAGGTATGAGTGACTGTGAGGATTGAGTGAATGGAAAGACTGAGTGAATTGATATTCTGATAGTATGCATATGATTTTATCATTATTTTGCATTACAGTTGGCATGCATAATTGACATGTAGATATAAAGATGTATCATCCCTCATTTCAGTCACACTTGGCATATCTTATCTGTTTTGAGCTTAAACTATTGAAATTGAAAGTATGTCTACATTTCTGTACCATTATTTTTATATTCTGATTGTACCTGTTGAGCTCGTCTTTGCTTTCAGCCCAAGGTTAGTCTTGTTACTAATTGAGTACATTGGGTCGGTTGTACTCATAATACACTCTATACTTCATGTGCAGATCCAGGTACTTCCGGGTACGGTGGTTGCTGATTTTGGAGCTTTGTCAGTTCAGAGATTCTCGAGGTAGCTGCTTTGGCGTCCGTAGTCCTTGACTCTCCTCATTTATCTTTTAGTTTTTCTTATACTATTCTGCCTTCCTAGATAGTGTTTCAGACCATGTTATTGTATAGATTCATGTACTCAGTGACACTCAAATTTTGGGGATATGTTGTATTGAGTCGCGGTATTTTCATATCAGTATTTATGAGATTTTACTCTTAAACTTATTTTGTTATGTTTTCAAAATTAAAGAATGTGTGGTTCACTGTGGTTGTCGGCTTGCCTAGTATTGCAATAGGCGCCATCACGACATGTGAGATTTGTGTCGTGACAGTTCTAAGCATGAAAAGTCATACTCTATAGCTGGCCCAAGTCATAAAATTTTTGTAACATCAAAAGGAGTTATGTACTAATTTGGTAATAATAGTTATGCTTACAAGAAAACATATTAATAAGAAAGGAAATAGTAGTTAAAAGACAAACTTCTTCTTTTGTTCTGTTTCAGCTTTAATCATAAAATTCATCAGATCATTATAAGTTAAGCTACATATAATGTAATAGGAACACAAAGAAGATACAATGAATCAGTCAAAGATATCCTTAGTGAAGATAGCACTCACTCAGGGCATTTGGTAGGGTGCATAAGAATAGTGCTGAATAAGGTGTATTAATAATGCATGGTGTTTCATTGGTCATATTCATGTTGAAGAAATCTGGGGCAAGGCTGGCTTGGCCTTCGCGATCGCGAGGGTACTTCCAAGATCGCGAAGAGTAAGGACTTGGGTAGACTTGATTTTTATGCGGGATTTGGCTCATTTTTCTCTCATTTGCACTTGGTTGGGTGATTTTTGGAGTTCTTGAAGGGGATCTTTTTATCATCTATTATGAGGTAAGTTATTCCAACTTGTTGTGATATAAATACATGTATTATATATGGATTTAAACATGGAATTTTGTAGAAATGGGGGATTTTGGAAGAAAACCTAGAATTTGATATGTTTGGATTTTGACCATAAAATTGGACATGGAATTGGAAATAAATTATATGTTTGAGTTCGTGGTATTATGGGTAATGTTGGTCTTCAAAATTTTTGGAATCCGGGAATATGGGCCCGAGGGTTGACTTTGTTGACTTTTCGAGCGGAGTTGAGAATTGGCCACTTGTCAAAGCCCTTCAACACTTGGCTTTAAGGCTTCATGCAAGGAGCCAACTATTAGCTTTCTTAGGCCACTTGGCTTTTAAAATTTTTAAAATACTGCCACAATCCCCACATATTTTCAAAAATTTATAGGAAAAGGATAAAGGCACAGAAGAGTTGACTTGCTGGATTTGCATGGTCCAAATGTAATGGGTTTGGTATCTTCAGGACTATGAACCAAACATAGACCAATAAAACTTAACTCACAGAATTACTGGTAAAATATAATATTTTTTTAACCAATAATTCTTATTGTAGGTCAGAGATTTTATCAATCACATTTTGACCTTCATAATTTTGTTGTTCAATGCGGTTTTGCACCACTACGCCATACGCGTGCCTGGTAATTCAAGGGAGCTCTAGAGACTAGGCCAAAATCTCATAGGAGTGGCCCCACTCCACTGTCATGTAGGTGAATTCATCAAGTGTATACTTCTTTTAAATACACCATCCATAAGGAATATAAATTTCATTAAGAGTTATAACCCAGCCTCTCAAGTAGTAGCACTTAAGCACTCTCTTTTAGTGCTTCGGTGTCAATATCAACTTGTAATTACCCATATGAACCTACTTCATGGGATCTCCAATTACATAGGTTGGGTTATCATCTCTATTGACAACATGTCAGCCTTAACTCCATCCCTTTTGAGGTATAAATAATTATTTTTCTTCCCACGGGTTTAGTCAGAGGATCGGCCAAATTAACTTCTGACTTCACATAATCAATGGAAATTATTCCATCTCTCAACAATTGCTTTATGACATCATGTCTCAATCTCATGTGTCTACTTTTACAATTATAAGATTTATTATTTGCAATAGTTATTGCCGCTTAGCAATCACAATGTATAGACACAAGAGGAAATACGTCCTTTATTAAAGGAATATTAGCTAAGATGTTTCTTAGTCACTCAGCCGCAGAACCAGCTAACTCTAAAGATACAAACTCTGATTCCATAGTTGATCTAGCTATGATCGTCTGTTTAGCTGATTTTCACGATATTGAACCACCACCAAAGTTAATATATAACCACTAGCAAATTTTGTCTCATCTGAATCAGAGATCCAATTTGCATCACTGCACCCATCTAAAATAGAAGGAAATCCACTATATAGGATACCATAATTCATGGTTCCTCTCAGATATTTCATTAGTCTGGCTAATGTAGACCAATGCTCGTTGTTGGGATTATGAGTATATCTACTCAGTCTACACATAGCATAGGCTATATCAAACATTGTAAAAATCATTAAATGCATCAAACTCCCAAAACTCTTAGCATATTTACACTGAGCAACTGGGTCACCATTATTCTTATTCAACTGAGAGTTAGCATCAAAAGGAATGCTCACATGCATGACATTAAAATATTCAAACTTTTTAAGAAGTCTCTCAACATATTGTTCTTGTGACAACATTTTGCCATCTTCACTCCTTATAACTTTAACTTCCAATATCTTATTTACTTCACCCAGATCTTTCATATTAAAATTAGTAGACAAAAATAATTTAGTACTTTGTACAATATTTAAACTCGTACCAAATATAAGTATGTCATCAACATATAGACATATTATCACATAATCATTGTCTACCACTTCAGTATAAACATATTTATCTACCTCAACTGAAGAAAAATTGTCTCTCAGTAAGACTTGTTCAAATTTCTCATACCACTTCTTAGAAGCTTGTTTAAGGCCATAAAGAGATTTAATTAATTTACAAACTTTATTTTCTTGTCCTGGAATGACACACCTTTCAGGTTGAACCATATAAATTTCTTCTTCTAAATCACCATTTAAAAAGGCTATTTTTACATCCATTTGATAGATAGAAAGCTTACGGATTGAAGCTAAGTCAATTAAAATTCGAATAAAGGAAATTCTAATAACTGGTGCAAATGTATCAAAATAATCAATATTTTATTTTTGAGAAAATCCTTTTGTGTAACGACCCAGCCGGTCGTTTTAAGCATTTGCATTCCCTTCATCTATTTGAAGTCTTGAGCAACATCATATGATGTATTATGACTTGTGTGAATTATCGGTTTTGGTTTCAGGTTATTCAAAATTAATTTGGAAAAATAATTCTCAACTAGGAAACTTTATATTGGAAGAGTTGACCAAGTTTGACTTTTTGGTACTTGACCTCGGATCGGAGTTTCATGATTCCATTAAGTCCAGATGGTGATTTTAGACTTGGGCATATGCCCGAATTTGCATATGGATATTTATAGAAGGTATCAGCACTATTTGGCGAAAGCTGGAAATTTGAAGGTTTGGAATGTTCATAAGTTTGACAGGGAGTTGACTTTGATGATATTGGGCTTGTATTGTGGTTCTGGGAATTGAAATAGATTCGTTATGTTATTTGGGACTTGTGTGCAAACTTTGAGTTCATTCCGAGTTTATTTGATAAGGTTCGACATGAGTTTTGGAAGTTGAAAGATTCAAAGTTCATTAAGTTCGATTTGAGGTGAGACTCGTGTTTTTGATGTTGTTATGCGTGATTTGAGGTCTCGAGTAAGTCCATGTTATGCTATAGGACTTGTTGGTATGTTTAGGAGGGGTCCTGAGTGTCACGACCCAAACCGATGGGCCGCGACGGGCACCTGGTACCTTACTCAACTGAGTACCAACGTAACGTATCTTTCATATCATACTATCATGCGTAAATGAGCCGGTGAGGCTATCGTGAGATAAGTAGAATAAAACATGAGGAAATACTCAACATTGGATGACCCAGCATATAATACAAAATTATACATATGACATACAGGCCTATAAGACCAAAATGATCACTAGTACACTGAACATAGGCCTACAAGGCTATACAATCTTTCACGTACATGACATATGTCTACAAGCCTCTACGAGTAGATAAATACCATAAAGGTCGGGACAGGGCCCCGCCATACTAATCAATACATGTTCAAATCATGCTTACCAAATAAGCAACTCCGGAGCAAATGGGGCGCACCAACACCTTCCGCTGAGGTGATCGCCTATTTGGAGGACTCTCAACCTGTCTATCGAGACATGTGGGCATGAAACGTAACCTCCCCAGGCAAATGGGACGTCAGCACAAATAATGTACCGAGTATGTAAGGAATGAAAATCAGTAAATAAAAGACATAGAGAAACATGGAGTAAAAGACACAACATGTAAGTCTGAATAGCTCTGTGAATCATTTCATATTTATAATGTCATGCATATGCGTATAAATGTCGGACCATGAATAGGTATCGGCATACATAACATCATCAAGCCTCTTAGGGCATCCCATCATATCATCTCGGCCACTGTGGGCAAATCATCAATGTATACCAGCTGATCAGGTGGTGGTGCGTATATAACGCCATAACCTTTTTCCATATACCATATATATATAATATACGCATATATAACGTCATCTGGTCATGGGTCAATGTACATGTATAAATGAAAGAAATGCATAAGAAATACGTTAATAAGATTTCTCAGAATGTCATAAGATCAATATGCCTTTCGAATAACTTTATCAACTACATATTTTTCTAAGACCCATGAATAGGAGATATAATAATAATTCACATGGGGAATCAAGAACATAGGCACCCATAGTACTTCTATTAATAGAGTCATTTATGAAAGCTGTGCGTTTACTCGTTTCATTTATATAGTATGAATCATGCCAAACGGAAAGAAGGGATAGCCTTAACATACCTGAGCCGATTCTCTTGACAATCCATCTAACACACGTCAATCGCGACGAAACACGTAACGGCGAGATCGAAGTAGCAAAAAATCCATATGATATTCTTTAGAAAGATTGTACCGTACTCTCTTAGAATCGCAAGTCATGTTGCTATTACATAATATAATCTCGTATGGATTTTGTTGTAGCTTCATCCGCACTTTGTAGTTATAAGCATTTCCATTTTATGGATTATAGAGGCCTTCTTAATAGCATTCTTCTACAAAAATGAGATAAGGTGCACATATTCTTAAATGTTGCCACCACCTCCTTACGTATATAAGTAGGTGGCAATTTGCTGGCACATTTCCATAATCCCACGTGGATTGTTCCCCCCCCCCCCAATAATTATCCAAAATCTCATTTAAATAATTATCCACAAACTTCTAATTAATTTGCTAAGTCCCATTAAAAATCAATAATTAACTAATTACCAATATAATTAGGTAATATCTTAACTTACTTAAAATACTAATCACTTTTAACATACTTTATACACCTCAATATTATGGTCATATGGTACCTTGTATGGCCCTAGTCCATAAATACCGGGTATTATAGCCTGGACCGTTTTTTATCCCAAATTGACAACCTTCAATGAAACTCATTCTCTTCGATTCGCTCACCCTCTTACCTTCACGAATTTACTTATCACTTGTTTGAAATAGCATAATACTCATAATCTCAAGCTAATCTTGTCCTTGAGCCGATGTCAATTATCTTACAACAAATCCAACGTATAAAACTACGGGGTGTAACATTATCTGTATCCTCTTGGGTTATTTCCTTTGTCTTAACTTACGTCTCGCACTGGCTCCTTATTTATCAATAACATCTCGGGAAGGAACCCTTACTTCCTCTCCTTGACGTTGTGTTTGCATAATATTCTGGAATCGTAGCATATTTGTGGGATTTGAATAAGTGCAATCTCGTTCCTTTCTCATTTTTTTATCGCATTCTTCCTTTACAATTCCATAGTTACTAGAACCACTTAATCCTGACTTAATGTCACATCACTCCATATTCCCACCTTTAGGGGAGTACTAAAATTTAGTGCTACGGTGATCTACATATAGATATTTTACCTCTTCATCTTTGGCGTCTTTTTGCATCATCGATGACCCTTACTTGCCTTGCGAAAATCCTTCTGTACCAAGGATAAAAATATTCCTTACTCACGAGCGTGACACCTAGTATAACTGGCACACATAGTCCCTTAAGATTAACTTTGCTCACATTGCTTGCTTTAGGGAAGCGTCTTCCTGAATGACCTTTAAAGGTTATTCTTTTGTCGTCTATTCTATTATTGCCGGAACACAATCTCTGAAATTCCCATGATGCCGACTATTATCAAATCACTCAATCACTAATTCATGTTTAGTTTATCTTGTTCACCAGCCCATACTGATTTCTATTATTTTGGGGTCTAACTTTTCCTTCTGGTAGTCACGTTGGAGTCACAAACTTATTTCTCGAAATGAGGATATGATTGTATGGCCTCTACTCTTTTGTGGTCTCAAGGCCTATCACCTTTCGTATTTTCCTTCACTTGACTATAGACTCTGTAATATCATCATTTAATTTTTTCGATCTACCGTTGTCATCCATGTATCACATCATACTCATAATGCTTTATTATCTCTCTTCTTATTTCCCTGCTAATATTTTTGTCTATCTCTTTATTCTGAAAACTTCAACAAGACATTCTTATGCTTTTAGCTCCCCTTGCTCCATCCACTGGCTCTTCGGGTTGCCTAAAATTCTCTCTCTACTAGGGACGGGAGCCACACTAAGGTAATATTTATCCCTTCCAGGCTTCCAGTGCCTGTCTTTGTAATAATTAATTTTTTTGAACATTCTATTATTCATATCTAGCTGTACTATTCTAGAGTGCACTATCTGGGTGTCTCAAAAGGTGATCTATTAGCATATTTGCAATATTCTTTGGAAATGTCAACTAACGCAAATAATCCATCCACCATTTTTAGTTACTCTAACCCCAATCGGATCCTGATATCCCGTCCTTCTCTTAAACTATATCTGTTAGCTCCCATAGGGAATAACTGAGATGGGTGTGGCCGATTGTACATACATCTGTTATTGTTGAAGGTAACTCAAAATGCTTATATTTCTCTGCCTGAATTGTAAATACTAATAATCTTCATTTACTGGGCGCCTCGTTCCCTTCTTCACCTAGCTTCTTTTACTTGTTGAAACTTGTATCTACCTTCTGAATCTCTCATTGCTTTTCAACATATAGGTGGATAGATATTCTTGCCTTAAGGCTCCTTATCAAGAAGCTTACACGTCTTAGTATACACATGTTCTACTGAAGACCTCACATTTACTCATCATAAGCATCATGCGAAATCAAGTTCCTCTAACTCAACTCTTCCACATCCACATGCAATCTCTTACCAACTGTTTTTCTAGATGTAGGTATCATTGTATTACGAATAAAATAGAGTTTAAGAGTTTGAATTCTTATAACTGAGCTCTACCACACGATCTAGAGTAAGAAGAAAGAGTGACAGTCCTAAATGCCCTGTAGCCTCCTGCTTATAAGTGTGGTGCACAACACACCCATAAACAAGACTCTACTAGACACGGCTTGTAGACTACCTAGGACAGAACTGCTCTGATACCACTTTTGTCACGACCCAAACCGATGGGCCGCGATGGGCACCTGGTACCTTACTCAAGCGAGTACCAACGTAACGTATCTTTCGTATCATACTATCATAGGTAAATGAGTCGGAGAGGCTGTCGTGGGATAAGTAGAATAAAATATGAGGAAATACTCAACATTGGACGACCCAATATGTAATACAAACTTATACATATGACATACGGGCCTATAAGACCAAAATGATCGCTCATACACTGAACATAGACCGACAAGGCCATACAATTTTTCACGTACATGACATATGTCTACAAGCCTCTAAGAGTAGATAAATATCATAAAGGTCGGGACAGGGCCCCGCCATACTAATCAATACATGTCCAAATTATACTGACCAAATAAGCAACTCTGGAGCAAAATGGAGCGCATCAATACCTTCCGCTGAGCTGATAGCCAACTTAGAGGAATCTCAACCTGTCTATCGAGACCTGCGGGCATGAAATGCAGTGTCCCTAGGCAAAAGGGACGTCAGCACAAATAATGTACCGAGTATGTAAGGAATGAAAATCAGTAAATAAAAGACATAGAGAAACAAAGAGTAAAAGACTCAACATGTAAGTCTGAATAGCTCTGTGAATCATTTCAAATTTATAATGTTATGCATATGCGTATAAATTTTGTATCATGCATAGGTATATGCGTACATAATATCACCAAGCCTCCGAGGGCATCCCATCATATCATCTCAGCCACTGTAGGCAAATCATCAACGTATACCAACTGATCAGGTGGTGGTGTGTATATAACGCCATAACCTTTTTTTCATATCCCATATACATATAATATACGCGTATATAATACCATATGGTCATGGGTCAATGTACATGTATAAATGAATGAAATGCATAAGAAATGCATTAATAAGATTTCTCGGAATGTCATAAGATCAATATGCCTTTTGGATAACTTTATCAACCACGTATTTTTCTGAGACCTATGAACAGAGGATATAATAATAATTCAGATGGGGAATCAAGAACATAGGCACCCCTAGTACTTCTATGAATGGAGTCATTTATGAAAGATGTGAGTTTACTCATTTTGTTTGTATCGTATGAATCTTGCCAAAGGAAAGAAGAGATAGCCTTAACATGCTTGAGCTGATTCTCTTGACAATCCCTCTAACACACGTCAATCGCGATGAAACACGTAACAGCGAGATCGAAGTAGCGAAAACTCCGTATGATATTCTTGAGAAAGATTGTACCGTACTCCCTTAGAATCGTAAGTCATGTTGCTATTACATAATGTAATCTCGTATGGATTTTGTAGTAGCTTCATCCGCACTTTGTAGTTATAAGCATTTCCATGTTATGGATTAGGGAGGCCTTCTTAATAGCATTCTTCTACAAAAATGAGATAAGGTGCACGTATCCTTAAATGTTGCCACCACCTCCTTAAGCATATGAGTAAATGGCAATTTGCTGCCACATTTCCATAATCCCACGTGGATTGTTGCCCCTCCTAACCCCCCAATAATTATCCAAAATCTCACTTAAATAATTATCCACAAACTTTTAATTAATCTGCTAACTTCCATTAAAAATCAATAATTAACCAATTACCAACATAATTAGGTAATATCATAACTTACTTAAAATATTAATCACTTTTAACATACTTTATACACCTCACTATTATAGTTATGTGGTATCTTGTAGGCACTAGTCCATAAATATCGGGTATTATAGCTTGGACCGCATTTTATCCCAAATCTACAACCTTCAACGAAACTCATTCTCTTCTCCTCTCCTCCTTATCCATGCTTTCCACAAGCTTTAAATAAGCCGCTTTCTTGGCTTCCACTTTACCTTGGACCTCAGTGCTCTACCACCAATCCCCTTTGCAGCCACTAGAAGGGCCCTTCGAGACCCCAATACCTCCCTAATGCAATTCATAGTCGCGATCCACATATCACTCGCGTCCCCACTGCTCCTCTATGCCCCCATAGCCAATAGCTTATCCCCCAACTCCTGGGCACTGACCCTAGTCAAAGTTCCCCACTTGATCCTAGGAAGACCATACACAACCCTCTTTCTCTGCTTCCTCAAAATCTCCAAATCCATGACCAGGAGCCTATGCTGGGTCATCAGGTTCTCACTCGGGATGACTTTACAATTCATGCACAGCCCTCTATCCAACTTTCTGAGGAATAGATAGTCAATCTGGGTCCTAGATGCCGAACTCTGAAAAGTAAGAAAGTGCTCCTCCTTCTTTGGAAAACTTGAGTTTGCAATCACCAAATCAAATGCCTTTACAAAATCCAGTAGCGAAGTACCTCCTTCATTCCTGACTCCAAAACCGAAGCCTCCATGCACATCATCAGAACCCCCATATGCCGCCCCAATGTGGTCATTGAAATCTTCTCCTATGAAAAGCTTCAAACTGTGTGGTATACCATGCACAACCTCATATAAATCCTCCCAGAAATGCCTCTTAACCTCCTCGTTCAAGACCACTTGGGGCGCGTACGCACTAATCACGTTTAAAGTAAAAAACCCCAACGACTAGCATAATGCACATCAGCCTATCGCTCACTCTCTTAACCTCCGCCACTAGCTCCCGGAGATCATCATCAACCAAAATGCCTAGCATGTTCTTGCCCCCCACACAACTAGAGTACCATAATTTAAACTTGTCTACATCTCGTGCCTTATCTCCCACCCATCGTGTCTCCTGGCGACAAGATATATCAACCTTTCTCTTATGGAGAACCTTCGCTAACTTTGTAGACTTCCCCGTCAAGGTCCCTGTGTTCCAAGACCCCATTGTTAGCCTAGAATCACCCTTACCACCCTTACCCCTCCCCCCACCACCACCCCCCGCGAGGACATGACCTTACCTTACCATCATTCAGAATAGCCACTATAATCAAGACACACTATGGTACCAAGAATACAGTCCGAAACTAAAAGACACGCAAGTAGGGAAAAACTAATGTACTATGCCAGGTAAAAGCAATTACAAGACGTCTAAATAATACAAGTGAATCAAATAAATAACTGATCTAAATAAATAAACCATGACTATAGCACAACAACTAGTGGAACAGAAAAACAGATTTAAACAAAATATATCTAAAACAAAGTAATGAAACATGAACGTAGAACCTGGTACTGTCGTTGGAGACGTATGAGCCGGTGGCAGTCATTAGAAATCTGGCCGGATCTCGCTGGAGTCTGCTTTCTTGGTCACTCCGGAGTGAAAGAACACCCCCCACGCACACACGGGTCTGGGTAAGTGTAACGAGAGGGAGAGAGGACGGTCGGGAAGGGTGGAGGGGAGAGAGGCATCACCGGCGTCTCGCCGGCATTGAGAGGGGCAGAAGAAAGACGGGAAAGAGGAGGGGTGAAGAAGAGAGGAGGGTGAGAGAGATAGGGGATGAGAGAGAGGAGAGGGGAAACTTACCTTGGGGGAGGGTGGTCGTCGGCTGTTGTGTTGGTCGCCGACGTCTCGCCGGCAGTGAGAGGGGCAGAAGAAAGACCGGAAAGAAGAGGGGTGAGGAAGAGAGAAGGGTGAGAGAGATGGGGGATGAGAAACAGGAGAGGGGAGACTTACCTTAGGGGGAAGGGTGGTCGTCGGCGGCTGTGTTGGTCGCCGGATTACACTAGAGTCTTTTAAATATTTTGTCAATTTACCCTAATTGCTTTTTCTTTCTTTTCAATTTTGGTTGAGTTTAATCATTTTAAATTTGACTGTGAGTACTGATTCCTGACGGCTAGCCCAATAACCTGGTTTGCTATCCTAAGGAAGGTCAGTACACTTCCTTTCAATTCGTTTCAATGGTCAAATCATGTTTGTAGCTTCTCATGTGTAGTTATTCTGTTTAGTTGGTCTGATGTGTGTGCTTATATCTTGTATTGGCAGTTGTGTCCATCTTATCATGTTAGCATGTGAATTATGCTTATGAGTCTATTTACCTAGAATGATTACTTCTCATGACTTGACTGTGATCCTACTCCGTTTGATTAAATAGGTACTGGTTTGAGATTGTGTGTTTACTTTATAGATATTAGCTGTAGATAATGCACTTTATCATCGCATGCCCTTTTATTGTTATGAATGTTGTGTTTATGAGGTCTCATTGGTTTAAGTTCCAAACAACCTAAGGAGGATAACACTGCTCTGCCTGCATGTTAAACACTATGGAATCTAGGTTGCTTGCTAGCTCTAACTTACTATGTCTATAGAGTTCTGTTTAAGAGTCAAAGTATGATTATCTTGGCTCTGCTTGATAGCATGTTATCTTCTCTGAGTAGCATGACCTGTGTGATTATAATTCTTAGTCTAAAATGCTTAATCTAAGTAGTTCAGTATACAATGAAGGGTTGATTATGAACTAGTATTTATTTGTCATTAAATGACTGCCCTGAGGTTATTTTGGTTTCCTGAAAGTTCAAATCCATGATAGCTTTGACTTACTAAGTTTAAAAGGCCACTTTTATTGTTGTTGTGTTCTTAGTGAAGTGTTAGACCTCTATTAAAACCTAGTAAGTGAATATGTATTTGGAATGTTCATTTCTTGCTAGACTCTAGCTAATGTCTCTAACTAAAAAGCATCTTTAAAATAGAAGCATGCCTACAGAGATAAATGATTAACAACTTTCATTATGTGACCCTCCGTGATCATATTTGGCTAAAACTATGACTTCTAAGAAGATTATATAAGTGCCATGTCATGATTTTGCGTTAACTTTGAGCCTTTGAAACCTCTTAAACTTTGAGATCCTATGTGTGATGATATGATCTTGTGCCATGTACCCTAATAGTGTTCACTCATTAAGGTTACTTTGAATTTAAAGCATATTCTACTGCCCTGATTATTATTGTCATTTTGTCTAACTGATTGTCTAACATCAATGATAACTTGTCAATAAATCTAGTTATTTGAGAATGTTTGTGCATTTACTTTACTAAGTTGTTGAATCTGTCATGCTTATTGGGCCTGAGGCCTTCTGTGTTGAGAGGAGCTTTCTTGTGGCTGCTGTTTAATTTTTCCCCGACCAATCTGTTTTGTTCAAAATGCCAAGTCAAGGTTTTGTGTTTAAACCTATATGAAAGAACAAGGTTCAATAACTAAGGGTATTTGTTGTGGACTTAATTTTACTATCAAGGGACCCCTCCCTGGCACAAGCACTACTCGGGGTCCAAGAGACCTTTGTGAACTCTGAAGTGTAATGGGGATCATAGGGGAACCTTTTAAGTAAATGTGGTTCACTCTAAGCCGTTGGTTACTGACCTTGATTAATCTTTAGAGGGATAATCGCAAATAAAATTTGGCTTTGTTTTTTTCACTATAGATCATACTTATATTCATTATTAATGTTTCTGCTTTACTTCTTACCTGCAAACACTAATTAAATTTCTTTCTTTCTTTTATATGAGAACAGTGGGCCTGTGGAGTTCATTATAAACTCAGGCCTAAGATCAAGGAACTAGGCTGCCTCCCTTGTCTGCTGCTGCTGTTTGAATTTAGATTGGGCCTGACTAATTGTCAGCCTATCACAGAGTCTAGTTTTCCCCTCTGCTTCACGTTACTGTTATCATTAGCCATTTCCTATGTATTTGTATCGTGACATTAACATTGATATTATGTTTTGATGTGATTGATTGGATAATTAGTCATAGAATAACCAAAATCTCTTAAGGTAAAGGTAAACACGATCTAGACAACTTTGTTCATAAGGTTAATAAATCTTCAAAATTCGGAATATACCAACTACTTTATCGATAAAATTCTTTCCCTTCACTTGTTTATTTAACGATTTTTTTTACTAAGGACATTTGTAGAATTCAATCAAGGAAAACTCAAACGATTTTGGAAAAGATTTTTAGCCGGAGCACTTAGGCAAAATTCGACAGCCAAACTATTTTTTTGGAAAGAAAAGTAATTGTACAATACAAATCGAACCTTGATTTTTGCAAAGGATAAGAAGCACCTTGGGAAATCAATTTGATTCATACCAAATGAGGCTCCGAAAACAGATGAGATACATCTCATTTACATCTCTTTGGGCATAAAAAGATAAGTATTAATTTAGGTTTACATTTTAAGCGAACTACCATCGAATAAGTGTTACAATATAGATTTAAAAATCAAACATCATTTTCTAAAGATTGTAAGTTTATTTTGAAACAAGTACTTCCAAAAAACAAAAACAAAAAAAACTAAACCATCTTCTTATAGACATATTAGGAGACCTTAGCTACTAATTGACTAGGATATAAGCAATTCTTTTCCCATATTTAGCCTAAGTTTAAGGAACTACTTTTTGTAGAATTTAGGGGATGCCTAACACCTTCCCCTTAGAATAACTAGAACCCTTACCCGGATTCTTGCTGGTTTAGCAGACTATTAAGGTAATGATCTTTATATACTTATAGGTATCCTAGTATACCTTTAAATATTAGGTGGCGACTCTTCGTTTATCAACATCAGAAAAACTACAAGTTGTATTTTATTTTAACCTATGCAAAATAGAGTGCAACAACATGGAGACATTGCTGGGGATTACATACTTAGGTTCTTACCTTAGCAGGCTTAGGCTATATTTTAAATTCTTGGGGGATGTTTGTTTATATTCTATGTGCTTGACACTTCATTATATGTTTGCATATCTTCATAATTTGCAATTATGTGTTTAACTTCTCTATTCCTGATATTACCACTGACTTATCATGATTATTTGTTACTGCTTTTATACACTGCCATCACATTTTTCTATCAAGTCTTGGTTGTATACAATCACACACGTATTATGCGAGGATTGACTTTTTACCCCTCCGAACCTTCTTTTCAAAACTCTCTAGTTTCAAAGAACGACCTTGTGAGGTCAACTGACATGTTGTCTCGTAGTTATTCAATCCTACTCCAAAGTTTAGGAAACACTATATTCTTAGTAAATATAAGTCATGTTGCACCCCTAGGTGAATCGATTCTTGGCATTCACTCACAAGTAGGAAAGTCTCCCTAATATCAACAGGTCATGCACCTAACAATATGCCTGTCACGACCTAATTCTCACTATAGGTCGTGATGGTGCCCAACGTCGCAGTTAGGCAAACCAACAATGAACTATCAATTCAATTATTCATTTTGTTATTTTTGAAATCATAAGTTTTATTAAGTAAAGAATTCAATGCCTTTAAAAAAATCATGAATACTTAGAATATTAGTATGATATAAAATAAAAGATGACAATATCAAGCCGAACCATAAACAACCACTAGAGTATCCCAAAAACCGGTGTCACAAGTGCATGAACATTTACTAAGGAGTACAATAATAATACAACATCTGTCTGGAATATAAAATAGACATGATAAAATAAATAAATAAGATGGAGACTCTGAGGGGTGCGGTGCATAGCATAGAATACAACTGACCCTAAAGTTCCCTCAGCAGCTACGCCTACGCGCCAAGATGACCATCAAAGGAACATGTCGGATCTTGCACATTTAGTGCAAAAGTATAGCATGAGTACGTAAATCAACGCATACCCAGTAAGTATCTAGTCTAACCCCGGAGAAGTAGTGACGAGAGGTCGACGTCGACACTTACTAGTGATCCAATAAATAAGATGCAGGAACCATAAGCAGACGTGAAATACAACAGGATCAATATAATAAAAAAATAGTAATCAACAAGAGCCTTTAACGGAATATCAATTTAAAATTTCCATATATCACATGAAACCTCAATAAATAAGAATCGTCAAATAAATATCCGATCTCCGTTCACAAAGGAATAGCATGTAATTTCCAAGTCTCCAATCAAGAGGGTAATCCCGTGGGTATTCGGACTCTTAGCGATTTTACGCACGAATTATGTCGAGGTCGTTTGGCTCGATCCATATAGTCGGGTACATACACTGTCGAGGTCATACGGCCCGATCCATGGATGCATCTCATATATATACATATATTTCTGAGGCGTTCGGCCCGATCCCCAGAAAGAGAAGAAACTTATCGAACTAAGAGCTACGTGTTTGCAATATATAAACGGAAACATAAAGCAATTATGACTTTTTACCAATTTTTGAATATCTTGCCAACAACTCAAGGTAATGAGATTCGATCTAACATGATCTCTAATCACATTTCATTTATAAGTCTTAGGCAATTAAACTAACAAGTTGAATTCAAATAATACAAATGTTGCATGATAAAGTCCCAAGTCTACCCGGACATAATCATGATATTAGCTACGTATGGACTCTCATCACCTCGTGCGTACGTGGCCCCCACAACAAGTAGCACATAACAAATGTACACCTACAAGGTAGTTTCCCCCTCACAAGGTTAGACATAAGACTTACCTCGCTCCGAAATTCCAATAACCGGCTCCAATGCCTCTCTAACTCCTCGATTCAAAGCCAAACGTTCCGAAACTAGCCAAACAACATGCAAACCAATAAAAATATACTCCAACACTCATAATTAATTAATTTATAATAATTTCTAACTCCGCTCGAAAAGTCAACAAAGTCAACCCTCGAGCCCACATGCCCGGATTCTGAACCTTTTCGAAGATAAACTTTACTCATAACACCACGAAATCAAATATATGATTTATTCCAAATTCCATATCCAATTTCATGATCAAAATCAAAAAATACGATTTCTAGGTTTTTCTTCAGAAATCCCACAAACTCCATAAATTTCCATGTTAAATCTTTATAGAATATACGTAATTAACTTACAATATATGAGAATTACTTACCTTGCAATAGATGAGGAAAATCTCCCCTTGAATCGCTCCAAAAGTCGCTCAAACCATGTGAGAAGTGGAAGAAATGAGCCAAAACCCGAAATAAATTGAAATCTGCCCGGGCCCTTCCTCTTGGCGATCGCGGAAGTACCCTCGCGAACGCGAAGCCCAAAAATCCGCTGACCAAACATCCTTCTTCGCATACGCATCCCCCACGCCGCATTCGCGATGCCTCTAGATCCTGATGCTTCGCGTTCACGGTCACTCAACCGCGTTCACGAAGGCTTAACACCTCTAGGCCCCCGCTCACCATCCTCTTGCGCGTTTGCAACTCCTTGTCGCATTCGCGAAGGGAACCTCAGCTTCTTCTCCGAGTTCGCAACCCTTGTGTCGCGTTCATGATGAACAAATTCCATGTAGCAAAAAAACCCGCTTCGCGAATGCATGAGACCTTTCATGTTCGCAAAGAACAAAACTAGACACCAGCACCAGCAGTTGCAAAACAAGGAAAAATAATCTAAAACCACTCCGAATCATACCCGAGGCCCCCGGGACACCGTCCAATCATACCAACAAGTCCCAATACCTTTTTCAAACTTATCCAAAGGCTTGAACCGCCAAGAATTATATAGAAATTTTTAATCGGCGATCAAAATCTTTCTTTCGTCTTTCAAACATTCAAACTTCAACGAACGCGTCCGAATCATATCTAAACATCCCGGAATGGCATCAAACTTTACGTACGGGTCACAAATCATAATATGAACCTATTCCAAGGCTCGTATTCTCAAACGGACATCAATACCATCAAAGTCTACTTCAAATCAAACCTAGGAAATTCTAAACCTTCAAAATACCAACTCTCCACAATAAGTGCCGAAATGCTCTCGGACTACCGGATATCAACCCGAATGTACGCCCAAGTCCGAAATCATCGTACAAACCTATTAGAACCTTCAAATCCCAATTCCAAGGTCGTTCACTCAAAAGTCAAACCTTGATCAACTCTTTCAACTTAAAGCTTCCCAATTGAGAATTTTCCTACCGAATCAACTCATAACATTCCGAAATTCAATTCCGACCATACGTACAAGTCATAAAACATGAAGTGAAGCTACTCAAGGACTCAATCTGCCGAACGAAGTGCTAGAGCTCAAAATGACAGGTCAGGTCATTACATTCTCCCCACTTAAATATATGTTCGTCCTCGAACGTACAAAAAATCATTCCAAAGTTGCCCAAAATCACTTTTTAACACCTTGTGCACCTACCCGTGCCACCACAACCCATGTGAGCTCATTAGCCCGAGCCAGACTGAAGATCCTTCCTTTTACCTTAGCCAACAAGCCTTAGAACCAAATTCCAACATCTGAAATTCTCCACGATCCTGATTCTAACATACGAAAACCATATCAATCTTAACCCACTGTACCAAATGTGATCATGCACCCATGCAGAAACCAAAAAATGCACCGCATAATTCGTATGCCCATAATATATCCTCCAACCGTAGAAGCTGCAAATTCACAAACCTGGTGCCCGTAGTATACCTCATAACGCGCATAAGCCCTGATCCAACCCTCGCGATACTGCAACGATGAAAGCGACCTGTAGAAGCTCATAACCACCTACCAAATCAATAAATCATGGAGTGTCTCCGCTTGATAAGAACCATTACCTCATTCTGAAGTGAATAGTGACATTTTCTCCTTAATATACCATACATAAACTTGATCGCACTGATCTCAGGTCCAATAACCTTGTCTCACCCAGTACAAGATGCTCGGGCAATAAGCCACCTCAAACACTATCTAAAATCTCATATGACTCCATCAATGTGCCAACAAGCTACAACTCGAATATGACCCATAAGGAAGAACGAACTCTAGCAAGGAACTACCTAGCCTGCATAATGAATAAAACGGCCAAACAGATGCTTTGAACCTATCTCAAAGATGAGAAACAAGGCACACAAAATAAGTATAAGGAACCATACTCACCATCTCACTATTGCGGCATGCAACCCAATCCACATATGATACCGTTGTGTCACGCAAACCGATCCAAACATCATATCCCTGCGGCGGCGTGCCACCCAATCCATACATAACAATCAACAAGGAAGTACCTACCGAGCCAAATTACTCATACACACGAAATGCCCGAATATCGACCACAAGCACACCAAGTGCATAAACACAACCCTATAGAGATGGATAGCGACATGTGCTACAAAAGCCAAGCGCGACTAAGGTGCATCGAACAACCGACATCTCAAAAGCCATCTCGCTCATATAATACCACAAGCTACACCGGATCACAACACATACGCGAATAATCAAGCCGCCTCACAACACATATGCCATAAAGAGTAGCACCTGAAATAGACGACGCTAGGAATATCATCGCCTACGCTCGAAGAATCATCCATAAGCAATGTTATGCTGAATGAACACTTCGACCCTATGTTGATCATACATTCACATTAGATCTACGAACGGACCTCAAGCAGATTTTGATCATCCCATATTGGGCAAATAACCTTTCAAATATTCACAAGGACCCCATTCATGACACATACGAGCAGTCGTCCAATCCGGAACAAACTTCCACAATCCACAACCAGAGGAATAGAGTGTCCCTCAGACATAAACTCTCCTATCAACAACAGTACCAGAATCTTTATACCCAATTTCAGTCTCTAACAATCAAATAATTAACACGTCACACTTATACGATCTTCCCATGGGATATATTCCCATAACCCTCCGTACCAGTTAGCTAAAATCTGAACACCAATGGCCATCGACCATGGTATTTCTGTAATGCCAATTAAGAATCCACAAATTAATGCACAATGATTCTTCTACAGAACACCGTCCTTAGGCGACATTAAGATAATTCTAGCTTACTCTGAATATCCGAATCCTTCACATCGCTCCTCCGAGCTCGTGACATTCTTATCAAAGCCGAACCGCAACCTTGATCCTCAACTTCCAATTTCTATACCGCTCACTGCACTTATCATGACGCTATGCGAGAGTAAAAGAATTTCATCATAACCCCTGAATCGCTAGTAGAATAAACACTTCATCAGCTAGAACCCTTCCACCCAACTCATTTCAGAAGAACAATCGCAACATGCAATCGAATTCCCATAACCGCAGAAAATTCAACCCTCAAGTCGAAGTCTAACCACCATAACTCTTCTAGGATCTATTTACACATAACAAGGCTATCAGAATCAAATACCTCCAAATCAATCGAATTACGATGGCTGCCAAGCTCGCACATATAGCCACAAATCACCTGTATAGCTTAACACACTGAAATAACCAGTCATTCCCACAACCATGTTGATTCAACCCATTAATAACTGACTCAACTTTTTCCAATTTAATCTTGATTTGGTTTTGGAATAATAGTCATATTCAAACACTTAACGGACCTCAAACAACACTCATCCCGAGTGACCCAAATCACGAGACCACATCTTCTCGATACCCATAAGCCATCTCATACCTTCCTCGTGCACTCAATAGTATCTCCAACTGATACAACCATTCTAGAAGACCTTCTGCGAATTCGAAGTTGTTTCTCCCATTTCTCTAATGATGCACCATAGACTTTGTGATAACATAGAAATTCCCCAAGTATTCTTCACACTCTGCTGCAAAACCGAGTCCTCAGCCACATAATGAACCCCAAATCCCTAGATGCCGCACTTTAGTTCTTGAACCCACTAGAACCATTATTGAAACTCACCCACTCTGACCTGGTCCCGAATATAACCAAACTCTAGTGCTCTGCTAGCATATGAACATTCCCGAAGAAGCAACCAGATGAATTCTTTTCCTTGCACATCACATCCAAAAGAAGCATAAACTCTGAATCATCCAAAAATCTACACATGCATTGATAAGGCAAAATGTAGCACACATTCATCAAGTCCTTTGCCTGAATTACCCTTGATGTTTTCTTTCCTTAGTCATAACTAATCTACCAATGTACCGATAACCTAATACTATCAACGCACACAAACACGTGACCCAATCGTAGACGGTGGGTTCCCCCACTTAGCTTCAAGCCACAATTACATAAATCCATAATTCACAATGACTCCTCCTCCTCGGTTACTGTGATTTTGCATCGTCGCTCCGCCAAATTCCTCGCAATCTCTTGTTAAACATTCATAACATAACTTGAATTATCATCTCCAAACACACACTCAACCTCCTGACCGCTACACCATCTTATTCAAGAGATTCTAGCTCACATCATAGTACATACTTCGTGTTGGATAGAAAATAAAGTTCATCAGAGGACATTCACTAGGAATCACGCAACTCCTAACACCTCACAGGAGATATCCCACATATGTAACCCCATATCGACATCTTCCAAGGACATTGCCCTGATTACAGCCATCACGAAATCAGTTAACCCTCCTGAGCCTATGCTCGCCCTCCAGTCGAAAGCGCCCGCTCATTCCTATCAACATCACATGAAGGTCCAGTGATGCATCCAAAACTCAAAGTCATATTACATCCCAAGCAAACTCTTTCCGTCATATTCAAACTTCCAAAGCACAAAGCCGCCATCTCGAACGAAATACACAGACTTAGTCCCTTGTCCACCATGACCATAATCAGGCCAAGCTTTCTGGAAGCATGTAGCCATCCTACCATGAAATCCATACGATACGCTAACATTCCCACTTTGAGTTAACTATCTTCCGAAGCAAACTTCTCAACCTCTAGCAATTCAACCTCTGCGGGACACCTCCCATCATGTCCTTCCTCATCCTTCGCTACCCAAATACTGCCTCTAATCATAATACGTATATGTAGCACTCGAACTAGTAAATTGCTACCAATTATAAGCCTCCATAAAGATCATCTCCCTCCAGCCATCACCATTAGAAACACTGATTCGACTCTGAAGCCACCATACACCGCCACATCTGATAACCACTGCTTAGGAACCATTTCACAACATCCTGTCCTAAAGACAAATCAAAGGATACCATAACACCGATGAGCCTTAATGCATTCCAACAAGGATGACGGCACCACACCCCAATGAGAATTCCACCACGTTCGAAAATATCAAGTCTTGCTACTCCTTCAACCAAGGCTTGATCATCTATAGTCCAATTGCCTTTCCTCCACTAGAATTAAATGTCGAACCTCTAAGCCATGAACCAAGAAATCCTCTTTTCGAATCATTCGTTGTTGTGACACATGAATAAGCACCCTACCATTTATACCAGCACTGCATGATAACAATGCATGGGCATTATAATACACTGTGCATATCCTCAAAACCATAGGCAACACTAGTACTAGGCTGAAACGATAGAGCACCCTTCCACAAGACGATGATAATAGCCCACTCGAATATGCAAGGAGAAACATCATGCACCACATATGCAGCACCACTACAACTCCTTGATACCCAATTGATAACAAGTGCTCGACATCGCATAAGAATGAGTAGGAAGGAAATGAAGGCATAAGCTTCAATGGCATCAAATTGCACGACAAGGAATCAAGAAGGGAAGTGCTCCTAACAGCCCTGTAGCCTCTCGAAGATAAGTATGGATAACTCTATACCGATTCGCAAGACTTTACTAGACTCGCTGTCATTGTCACTGTCACGACCCAAACCGTAGGGCCGCGACGGGGACCCAGTGCCTAACTCAACCGAGTACCAACATAACTTATCCTTCTTATCATACTATCATGGGTAAATAAACCGAAAAGGCCGTCATGAGATAACTAGAATTAAACATAAGAGAATACTCTACATGGGATGACCCAACATGATATAGAAGCTTATGCATACGACATACGGGCCTATAAAGCCGACATGATCGTTTGTATACTCAAAATATAGGCCGACAAGGCCATACAAGTATCCATATATATGACATCTATCTACAAGCCTCTAAGAGTACATAAATGTCATAAAGGTTGAGATAAGGCCCCGCCATACCAATCAATACATGTCCAAATCAAACTGACCAAATAGGTAACTCTGGAGAAAGTGGAGTGCACAAATACCTTCCGCTGAGCTGATAGCGTACTAGGAGAACTCTCAACCTATCTATCGGGACCTACGGGCATGAAATCCAGCGTCCCCAGGCAAAAGGGACGTCAGTACAAATAAAGTACCGAGTATGTAAGGCATGAAAGTAGTATATAAAAGACAAAAAAGAAACATGGAGTAAATAACTCAACCTGTAATTTTGAAAAGGTCTGTGAATCATGAAAATTTTATAATGTCATGCATGTGCATATAAATGTCATACCATGCATAGGTATATGCGTACATAACATCATCAAGCCTCTGAGGGCATCCCATCATATCATCTCAGTCACTGTGGGCGAAATCATCAACGTATACCAGCTGATCAGGTGGTGGTGCGTATATAATGCCATAACCTTTCTCCCATACCCCATATACATATAATATAAGCGCATATAATGCCATGTGATCATGGGTCAATATATATGTATAAATGAATGCAGTGCATAATGAAATAAGTCAATAAGATCTCTCAGAATGTCATGAGACCCATGAACAGACGATATGATAGTAGGACATATGGGAAATCAAGAACATAGGTAACCCTAGTACTTCTAGGAATAAAATCATTCTTGAAATTGGCGTGCTTGCTCGTTTCATTGTATGATATGAATCAGGCCAAAAGGAAAGAAGGGATAGCCTTAACATACCTGTATGATCTCTTCCTTATTACTCACCCAAGATCAACACAACTTAATTTTTATCGTCAATCACTTGTTTTTTATCTTTTCTTCTTCAATCAACTTAATTAACACCTAGAAAAGCTTAACAACAGCAGCCACAACATTATCAACTTATTGCTCACAATTTCCAGCCACCACTAATCATATATTTAGCCACAAAAAAATCCAACCAAAAAGACATCCATATCCCATGTTCTTTCAAGTGCTATCTTATGGTTTTTCACTCAAACAACACAACCAACACAAGATTAACCTTAGGTACAATCAAGAAGATATTATACATACCTTGGACAGCAGCTACAACTTGAAACCCTATCTCAACTTAGCTCACAATAACCTTCAATTACACCACAACATCATAGAAGCATTCTCTTGTAGTCTTTAACACCTTTGATGACGATTTGAGTTGATTCCCCTTGAGTTTGGTTCTTGGGATCTTGGGATATGTTAGGGAGGGTTTTGGATTGCTTTTGGATGAAATTCGTGTGAGAAATGACCTGAAATGAGTTTGAAACATCTTTTAAAAGATGTAGGGTTGGTGGCCATCTCAAGTGGGTCCCAACCGAGTTGCTTGCGAAGTCTCGCGAAAATGCGGATATCTCTCTACTCCGACATCGTATCGACAATGGTTTGCAGCGTTAGAAACTAGATACATGGAGCTTTGATTCAATATAAAGATCTCCCTGTAACTCTCAATATATTGGGAGAAAATGGCCTCTTACCCTGGCCTATAAACCAGCCAGTTTCTTCGAAGTGCGGCGACGTGACTTGGCGACCCTAATTTAAAAATTTATATTTCTCTACCCCGATATCGTATGAATAAATGGTTTCGACCATTGTAAACTTGGTTCAAATATGTTCAACGTTCATTTTTTATGATATTTGTCCCAAAATGACATCATAAAGCTTACGAATTTAATTTCTCAAAACAGCTCATTACAAGGAAAATCTTAGCTCGATATTTCCGCAACTTATATATGATTTTTCCCAAACTTTATATATCATATCCAAACATCATATATAGTCATATAATGATTTAACTCATTTAAATTATGTTTAACAAGTCTCATATTCATCTTAACTTACTTAAGACTTCGGTAAACCTTTCTTATCCTTGTAGAAGAATTTCGTTCTTTTTGAGCTTACGTTGATAATCCTATAATGACAGTGACGTCTGAAGTAAAGGGTGTAACAACATGTCCCCTTAGAAACCTTTTTCCCTGAATGATAACTCTTAAAGGCTTGCGAAAATAGGACGTAACATCATTAAATCACTTTATATACTTTCAAAGAGGATCTCACTTTCAAGCTTACATCAATTGAATTACGATGTACTTTCTCGTAGAAAAATATGGGGTGTGACATCATTCCCTCCTTTGGAACATTAGTCCTCGAATGTTGACTGATGCGCTTATTATTCTCATAACTTATGGCTCTTATGAATACTTTAATATTGTCCTTTGCCGTCTAGGCAACTGTTCTATGAATAAATCCAAAGGACAGGGCATTCCCCTCTTTAGGCCTCTTTCTCACGCCACGACTCGTGGTAAGAAGTTTTCCAATCTCATAACTATTGCTACCTTCTATCATGCAGTTTGTACGACTTTGTCCTTGTATGTACGCCTATGCGATTTTTCTCTCATTTTCCTCTAGCTTTTAGCCAATCTCTAGGCCTCACTTTGTGAATATATACAGAACTACGACAAGCTGTCCCTCTGGGCATCTATAGGTATACTGAAGTTCTTCGCTTGATACTTTGTTGAATGTACCACTATTGCTATATTTTGTTTCCTAGCCTTGGTTATTTGTCCTTATGGTTTTAGTGCATCTAGGTAGGTCATACCATATTATAACACTTACTTCGGTTTATTATTACCGAGGTCTGCTACCCAACTCCAGGTTACTCTCTCACTGCTTATCCCATATGTATAAATCTAAGTCCTTTAATGCTTCCTTATTACTGTTCATCTAAAGAATGGCATCATAACCTCCTCTTATAATTTGGAATTTTTATCCATATATTGTTGATTCACCTTAATGTTGATCTATATCTACCACTAATAACTTGAGATCTCTTATGTAATACATTGTCACTAGGGCTCACATCTCATCGGAGAAAATCTGAAGTAATTTTCCTGATCCACCTAGGGGTGATACTATACTTCAATAACTGTATTTCATAGCATCCCGGCGTGATTCATCTTATATGGGTATTCTAATCCCTTGTAATTCATGAAATTCCTTTTCTTAAAATCATTACTCATTCAAAAGCCTAAACGTCATCCTCTTATCTATCACCATTACACCCTTATTCTACTACCAGGATAGCATTTCATCTCTTCTAGTTTCTCATATTCTTAGACTCATCTGAGTTCCTTTAGACTGTACGGAGTTTTCTATAACTTATGGAAACCATCAGCTCTCTTGTTTTGATAGGCTTAATCTCGAGGCCTTACCTGTTCTTGTCACCTTCTCACTCATCTTTTCATAACCTTACTCTCGTCTACCTAAAACCTTGTTGCTCTATCATACTTTATCTTGCGACCTACACATATCTATTTATACTACTCGCAATCTTCCTTTAAATTGCTAGCACCATAGATTTCCTTTCGTGCCTTCTCAGTTTTCTTTAAATGTAAGCAATTACTTTTCCTGGTCGTTCTGCTACTTGTTGAATGAATACTTGGCTTATCTTGTTGCCCATGAATATTGGAATTTCCTGTAACTCATATGATCTCAAATATCACCTTTGATTTTTACTTCCCGTTTATTAGCCATGATGGTGCCACTTTGTTATGGACTGTATATAATATTGTAGTAAGAGTATTGTTACAAGACTTATTTTTCTTTATGTCATTATACTTAGGTTGAAGCCTTCTTCCTTATTTCCTCAGCTAGTCTTTCGGGGTAGTACATAGTGGAGACCCTCTGACTCCTGCAAAGCTACGAGCTTATTACTTCGCATACCCGAAGGAATCTTTGATGTTCTTACTCGCCTATAATTATCCTTAGTTATATACCTCCATGCCCTTGTACTCGTAGGGTTGCTTCTGAACTGAAATTTTGAATGTCTCCCCAGTGGCACTGTTTTTTATTTCTAGAACACTTATACAGTACCTTTAACTACTTCAACTCCTATCTGAATATTTTTCAACAATTGCGATCTCGTATCTGCGAGACTGGATTCCCTGTGTTGGGGTTCACTATGTTTATCTTACATGTTCTTTAGATTTATTTGTATCCTCTTGTCTAGACATAACTAGACTCTTCCTGAATCCACTACAGACTACTCGTTGGACCATTCTCATATCTATATTCTGCGTAACCCCTCTTGGGTTATGTCCTTTGTCTTAACTTACCTCTCGTACTGGCTCCTTATGTATCGAGTGTTCATTCCCATATTTTTATCAGTATCATCTGGTGCAGAACCCTTATTGCCTCTCCCCGGTGTCATGCTTGCATAATGTTCTGGAGTCGTATCATATCTGTAGGATCTGAATAAATGCAATATCATTCCTTTCACTTTTTTATCGCAATCTTTCTTTACTATTCCATAGTTACCTCTTCATCTTTGGCGTCTTTTCACATCTTTACTGACATCTTACCCGCCTTGCGGTAACCCTTCTGTACCAAGGATAACTAAAGTTCTTATGCACGAGGGTGACACCTAGTGTAACTGGCACACTTAGTCCCTTAAGCTTAACTTTGCTCACAGTGCTCTCTTTAGGGAAGCGTCTTTCTGAATGACCTTTAAGGGTTATTCTTATGTTGTCCATTCTATTATCGTCGGAACGTGATCTCTAAAATTTTCATGGTGTCGTCTATTGTCAAATCATTCGGTCCCTAATTCATATTCATTTTATCTTGTTCACCAGCTCATACTAATTTCTATTATTCCGAGGTCTAACTTTTCCTTATGGTAATTACGTTGGAGTCACCAACTTATTTCTCGAAAAAATGATATGACTTTATGGCTTATACTCTTCTATTGATTCAAGGCATGTCTCTTCTTGTGTTTTCCTTCACTTGACTATAGACTCTATCCTTGTGTCATATTTTTATTTACCGTTATCACCCATATATCACATCTTACTCATGATGCTTTATTTACTCTCTTCTTATTCTCCGGATAATATTTTTATCTGTCACTTTATTCTGAAAACTTCAACAAAATGTTCTTTCACTTTTAGCTCCCCTTGCTTCATCTCACTGGCTCTTCGGGTCATCTAACATTCTCGCTTTTTTTACTAGGGACTGGAGTCATACTAAGGTAAATATTTATCTCTTCTAGGATTCCACTGCCTATCTTCTAAAATTTTTGAACATTCCAATATTCATATCTGGTTATACCATTCTAGAGTGCACCATCTGGATGTCTCACAAGGAGAACTATTACCATATTTTGCACTATCCTTCAGATATGTTAGATAATGATAACAATCCATCCACCATTTTTGGGTTACTCTAACCCCAGCTGGATCCTAATATCATATCCTTCTCTTAAACTATATTTGTTGTCTCCCATAGGGCATAATTGAGATGGGTGTGGTAACTCAAAATGCTTATATTTCTCTGCCTGAATTGTAAATACTGATAATCTTCATTAACTATGTACCTCGTGCCCTTCTTCATCTTGCTTCTTTTACATGCCAAAACTTGTATCTACCTTTTGATTCTATTATTTCTTTTTACCATATGGGTGGGTAGATATTCTTTCCTTAGGGACCCTTATCAAGAAGCTTACACATCTTAGAACACGCATGATATGTTGAAGACCTCACATTTACTCATCATAAGCATGATGCAAAATCGAGTTCCTCTTACTCAACTCTTCCACAGCCACATTCAATCTCTTAGCAACTGTTTTTTGAATGTAGGTATCGTTGTATTACGAATAAAATAAAATTTAGAAGTTTGAATTCTTATAACTGAGCTCTACCACACGATCTAGAGTAAGAAGAAAGAGTGACAATCCTAAATTCCCTGTAGCCTCCTGCTTATAAGTGTGGTGCACAACACACCCATAAACAAGACTCTACTAGATACGGCTTGTAAACTTCCTAGGACAGAACTGCTCTGGTACCACTTTTGTTACGACCAAAACCGTAGGGCCGCGACGGGCACCCGGTGCCTAACTCAACCAAGTACCAACGCAACGTATCCTTCTTATCATACTATCATGGGTAAATGAACTGGAAAGGCTGTCATGAGATAACTAGAATTAAACATAAGAGAATACTCGACATGGGATGACCCAACATGATATAGAAGCTTATGCATGCTACATACAGGCCTATAAGGCCGACATGATCATTTGTATACTCAAAACATAGGCCGACAAGACCATACAAGTATCCATATACATGACATCTGTCTACAAGCCTCTAAGAGTACATAAATGTCATAAAGGTTGGGATAGGGCCCCGCAATACCAATCAATACATGTCCAAATCATACTGACCAAATAGGCAACTCCGGAGCAAGTGGAGTGCACAGACACCTTCCGCTGAGCTGATAGCGTAATAAGAGAACTCTCAAACTGTCTATCGGGACCTGCGGGCATGAAACGCAGTATTCCCAGGCAAAAGGGATGTCAGTACAAATAATGTACCGAGTATGTAAGGCATGAAAGTAGTATATAAAAGACAAACAAGAAACATGGAGTAAATAACTCAACCTGTAATTTTGAATAGCTCTGTGAATCATGAAAAATTTATAATATCATGCATATGCATATAAATGGCATACCATGCATAGTTATATGCGTACATAACATAATCAATCCTCTATGGGCGAAATCATCAATGTATATCAGCTGATCAGGTGGTGGTACGTATATAACGCCATAACCTTTCCCCCATACCCCATATACATATAATATAAGCGCATATAACGCCATGTGATCATGGGTCAATATATATGTATAAATGAATGCAGTGCATAATGAAATAAGTCAATAAGATCTCTCGGAATGTCATGAGACCCATGAACAGACGATATGATAGTAGGACATATGGGAAATCAAGAACGTAGGTAACCCTAGTACTTCTAGGAATAAAATCATTCTTGAAATTGGCGTGCTTGCTCGTTTCATTGTATGATATGAATCAGGCCAAAAGGAAAGAAGGGATAGCCTTAACATACCTGTATGATCTCTTCCTTATTACTCACCCAAGATCAACACAACTTAATTTTTATCGTCAATCACTTGTTTTTTATCTTTTCTTCTTCAATCAACTTAATTAACACCTAGAAAAGCTTAACAACAGCAGCCACAACATTATCAACTTATTGCTCACAATTTCCAGCCACCACTAATCATATATTTAGCCACAAAAAAATCCAACCAAAAAGACAGCCATATCCCTTGTTCTTTCAAGTGCTATCTTATGGTTTTTCACTCAAACAACACAACCAACACAAGATTAACCTTAGGTACAATCAAGAAGATATTATACATACCTTGGACAGCAGCTACAACTTGAAACCCTATCTCAACTTAGCTCACAATAACCTTCAATCACACCACAATATCATAGAAGCATTCTCTTGTAGTCTTTAACACCTTTGATGATGATTTGAGTTGATTCCCCTTGAGTTTGGTTCTTGGGATCTTGGGATATGTTAGGGAGGGTTTTGGATTGCTTTTGGATGAAATTCGTGTGAGAAATGACCTGAAATGAGTTTGAAACATCTTTTAAAAGACGTAAGGTTGGTGGCCATCTCAAGTGGGTCCCAACCGAGTTGCTTGCGAAGTCTCGCAAAAATGCGGATATCTCTCTACTCCGACATCGTATCGACAACGGTTTGCAGCGTTAGAAACTAGATACATGGAGCTTTGATTCAATATAAAGATCTCCCTGTAACTCTCAATATATTGGGAGAAAATGGCCTCTTACCCTGGCCTATAAACCAGCCAGTTTCTTCGAAGTGCGGCGACGTGACTTGGCGACCCTAATTTAAAAATTTATATTTCTCTACCCCGATATCATATGAATAAATGGTTTCGACCATTGTAAACTTGGTTCAAATATGTTCAATGTTCATTTTTTATGATATTTGTCCCAAAATGACATCATAAAGCTTACGAATTTAATTTCTCAAAACAGCTCATTACAAGGCAAATCTTAGCTCGATATTTCCGCAACTTATATATGATTTTTCCCAAACTTTATATATCATATCCAAACATCATATATAGTCATATAATGATTTAACTCATTTAAATTATGTTTAACAAGTCTCATATTCATCTTAACTTACTTAAGACTTCGGTAAACCTTTCTTATCCTTGTAGAAGAAATTCGTTCTTTTTGAGCTTACGTTGATAATCCTATAATGACAGTGACGTCTGAAGTAAAGGGTGTAACAACATGTCCCCTTAGAAATATTTTTCCCTAAATGATAACTCTTAAAGGCTTGCGAAAATGGGACGTAACATCATTAAATCACTTTGTATACTTTCAGAGAGGATCTCACTTTCAAGCTTACATCAATTGACGTATGGTGCACTTTCACGTACAAAAACATGGGGTGTGACAGTCACGACCCAATTCCCACTATAGGTCATGATGGCGCCCAATGTTCGCTGTTAGTTAAGCCAACGGTGAAATATCAATTCAATTATTCATTTTGTTATTTTTGAAATCATAAGTTTTATAAAATCATGAATACTTAGAATATTAGTAAAATATAAAATAAAAGATGACAATACCAAGCTGAACCATAAACAACCATTAGAATATTCCAAAAACTAGTGTCACAAATGCATGAGCATTTACTAAGGAATACAATAATAATACAATATCTGTCAGGAATATAAAATAGACTGGATAAAGTAAATAAATAAGATGTAGACTCTGAGGGCTGCGGTGCGTAGCAAAAAATATAGCTCACCCTAAAGTCCCCTCAGCAGTTGCGCCAATGCGGCAAGATGACTATCAAAGGAACCTATCAGATCCTGAACATTTAGTGCAGAAGTGTAGCATGAGTACGTAAATCAATGTATACCCCGTAAATATGTAGCCTAAACCCGGAGAAGTAGTGACGAGGGGTCGACATCGACACTTTCTAGTGGTCCAATAAATAAGATGCAGGAACCATAAGCAGACATGAAATACAATAGGATTAATAGAATAAAAAACAGTAATCAACAGGAGCCTTTAACAGAATATCAATTTAAAATTTGCATATAGCACATGCCATCTCAACAAATAAGAATCGTCAAATAAATATCCGATCTCTGGTCACAATGGAATATCATGTAATTTCCAAGTCCCCAATCAAGAGGGTAATCTCGTGGGTATTCGGACTCCTAGCAATTTTACGCGGTGACTTATGTTGGGTGTTCAGCTCGAACCATATAGTCGTGTACAAACACTGCTGAGGTCGTATGGCCCAATCTATGGTTGCATATCACATATATACATATATTGTTGAGGCATTCGGCCCGATCCCCAGATAGAGATGAAACTTATCGAACTACAGGCTATGTGTTTGTAAACGGGAACGTAAAGTAATCATGACTTTCTACCAATTTCTGAATATCTTGCCAACAACTCAAGGTAATGAGATTCTATCTAACATGATCTCTAATCACATTTCATTTATAAGTCTTAGGTAATTAAACTAACAAGTTGAATTCAAATAATACAAATGTTGCATGATAAAGTCCTAAGTCTACCCGGACATAAATATGATATTAGCTACGTACGTACACTCGTCACCTCATGCATACATGCCCCCCACAACAAGTAGCACATAACAAATACACAACTACGGGATAGTTTCCCCCTCACAAGATTAGACATGAGACTTACATCGCTCCGAAATTCCAATAACTGACTCCAATGCCTCTCTAACTCATTGATTTTCCAAAAATAGCCAAACAACATGCAAACCAATAAAAATATACTCCAACCCGCATAACTAATTAATTTATAACAATTCCAAATTCCGCTCGAAAACTCAACAAAGTTAATCCTCAGGCATACGTGCCCGAATTCTGAAAATGTTCGAAGACTTTACCCATAACGCCACGAACTCAAATATATGATTTATTCCAAATTTCATGTCCAATTTCGTGGTCAAAATCCAAAAATAGGATTTCTAGGTTTTTCTTCAAAAATCCAACAATTTTCACAAATTTCCATGTTAAATCCTTATAGAATCCACGTAAACTTATAATATATAGGAATTACTTACCTTGCAATAGATGATGAAAATCTCCCCTTAAAGCGCTCTAAAAATTGCCCAAAGCATGTGAGAAGTTGAAGAAATGAGCCAAAACCTGAAATAAATTAAAGTCTGCCCAGGCCCTTCCTCTTCACGATCGCGGAAGTACCCTCGTGATCGTGAAGCCCAAAAATCCGCAGACAAAAATCCTTCTTCGCGTTCGAGTTTGCGTCCCCTACGTCGCATTTGCGATGCCTCCAGATCCTGATGCTTTGCGTTCGCGGTCACTCAGCCGCATTTACGAAGGCTTAAAACCTCCAGGCCCCCAGCTCACCATCCTACTATGCGTTTACGACTCCCTGTCACGTTCGCTAAAGGAACCTCAGATTCTTCTCCGCATTCGTGACCCCTGTGTCGCATTCGCGATGAATAAATTCCCAGCAGCAAAAAAACTTCTTCGCGAACATGTGAGACCCTTCGCGTTCGTGTAGAACAAAACTAGACACCAGCACCAGCAGTGGCAAAACAAAGAAAAATGATCTAAAACCACTCCGAATCACACCCGAGGCCCTCGGGACACCGTCCAATCACACCAACAAGTCCCAATACCTTTTACAAACTTATCCAAAAGCTTAAAACGCCATGAATTACATATAAATTGCGAATCGATGATCAAAATCCTTCTTTCATCTTTCAAAGCTTCAAACTTCGACGAACGCATCTGAATCATATCTTAACATCCCGTAATGACACCAAACTTTACGTATGAGTCAAAAATAATAATACGAACCTATTCTAAGGCTCGAAAACTCAAATGGGCATCAATACCGTCAAATTCCACTTCAAATCAAACTTTCCAAAATGCCAACTCTCCACAATAAGTGCCGAAATGCTCTCGGACCAACCAATACTCAACCCGAACGTATGCCCAAGTCCGAAATCATTGTACTAACCTATTGGAACCTTCAAATCCCAATTCTGAGGTCGTTAACTCAAAAGTCAAACCTTGATCAACTCTTCCAACTTAAAACTTTTGAATTGAGAATTTTCCTTCCGAATCAACTCTGAACTTCCCGAAATTCAATTATAACAACACGTACAAGTCATAAACTATGAAGTGAAGCTACTCAAGGCCTCAAACTGCCGAACAACATGCTAGAGCTCAAAACTACCGGTCGGGTCATTACAATGCCTTTTGTGAAATGACAAATCAATCCAGATTAAGACACCAAGGATTCAGAGCAAAATACTTTCCTAGCCTTTTCTTCTATTTTAGATGGAAATCAACCACAACATCATTGAAATTAGCATGGTCATGGGAGCGCCCCACAAGATGAAACAATGGTGGAGAAATATCCGGCGAGAACATGGAGATGGATTTAGGACACATCTCAGAGCACTAACTGTGTTGATGAATGTCCGAGCCGATAGAGTACTTACCAGGTTGTTGATTGAATTCTGGGATCCATCCAAGGTGGTTTTTAAGTTTGTTGACTGTGAGCTAACACCAATGCTCGAGGAAGTTACCACCTTTACTGAGTTGACATTCACCGGACGAAAGCCTATATTTCTGGTTACCATGTCGGGTCATAAATTTCTCTATGCATTGGGGTTGAAGAGCAACAGGAACCTAAGGAACGTCAAATACAGGTGGATAAGTCTAAACTAGTTGTTAGATAAATTTGGGCATCGGGAGAGTTATGATCTACATCTTGAGAAGTTTCAATGTGATAGGGAAACGTGGGAGAGCCTACCCCCTTGAAATTCTCTTTGGCATTATTGGGGCTTCTGGTTTTTCCACAACAAAAGGAGCGGATCAACATCAATGTGCTACCTCTGGTCTTGGCCACAATCCGGGGGAATTTTCATATCACTCTTGTCCCGGTGTTGTTGGCAGATATGTTTAGGGCTCTATCAACATGTTCAAGGGGATATGACTTATTTAAAGGTTCAATCTGCTGTTGCAAATATGGGCTACGGAGCATTTCTTACAAAAAGTACCGATAAACAATTACTTCGTCGGCACTGGCAATATTATCCGCAGTCATGAAGAGAGAATGAAGCACTGGGAGGCACCACATGGTCAAGAATAATGGCGGGAGTTTTTAACTCACCTAACTAGAGATTTCATCAACTAGAAGCTTTCTTGTCTAAGAGACAGAGCAATCATCGTGGGGGCGGAGAAATATTTCATGGAGCTGATAGGTTTGGAAGAAATTCAGTCATATGCACCACTGAGAGTCCTGAGACAGTTCAGTCTGGTCCAAGACGTACCCCTTTGATCTCGAATGGCTTCGTTTGAGGATGACTACAATGGAAAAATTCCAATTCTGAGGGTGAGACAACTTCAAGACGAGTGGAGTGACTTGATTACGATGAATTTGGGACAAAACGCATAGTGTACGCCCAAGTACTTTGTGTGGATTACTGAAGAAGATCAGTTGACCATGCCTAGTCAGGAAGAGGTAGCCTGGTTGGAAGACTCGAGAGCAGCTTTGCAGAATCAAAAAAGGAAAAGAATCAATGAAACCATAGAACAAGGAAACAATATCATGCAAGCCGATTCCAAATCGGATTAGGATAAAATCGAGCAAACCCTAACTCGACAAGGGGATCAAAATAGCCAAGAATCCCGTTAAATCAAGCCCATGCGACCTTGTTTTGGGTGTATCAATTCAAGACTAGGGTAACCATCCAGAATCGGAGCCAAACCAATCTCCCGGTGATTGACTTCCATAGATATCTCAGTATCAAGTGAACAATATCAAGAAAACAGGGAAGAATCATTGTCAGACCAAGAAAAGGAAAGGAGATACGGAGGATCTCCATATTATCCTAGGTTTAGGCCAGAATTCTTGAGGTGAGGCGGCTAGGTTTCAGAAGTGAGGGAGAGAGGTGAAGAGAGAAGAGAGGCGGCTGGTGAGAGGGGAAAATGATTTAAGGTTTGGGGTCGGGTAAAATAAGAAAAGAGGGGAGTTTTTTTGGGTCTTTGATCATTAAGATCAACGGCTGGAGATTAAAATAAAAACGGGACGGTTAACAGGTCATCTGGTTGGGTGTGGGATACTGGGTCGCATGGTATTGGGCTCAAGGTGTTGAGTCAAATGTTTTGGGCCTCTTTGGTCCAATATTTAACCTACTATTGGGCTGGTTTTTAAAAATATAGGAAATTAAGTAAATAAATTATAAAAAATATTTAACAAATATGTAAAAATGCCATTTATGAAATTAAAGACTTAAAAATAAGAATTAAGATTATAAAAATGTAAGAATATTATTTTGAAATAAATAATATAATAAATCAAATTTGTGGAAAGTATAGGATATTATTGTAAATAAAGCATAAATAATATAAAGTATAATAAAATCATAGAAAGGGCTATAAAATACCAAAGAATGCACTTAAAATATCATAAAATATATGTAAATACTTTGACCAATTAGTTAGTCATAAAATGATTTTAAGAAAATAATAGGTAAATTATTTATCATTAATGATAGCTTTGCCTACTTGTTTATATTGTTATGTACCTGTTTACATCTTTATTTTGAATCTTTATTTCATATATCCCCTAGTAGTTTTGCTCTAGTTTTGCACATTTTCTTTTTGACCTTTAGTTGTAGATTATAATCCCCTTTAGCTCTTTCATTGTATTTCTTCACCTACTTTTCTGTTATTTAGTTGTAGATTATAGTTTTCTTTAGTTCCTTTATTTTATTTCTTCACCTATTTTTCTGACCTTTAGTTATAGATTATAGTTCCCGTTAGTTCCTTTATTCTTTTTCTTCACCTATTTTGCGACCTTTAGTGGTAGATTATATTTCGGTAATTCATTTTATTTTTGTCACTTGTTTTTGGGATAGTACTTGCATAGTGACTCCTAGATTATAGTGGCTTTGGTAAACGATGGTAGGATAAGGTCTTGTCCTTGGGGGTGTCAGCGCGGGGGAGAGGGTGCAGGGGGGTAAGAGGACTAAGGGAGCTACTAGGCTGAGAGTGGGGTCTTGGAACATAGGAACTTTGACTGGAAAATCTGTAGAGTTAGCGAAGATTCTCGATAAAAGGAAGATTAATATAGCTTGTGTACAGGAGACTAGGTGGGTAGGAGATAAGGTACGAGATATGGACAGGTTCAAACTATGGTATTCTGGGAGGGTGGGGGCAGGAACGGGGTAGGTATCTTGGTTGATAATGACCTCCGTAAACTAGTGGTGGAGGTTAGGAGGGTGAATGACAGGTTGATGACTATTAAGCTAGTTGATGGAGGTTTTACTTTGAACATAATCAGTGCGTACGCACCCCAAGTAGGCTTGATGAGGAAGTCAAGAGGCGTTTCTGGAAGGATTTGGATGAGATGGTGCGTGGTATCCTGCATAACGAGAAGCTTTTCATAGAAGGAGATTTCAACGGCCACATTGGAGAAACTTCTCGGGGGTATGATGATGTGCATGGTGGCTTTGGTTTTGTAGACAGAAACGGAGGAGGAACATCTCTACTAGACTTTGCTAGAGCATTTGATTTGGTGATAGCAAACTCGAGTTTCCAAAAGAAGTGGGAGCACTTGGACACCTTTCGGAGTTCGGTGGCCGAGACTCAGATTGATTATTTACTCTGCATGAAGTCCGATAAATTCTTTGCACAGATTGCAAGGTCATCCCGAGTGAGAACCTCTCGACCCTTCATAGGCTTCTGGTCATGGACCTTGAGATCACGAGGAAAAGGAGGAGGAAGGTGATGTATAGCCAACATAGGATCAAGTGGGGAGCTTTAATGGAAGCTAAAACACAGGAGTTGGTGTCAAGCTATTGACTATGGGGGCTTGGAGGAGTAGTGGGGACGCAGGCGCTTTGTGGACCACAACTGTGCAGTGCATTAGGGAAGCCACAAGAGAGGTATTAGGGGTCTCAAAGGGCTACTCTGGTGGTCATAAGGGAGAGTGGTGGTGGAATTGAGAGGTGCAAGGAAAAGTGAAAACCAAAAAGCAGCGTATCTAAAGCTAGTGGAAAGTGTAGACGAGGAGGAGAAGAGGGCGAATAGGGAGCATTATAAGTTGGCTAAGAAAGAGTCAAAGATAGCAGTTACGGTGGCCAAGACTGCTGCTTTTAGTCATTTGTATGAGGAACTCGAGGGCTGAGGTGGGTATAAGAGGTTGTTCAAGTTAGCCAAGGCGTGAGAAAAGAAGGCGCATGACTTGGACCAAGTGAAATGCATTAAGGACGAAGAAGGTAGAGTTTTGTTGGACGAGGGCTTATCCGTCGGATATGGCAGACCTACTTCCATAGTCTCTTGAACGAGGAGGAGGATAGGAGCATTGTACTGGGTGATTTGGAACTCTCCGAGAGTCGTTGTGACTTTGGGTATTATAGGCAGATTAGAGTTGATGAAGTTAAGGGGGCTATGCGTAAGATGAGCAGGGGCAAAGTGACCGGGCCGGATGAAATACCGGTGGAGTTTTGGAAGAGTGCGGGCAATGTAGGCTTAGAGTGGCTCACTAGGTTATTTAATGTCATTTTTAAAATGAAGAAGATGCCCGAAGAGTGGAGGTGGAGCACGATGGTTCCTATATACAAGAACAAAGGTGACATCTAAAATTGCAATAACTATCGTGGTATCAAGCTACTTAGCCATATTATGAATGTCTGGGAGAGAGTGGTAGAGCTAAGGGTGAGGAGGAGTGTGTCTATTTCCAAGAACCAGTTCAGGTTTATGCCGGGGTGTTCAACTACATAAGCCATCCACCTTGTTAGGATATTGATGGAGCAGTATAGGGAGAGAAAGAAGGATTTGCATATGGTGTTCATCGACTTAGAAAAGGCGTATGATAAAGTTTCGAGGGAGGTTTTGTGGAGATGTTTGGAGGCTAGAGGTGTACATGTTGCCTACGTTGGGTTGATTAAGGACATGTATGATGGATCAAATACCCGAGTGAGGACGGTGGGTGGGGACTCGGACCATTTTCCAATTATGATGGGGTTGCATCAGGGGTCGGCACTCAACCCTTTTTTGTTTGCTCTAGCGATGGACGTACTGACACGCCACATCCAAGGGGAGGTTCCATGGTGCATGCTATTTGCAGATTATATTGTATTGATTGACGAGACGCGAGATGATGTGAATGCGCAATTAGAGGTATAGAGGCAGACCCTGGAGTCTAAAGGTTTCAAGTTGAGCAGGACCAAGACATAATACTTGGAGTGTAAGTTCAATGGCGAGACTCAAGTAGGGGAAGGGGAGGTTAGGCTGGACTCACAGGTCATCCCTAGGAGGGGAAGTTTTAAGTACCTTGGGTCTATTATTCAGGGGGGTGGGGAGATTGATGAAGATGTCACACATTGTATTGGAGCGGGATGGATGAAATGGAGACTCGCTTCCGGTGTTTTATGTGATAAGAAGGTGCTACTGAAACATAAAGGTAAGTTCTACAAAGTGGTGGTCAGGCCAACGATGTTGTATGGGGTTGAGTGTTGGCCAGTCAAGATCGCTCATATCTAGAAGATGAAGGTAGCGGAGATAAGGATGTTGAGATGGATGTGCGGGCACACCAGGTTAGATAGGATCTGAAATGAGGTTATTCGTGATAAGGTAGGTGTGGCCCCTATTGAGGACAAGATGCGGGAAGTGCAGCATAGGTGGTTTGGTCATGTGAAGAGGAGGAGCACAGATGCACCGGTGAGGATGTGTAAGAGGTTGACATTGGAGGGCCTACGGAGATGTAGAGGTAGGCCAAAGAAGAGGTAGGGAGAGGTGATTAGGCAAGACATGGCGCATCTTCAGCTGACCGACGACATGACCCTTGATAGGAAGATATGGAGGTTGAGGATTAGGGTAGTAGAGTAGGTAGTCTAGAGTGTTCATAACAGTAGTATTGGCACGTGGTCTCGCTTTCTGTTGATAATAGGTTTTTGTGATTAACCGTTATTTTCTTTCATTGTTGATCACCTTACTATCTTGTTGTTTTTATTCTGCTTTTATATGGCTTTTTGGTACTATCCCTTCTTGTCTATATTTTTCATTAATGTGGTGCTCATTCTTTCCTGAGCCGAGGGTCTATTGGAAACAACCTCTATATTCTCACAAGGTAGGGGTAAGGTCTGCATACACACTACCATCCCTAGACCCCACGGAGTGGGATAATACTGGGTATGTTGTTGTTGTTGTTGTAACATGCTAAAATCAATCCAAACACTTATAATATATAATGAAAAGATTATAATAATTTAGAAATGCTATAATAAAATGATAAATTAATATTTTAAGTATTTCATAGAGCAATAATGCAGGAACAAATCGTATAAATAATACTTAAAATATTAAAAATATATTATAAAAATATAACAACCCACAAAGGTTAAATGGAAAACTATGAGGACAAAATTGAGTATCAACAGTTGTCATGTCTGCATGCAACCAAGAGAAACAATCTGTGTTAGCACATAAAAGTTTGATCAACTGTCATGACCCAAATTTTCCCACCTTAGGATGTTGTGATGGCACCGAGTCTCTAAGACTAGGTAAGCCTAACATTAATAATAACTTAACAGAAATAATCAAACAGAAATACTAAAGCAACTGATAAACTCATATAAGCTTCCAAATAGGATCACAATCACAACTCTCCCAAAACCGGTGGAACTAAGTCATAAGCTCTACAGAATAATTTAGAATATCAACTACAACACTGTCTTAATGAGAAATTCAACAGATTGAAAAGATAAGGGAAGGTGACTCCGAAGCCTGTGAACGCCGAGCAGGTATACCTTGAAGTCTCGAGATGACAGCTATAAATCAACACTAACGTCCCTGGATCTGCACAAAAAGATATGCAGAAGTGTAGTATGATTACATTACAACAATACCTAGGAAGTATCAAGCCTAACCTCGGTAGGGTAGTGACAAGGCCAGGTCAAGACACTTACTAGGACATAATAAATAGAATGAAAACATAATAACGAGAAGTAATGAAAGGTGGAGAAATAAATGATACGAAACAAGTCAATAACATAGACTAAAGACAGAATTGTAGGCATGGAGATAACACAGAGGAAGCAATTAAAGAGAACCACAATAGCCAAATACGGACAAAACTGATAAGACAAGGAAGAATAAAAGCAACAAGGAGTGTTTTACCAATAAATACTTTCAACTTGAGATGCACAACAGGAATCACAACCAAGGTATCGCCTCGTACACAACAAGAATCGCAATCGAGGTACCGCCTCTTATATAACAAGAATCACAACGGAGGTACCACCTCGTATAAAATAAGAATTGAAACCGAGGTACCGCCTCGTATAAAACAAGAATCGCAACCGAGGTATCGCCTCATTTATAATAAGAATCACAACCGAAATACCACTTCGTATTCACTTTTCACAATTTCAATCACAATCTTTCTTTATATCACCGCGGGAGCCTTACATTTAGCTTTAAAAATTATTGTTTTCCCAAAATAGCTACCCGCATTTTAGCCCATCTTATCACACTGCGTGGCTTCAAGTAGTTCCCCTACTAGCAACACGCGTATAAAGCCCACCTTATCTCACAGCATGTGTATCAACCCCAAGCCTTATACCACCACATGCATATCAATATCATAACATAATTACAACTCGCACCACAAGTGTCCATATGCCACAACTTGCCAATAATCAACAATATCAATGTTTCCAAAACAATAGCCCATGGCTCAACCACAATGTTTGCAAGAATATCAACATCAACAATAATAATGAAATATCAACAATAACAATGAATGTGAATTGCTCAACAAGGGAGATATCTCAATAATTAATAGTTTTGCCTCAATGTGATAACAGTGTCACGCCCCAACCTTGGGGAGCGCAACCGGTGCTCAACCGAGATACCTTGGTCGAGCAAACCTGCACAATGTCATCTACCCAACTCACCCATGAATAAAGAGGAGATACATTTCATTAATTAAACAATAAGAGGTCATGTGAACAACACCAGTTCATTTCCATAAGTTGCGTCATTAGCAAGTCTCCAAAATAGTACACAATCATAGTCGAAGTAGAATAGGTGATACAATTACAACACTTTTAGTTTAACTTTCCCAAAACAAGGTATAACCCACACTATGTCTACAGAGCCTCTAACAGAAACAAAAGAGTGCTACGACAGTGCCGGCAACAAGGCCTCGGCTATACCTCAAAATGCTATACACAAGGGACAAGAGATGCAAAACCCCGGAATGAAGTGGGGCTCACCAAGTCAGCTGAGGAGAGGGTGTTATGCTATCACTGCTCAATGTCGCCTGCTATGGAACCACCTGCATCCATTAAAGATGCAGCACCCCCGGCAAAAGGGACGTTAGTACATATGGAATGGTACTAGTATGAAAAACTAAACACCCCCTCAATAGAACGAGTAACAGTACGATAAGAAAGAAAGATGGAATCAATGAGGGCCTCAAACAATATTAAAGTATCAAATTAGGAGAAAGGGTAAATTTCAAGCATGTTTCAACATTTGAAGTTGGAAGATCTTTAGTACCAATACATCACCGTGCTTTTAACATGGAGTTTGATCTCAGCCCGATCGGCTAAGCTGTCTCGCCACAATGTTGTGTGGGTCGACGTCACGTCACATTTTCGCTACCAATCATCTCATCACATTTAAGGGAAATTATCTCAACACATCAATCTCATCCCGTATTCGGGGGAAAACTCTCACCACCTCACATGGGGATTTTACAACTCACTCACTCCTACACCGGCACGTGTAGTTTTGGGGTTAGGTTATTTCAACCTACCCTTCCTCGGTGACTAAACGATACTCCCAAAGCATTTATTATATAAAGGGTTTACAAGTTATTTTATAATCTTTCACATATCTTTCCATTTTCATTGGCACTAGTGGCCATAATTTTAATGTCATTCTCAGCACGTCGGTCGTATTTCACATTCCATACTCACCCTATAACTTTAAAGTGTTATTATGGATTATCATCAATAAGAGAATTTCAAATCAAGACTTTAAGCACACATATGATCAAACAAGAGTCTTAGGCACATTGAGTTTCTCTCCCACAATTAGGCATACTAGCTTGCAATTGAAACATGATTTTCAAAGCAGAACACCTTTGGTACATTGATCATACTAGATTACATCCTCGGAGGGGATCATGATATGATAGGAATATTTGGGACACATTTTGGATACATACATCTTTCAACACAATACTTATTTTAGAATTATCAAATCTCTTGGGAAGGACTCGGGACGTGAGACATAACAAATTGAGCCAACCATAATCGCAAATTACGAGGACGTCATGGAAATCGATTTTACAAGAGGAGTTTAGCCAACATACCTTGTTTGAACTTCCTTGAATTACTATAAGGTTCTGAAACTCTTAGCGACTTCAATATAATTAAAGACACGATAAAATTCAACTATAATTAGGAAGATACTCGGGGTTTTAGCTCATTTGAGCATTTTATCAAGCACTAGGTGTGCATTAAGGTTTCAAGGTCCTCCTATGATGAGTTCCTTTACCCCACAATCAATCCCTACTTCAATAGGCCACCCACAATTACTCCACAACCTCCCTACCATCTTTATTAACACATGCATAAATAAATAATAACTCTTAACCTCAAAACCTTCTTCCACATTACATGTTCCCAACCCAACTTTCGAAATTGAAGGTTAGGGCTAGAATCTTACCTCTTGGACGAAGACCTTGTGAGTTTTTCTTGTGAATTCTCCAACCTTTGATCAAGGATTGATGAGAAATTAGCTTAGGGACTTCCTTTCTCACTCTATGTCACTTCCTCTCTCTAGAAATATCAGACTTTCTCTTTACAAATGATCCCTAATGACTATATATCGAAATAGGGTCGGGTTATGAAATTTGAAAAAATGAAGCCTCGATGCAGATCTGCGACGGCATAACACTCATGTGATCCACAAAATGGACCGCATAATGGCCCTCCAGAACTGGGCATTTCTGTGCAGGTATGCGACAGGTCTGCAGACCAATTCTACGGTCGCATAAAGGACCACAGAACCTCCTTCCGAAATTTCTCATGCTAGCTTCTGCGATGGATGTTCTGCCCACGAAACGTTTATGCAGTCACATAATTGACAGCAAAATAACCTCCAAAATTTGCCCATTTCTGTGCTTCACTCTGCGGCTAAGCTACGGTCTGCATATCAGTTCTGCGGTCGCATAATGGACCGCAGAAATGCCCTGATCTGCAACAATTGTTTCTTCAACTCCCCAACACTCTATTCAACCCAAAAAGTCCGTACTGTTCTAAATCCTCAAATGCATTAGCCCACCTCGGCACCACGAAACCCCGGGCTTTAGGCTAAATTTTTCGGGGCCTTACAAACGGCTTTCATAACTTCAACACCAATAACTCAACAAGAAGTTATTTCACGAAATAATAACTTCAATTACAAGTAAATCAACAATTGAGGATGTAGCAAGGCAATAAGGAAAGCAGTAACCTCAACTAAAACATAAGAGTAAAGTATCAAGTAAGATGTAAAACAAGTGTTAACAAAGTCAAATAAGGCATGTAAGGATATATTAACACAAGTAAGAGTAGATTGACAAAGAGAATTAAAACATGATGTGACAATTCAATTAAAGGCATGGAAAGAGTCTAAATAACTTAAACCGGTCAAATACAACATATAACCCGTGTACCCGCTCGTCAACATCCGTACACGGCTTTCACATAACATAATTTTCACAAATAAACCAATTCCTAAGGGGTAGTTCTCTCACAAAAAACCCTCTTACCTTCATGAATTTACTTATCACTTGTTTGAAATAGCATAATACTCATAATCTCAAGATAATCTTGTCTTTGAGCCGATGTCAATTATCTTACGACAAATCCAACGTACAACACTACGGGGTGTAACATCGTTGTAATACTGCGGAGTGTAACACTGAGGGGCTCGTGTGAGTTTCGGCTAGGTTTGGGTTGTGTTGTGCTCATTTTTTATGTTTCGACGTCGTTTCTTCAAGCATAAATGGTACCACATTAGGCAAATGAGCTCCAACTTCTGTTTTAAATGAAACTAAGGGTGGCAAGTGGGCCGGGCCCGGTCCTAAGTGGGCTTCGCGGGCCCGGTCCTAAGTGGGCTTCGCGGGCCCGATCCTAAGTGGGCCAGTCCTATGCGGTCCGGTCCTAAACGGTCCCGGGCTTCGCAGGCTTATTACTGGAATCGGCTCGGGACCGGGACCACGAACTAACGGTCCCAGGTTAAGTGAGCCGGTCCCGGGCCTAAACGGGCCCAATAGAAACTTTGTATTTTTAATTTTTTTTTTTATTAGAAGTTAGAGAAAAAAAATAGTAATAAAGATATATAAGCTATATTCGATTTATATACTATATATACATCTTAAAATATATGTATATACTATATTATATATACATAGTATACATCTTAAAATATACTATATATACATCTTAAGATATACTATATATATATATAGTATAGTAGATCTTAAGATATATATACATCTTAAGATATATAAGCTATATATATATATATATATATATAGTAAGATGTATATATAGTATATCTTAAGCTATATACTATCGAATATGACTTATAAACTATATATATATATTATAGTATATATATAGTATATTATAGTATATATATATACATCTTAATATATATATATATATATATATATATATATATATATATATATATACACACACACACACACACACTATACTATATATACATAGTATATTCGATATACTCGATATACATATATATATACATCTTAAGATATATAAGCTATATTCGATATATTCGATATATTCGATATATTCGATATATATATATATATATATATATATATATATATGCTTATATATATACTATACTATACTATAATATATATACATCTTACTATATATAAACTATATTCGATTTATATACTATATATACATCTTAAGATATACTATATATACATGTATATCTACTATATATATATCTAGTATATCTAGTATACTATGTATATATATTATATCTTAAGATGTATATATAGTATAGTATAGTATATATAGTATATCTTAAGATGTATATATAGTATATCGAATATAATTTATATATATTAAGTTGTATATATAGTATATATATACTATACTATACTATAGTATAGTATATAAGCCGTATTCGATAGCATATATAGAGGCTTATATATATATATATGTATATCGAATATAGCTTATATATCTTATGAGATGTATATATAGTATAGACTATAGTATAGTATAAATATAAGCTTATATATATATATATATATATATATATACTATACTATACTATACTATATTATACTATATGTATAGCTTAAGATATATAAAAAGACAAAAATATTGTAAAGAGATATTCAAATCAATGCGTTATATTTTTATTATAGCATTAAAAATTATGGCAATATCTTTCTTATGGGGTTTCTATATTCATATGCAACAACTAAACTTTCATACATGTAATTCCATCTAGTTGGACAAGGTTTAGGAACCTTTCTTTCTCTTAGGCCAAATTCATCGCATCTTTTAAAATATTCTCTAAGTCTACTTCTACGGTTTGAATAAAAAAGCCAATTAAGAGCCATTTTAACCTTTTTAATTTCAACATTTCAAATTCGCATACCATCACCCACAATTAAATGGTAAATATGACAAATACATCTAACATGAAAAATGTTACTAAATACAGGACTTAGTAGAGTGGTAAACAAGGCTACATCATTTGTGTTACTAATAGCATTATCCATTGAAACTGACATTATTTTATCACTAATGCAAAAATATCTACAAATATCTGCAATCGTGCTAGAAATAAACTGCCCTGTGTGACGTGGATTAATTATTCTATAAGCAATAATGCGCTTTTGCATTATCCAATGCTCATCAATCCAATGACTGGTAACAGTAAGGTAATCACAGTCATTACCACTTCTACCAATATCAGTTGTAATAGCAAGACGACAATTTATATGAGTAAATAAATAGCGCAAATATTGTTCATATTCATGTTTATATTTATAAATATCACTCTTTACGGTTGTGCGAGGAAAATCTTTATAAGTAGGATTATAAATTTTTCTAATATAATGCACAAAGTGGGGGTTAGAAGGAAAACTATAGGGTAAGCACATAACAGTGACCATTTTTGCCAATTCTTCCCGATCTTTTTTTGGATAATAATATAAAATACCACCGGTAACAATGTTAATTTCCGGTTGAAATTGATTTGACCCGGTACTAAGGTCAGCCTGACTAGGTGCACTTGTCCCCTCAGCCAAAGCTTTCATACGAAAATATATAGCTTTAGCTTGAGGGTGTAGCAATATGTGTCTAGTCAAACTTTCCTTTCCGTTCCCCCCCTCCCCGACTTCCAACATATTGAAAAACTAACTCTTTGCCACAAGTTTTACACTTAGCCCTATTTTTTTCTCTTAGTTGAGTAAAAAATTGTCAAACAAGAGATGTTTCTGCCCGTTTAGAAGGTTGTCTAGAAAAAGTAGGGGCACTAATAGGAGGGTCAGACGGGGGATCATCTAGATTATTATTAGTTGGGTTAACTTCAGGAGCAGGACTAGTGGGTGTATCATCATCCGGTTGCGTTTTATCAAAATCTATTTCTTCATCATCATTTTCATCAATAGTTGGATTATCATAAAGAGCATTCATATATTCATGGTTTAATTGTTCACCAGGTGCAATATTATGGCAAAATTGACTCTCGGTAAATTGTAATAAACTATTATCACTATCAAGAATATGAGGTGTAGGACGGGTAACATGTTTGGGTCGGGGAGCCGGGGGAAGTGGAGGAGGAACATATTGGCCACTAGATTCACCACTCTTCGATTTTCTCTTATTTTTACTAAGCATATTTTTTAAGGAATAAGCCATCTTAATTAATCAAGCAAAGTAAATAAAACAAACAAAATTATAATATTAAAACTTAAGAGTTGGAACGAGTTTACCGAATTGACGAATAACTTGTTGGAAATTGATTATCATTGAAGACTTCAATTCACCAACTTCACAATTGTTTCACAAATTGTAACAATAAAGTAAGCAATAGTAGCAATTATAGAAGTAAATTAGAGAGAGATTGATGATTTTGTAAGAAAAAATAAAATAATGATGGGGTATTTATAGTTGAAAATAGGAAAAAAGTATAATTATAAAAAGTTTGGGATTAAAACAAAGTTGGGGGGTTAAATGGCTATTTCATAAATAGCCAACGGCTATTTTTGACAGCCCAACGGCTATTTTTTTTTTTTTTAAAAAAAAATAGCCGTTGGGCCCGCTAGGCCCGCTAAGGGACCGGTCCGGTCCCGGGCCCTGGCGGGCCAAGCGGTCCCAGGCCTAACGGGCCCAAAATCATAGGACCGGCCCACGAGACCGGACCAGGCCCGCTAAAACCGAACCAAACGGTCCTGGCCCGTTTAGCCGTTTGGCCCGCGGTCCCGAGCCGGTCTCGGGCCTGGACCGGTTCACTTGCCAGCCTTAATTAAAACATTAGATCCGTATCGTAATTATGGAACTATAGCAACTAGAATCATCAAGTTTCGACATCGTATGAGGAATTTATGGTCATTTTACTAAGAATTGGGTTGCGAGATATTTTTTAGATTAATTATGAAATTGCCACTGAATTCGTATTTAAAAATCTGCATAATTTTCAAATATTGAAACCAACATATCTCCTTCATTATAAGGTCAAATGGAGTGATTCAAAATCCTAACTTGACTAAAATTTCACAAGGAATCCATTGAAGGCATCAAAAGTGATTTTCAGGATCTTTTGGCACAAGAAATAAGGTAGAACAACTGGGCAGAAATATTTAATATCGAGAGTTTGTTCATTTGGTCATATTTTGAGTTGGGGAGCTCGGATTTGTGCAATTTTGGAGGCAATGTTCACCACATTGATTGGGGTAAGTGTTCTATACTCGGTTTTGGTTATATTACATGAATCATTCTTCGCTTTTGGCATTTGATTGATGATTTCAAAGTGAAATTTGGAGTTTTTTGTCTAAACTTTCATAAAGTAAATTTTTGAGTTTTGAATATCGATTCGGAGTCGGTTTTGAGTGAAACTAGTATGGTTAGACTAGTAATTTAATGGGTTATTGGATTTTGCGAGTTTTGTCGGGTTTCGAGGTGCGGGCCCGAGTTTGACTTTTTGGTTGACTTTGGCTTTTGATTAAAGATTCAACCTTTATCGATTGGGTTTGTTTCCTTTGGTATTATTTGATGTTCTTTGAGTTGCTTTTGGCTAGTTTTGAGCCGTTCGGAGGTCGGTACGCGTGAGATGGTATTTTTAGAGTATTGTTTGGCTTGCTCGGTATTGGATTTGGCTTGTTCGAGGTAAGTAACACTTCTAAACTTGGTGTTGAGGATATGAACCTTGAATATACGTGTTATGTGTTTGGTGTTGAGGTGACGCACATGCTAGGTGACAGGAGTGTGGGCGTGCACCGTGAGAATTATGACTCGGTTGATTCTATGGTATTATGTAATTACCTAATCTTGTTTCAATCCATGAAATTTTTACGTGCTAGAGTAATTGAACATGAGGAAAACTCACAAGGTCTTCATCCAAGAGGTAAGGTTCTAGCCATAGCTTTCCATTCTTGGGTAGGAGAGTATTATTTATGCATTGTGTGCCAATAAGATTTGTGGGAAGGTTGTTGAGCTCAAATGGGTAAACCTTGGGTTGTGGGATGAAGGAATCCACCATAGGAGAACCTTAAATCATATTGTCCACCTAGTGTTTGATAAAATGCTTAAATGAATTGAACCCCCGAATATCTTCCTAATTATGATTCAATTTTGTTATGTTTCTAAATAGATTAAAGTTGCTAAGATTTCCGGAATGTTGTAGTAATTTAAGAAAAGCTCAAGCGATGTATGTTGGCTAAACTTCTCTCTTAGAATTGAATCCCACGATGTTCTCATAAGTCTCAAGTATGATGGACCAAGTTCTTATTTCTCATGTTCCAAGTTATTCACTATAAATTTGACTAATGTGTTGAGATTATTCCCCTTAATTGGGATGAGATTATTGCTAGCAAAGGGTGATGTATATCTAGACGGAATTATGGTGAGACGGCCTAGCCGATCGGTTCGAGATCGGACGCCATGCTGCGCACATGGTGGTGACTATGATTGTGATTGGATGTCCTTGGATGAGACGGCCTAGCTGATCGGGTCATGATCAGACTCCGTGCTAAAGTCGTGGTGGTATATCGGTACTAAAGATCTCCCAACCTAAAACATTGAAATCTACTTGAAAACTTATCTTGCTTCTAACTTGATGCATTGTTATTATTTTAGGCTTTCATTTTGATCGTATAATTGTTTCTCATTGTATTTTTACTCGTTCTATTGAGAGGGTGTTTAGTCTTACATACTAGTACTATTCCATATGTACTATTGTTCCTTTTGCCGGGGGCGCTGCATTTTTAATGGATGCAGGTGGTTCCACAGCATGAAGCATTGATCAGTGATAACAGTACACCCTCTCCTCAGTTGACTTGCTGAGCCCTACTTCTTCTTGGGGTCTTGTATCTCTTTTCCTCTATGTATAGTGTTTTGAGGTATGGCCGGCACTATCATATTACTCTTTTGTATATATTAAAGGCTCCATAGACATAGTGTGGGTTGTATTTTGGTATTGGGAAATTCAAACTATGAATGTGTAATGTAATAGTTTGGAGACTTATAAATGATGTAACTAATAGTAATGAATTGGTGGTGCTCACATAATCTTCTCATGGTCTAATTAATGAAATATGTCTTCACTTTATTCATGGGCAAGTTCAGGTAGAAAGCATCTAGTGGGCTTGCTTGACTGGGTTATCTCGGTTGAGCGCCAGTCGTGCTCCCCGAAGTCGGGGCCTGACAACTACGCCTAATTTTTCTACCACTTTGATGGCTACTGTTTTTGGCTACGCACGTACCTACGCAACCTATAGATATGAATTTTTTTGCTCTTTTTCTTCACTTTTTGCTCGATTTTGAATTTTCTAATTTATCCAAATCATGTTCAAAGGCCTTCAAATTTAGGAATTTAGGAATCACCATAGGATCAAACCCTAATGATTTTTAACATCAAATTCATGAATCGCATCAACTCAAATGGACTAAATTGTACTTTTTCTCTTGAACCCCCTTATGAACATGATAAACTTAATGAACAAGAAACTTTCCAAATTCACTTGTAGCCACTCAAATGACTACAAACCAACTTCTTTTGACGTATTTTCACATAGAGAGCAAACCCCAATCAATTTCAAATATCAATATGCATCAAGATCCATGAAATCAAAGATTCAACTAAAGAACATGAAGAACAATATTTATTGATTTTCATTTTTTTAATGGGATTTTAAAATAAAATCAAAGACTTAACTAGTGTATGTAGAAACAAACACTAATCCAAGCTCTAATACCAAATAATATGAATCTAAGTACGGAATTAAAGAAATTAAAGATAAGATAGAAATTGAGAATAGACCCAACAAAGAAGTAATTGTCAACCAATTGATATAATCAATTACCCAATAAATTACAATACTTAGTAGATGTAAACTATAGGACTACCCTCAAGATGAATGGAATTCCTCTTGTGAATACACCTTGCAAGAGTTTGAATCAACAAGTTGGAAACACATGCTCCTCACAATTCTTCAATATTCAAAGATAAGCTAAACTAGAAACGACCTCATCATATGTTATTTATACTAGGTCCAAATAAGGTAAGAAAGACATAAGGTGTCTAACTACTATGCCCACAAGGGAAATCTTATAACCCAAGTCTCCAATCATTGGCAAGTACGTCCTAGGTCCACATGCTTGCATGCAAAACATCAAGGGGGCTCACATGTGCACTTATCACCATCCACGTACCCTATGTGGTCTCCATGCTCCTCCAAGATCTCCACCCTCAACAGATTGTATACCTTCAAGGGCCTTCCACCATTGTCTTCCAATGCTTCCAAGATATCCCAATGCTTGGTGAAGAGGTGAAAATCTCTTAGTTACTAGGCTTGAGATCTTGTGAGTGGCCTAGACTCCATTGGTGTTCCTTGGGGTGTATCAGAAGGTGAGAAGGTTCATTAAGGGGTTGAATTTTGGTATCAAGATTGTTATGGCTAGGGAGGCAGAGAATGGGACTACACTCCTTCAGGCTATGGACATAGTGTGTATGATTGAGCGAATTCGGGGTTAGAGTAGGGAGGCCATGCTGATGAGGGGAAAGAAGCCCCAACATTCTGGTAGTTTCAGTGGTACCTCGTCTGGAGCTAGGTATCATTTTTGGAGAGGACATTCTCGTAGGCCAGTTCCTTTAGCATATCAGCCCGCTTGTGGTGCTCCAGCTCAGTCTTTATTCAGTTCATTACCAGCACAGCTTTCCTATCGTACTCCTTCAGTCCAGGGTTCTTCCATTGGGTACTCATGCTATCAGAGGCAGCTTAATATTTAGCATCCATTCTAAGCTCGAGGTTGTTTTGACTGTGGAAAGGTGGGGCATCTAAAGAAGGATTGCCCAGACATGGTAGAGGCACAATACCGCGGGGTTATAAGACCGTAACTCTACTGCCAGTTGTTGCACTACCGCCCCCACCATCTAGAGGAGGAGCTCAGGCAGTTAGGGGATGTCCTAGTGGTGGATATCAGTCAGGCGGAGGTTAGACCTGTTATTTTGCATTTCCAGCGAGACCGAAGGTGGAGGCTTCTGATGTAGTTATTATAGGTATTTTTCAGTTTGTCACCAAGGTGCATCAATTTTATTTGATCCTGGTTCTACATATTCCTATGTGTCATCATACTTTGCATCGCATTTGGATTTGCCCCGTAGTTCTCTTGACATCCATGTTCATGTATCTACACTTGTTGGTGACTCTATTATGGTGGATCATGTGTATAGGTCTTATTTGGTTACAAATGGGGGTTATGAGACTAGTGTTGATCTCCTATAACTTAGTATGGTGGACTTTGATGTGATTTTTATGTATGGATTGGTTATATCCGTATCATGCTATCCTTGATTGTCATGATAAGATAGTCACGCCCCGACCTTAAGGAGCGCGACCGGCGCTCAACCGAGATATCTCAGTCAAGCAAGCCTACTCGATGCCTTCTGCCCCACCTTACCCATGAATAAAGTGAAGATGTATACCATTAGTTAGACAAACAGGGGATTTCATGTACAACACCAATTTCATTACCATTCATTACTTTATTCACGATTTCCAAAACATATTACGCATTCATAGATTAGAAGTGGAAACATGTGTTACAAGAACAACATTTATAGTTTAACTTACCCAAATCAAAATACAACCCACAATATGTCTATGGAGCCTCTAATCGATACAAAAGAGTAGTATGATAGTGCCGGTGACAAGGCCCCGGCTATACTTCAAGACACTATACACATGAAGCAAAAGACACAAGACCCCGATGTGAAGTGGGGCTCACCAAGTCAGCTGAAAAGAGGGTGTACCACTATCACATAACGATGCCGCTTATTGTGGAACCACCTGCATCCATTAAAGATGCAGCGTCCCCGGCAAGAAGGACATTAGTACACATGGAATAGTACTAGTATGTAAGGCTAACCACCCTCTCAAGAAATAGAGTAACAGAACAAAAGGAGGGGGACATGAAATCAATGAGAAAAAACAAATAATAATACAATACCAAGTCAAGAGTGGGGCAAATCTTCAAGTAAAATCAATATTTTAGGTTGGGAGATCTTTAGCGCCGATACACCACTGTGCTTATAGCACGGAGTCCAATCTCTGCCCGATCGGCTAAGCTACCCCAATGTATGAGGCTCAACATACAAACACAACACCACCATGTGCGCGGTATGGCGTCCGTTCTCTTCCCGATCGACTAAACCGTCTCACTACAATGTCGTCTGGGTCGACATCATCTTTCGCTAGAAATTATATCATCCCAATTAAGGGGAATAATCTCAACACATCAATCTCGTCCCAATTAAGGGGAATGGTCTCAACACATCAGTACGGGGTTTACCCCTCAATCACTCCTACACTGACACATGTAGTTTCAGGGTTAGGTTATTTAAACCTACCCTTCCTCGGTAACTAAATGATACTCCCAAAATATTTATGATATAAAGAAACTCATTTCATAATATTTCACACATCCTCTCATATCATTGGCACTATTGGCCACAAGTATAATTTTCATTCTTTCATTTCCTTTCAGGGATCACCTTAAAACATTTAAGGATATTTGAAACATTGAGAAAAACTATAACTTCAGCTTATAGACATGTAATAATTCAAAACACGTTGGGGAATAAGCATAAAAGGGGAGCATAGCATTATACAATCGGAATATGATTCAACCTATAGGCATTTGGACCAGCTAACCATAGAAGCAGACAATAACGACGGAAATAGGAACTTGATCAACCATAGTCGAAGTTTACGAGAATTTGGAGGAATCCGATTCTCCGAAATGAGTTTAGCCGACATACCTTGCTTGAGCTTCCCTTAGGTTATTACAATGTTCCGAAGCTCCTAGCGACTTCAATCTATTAGAGATATGACAAAATTGACCCATAATTAGGAAAGGGTTCACGGGCTCAACTCATTTAGGTATTTTGTCAAACACTAGGTGTGCGAATTTGACTACAAGACCCTATGATGGAAATCCTTCATCTCACAACTAATTCCCAAGTCCTTATTTCACCCAAATCAGTTCAACAACTCCCATACCACCATTGTTTAGCACATGCATGCACAATGACTAACTTCCAACCCCAAATTCATGCCTCCCATTACCCATATTCTGCCCAATTCCTAAGTTGAGAGCTAGAGAGTAGAGCCTTACCTATTAGAAGGAGACCTTGAGAGCTTTCCTTGTTGAATTCCAAAGCTTGAGCAAGGGATGATTAGTAGGATGGTGGGAGCTTCTTGATCCCTCTCTAAAACACTCCTCCTCTCTCTAAATCAGTCGTTTAAACCAGCCAAAATAACCCCCAAAGTCATTTTAAAACAAAAGGGCCGGGTAAAGTTTCCTCTAAATTAAGCCTCCGAACCGGGTCTTCGATGGTAGACCGGACCGCAAAACAAATATGCGGTCCGCGAAGTGGACCGCAAAAATGGTCCCAAAAATTGGGCTGGCATATAGACATTAAGGACCATTTGTTAAGTAAAAATTTGATATTTTGACAGTGAGGATGTTCTCTAGAGTGAGGGGTTCCTAAACTAATTGTCCATTAATTCTTGCTCAAGCCTTGGAGGATTAACAAGGAAAACTCACTAGGTCTTCATCCTAGAGGTAAGATTCTACTCCCTAGCCCTCAATTTCAAGATTTAACTGAAAATAGGTAATGAGAAAAGAAATTCTTGGGTGTGGGAGTTGTTCATTATGCATGCATGTACTATCAAGGTTTGTGGGAAGATTGTTGAGCTCAATTGGGTAGACTTTGGGTAGTGGGATGAATGAATCCACCATAGGAGGACCTTGAAATCATAATGTCCACCTAGTGTTTGGTATAATGCTGAAATAAGCTGGAACCATGAACTCCTTCCTAATTTGTGTTCAATTTTGTTATATTTCCAAATAGTTAGAAGTGGCTAAGATTTCCAAATCATTGTAGTAATTTAAGGAATCTCAAGGCGTGATATGTTGGCTAAACTTCTCTCTTAGAATTGAATCCCATGATATTCTTGTAAGCCCCGAGTTGATCATTATAAATGTGACTATTCCGAATGCTTTTATCTTATTGTGTTATCCTTCGGGAATGTGAACTAAGTATGGGTTGTGTGTTAACATGTTATAATTTCAAGACGTGATTCTAATGAAAGCTATTATGTCTAATTGTGTAAGAAATCTCATTGTCACTAAGACTCTTATTTGCTCACATGTGTACTTAAGGTCTTGAATAGAAATGCCTTATTGTTGATAATCCTTGATGGTGTTTGAAAGCAAAAGAAGCGAGCATGATATATGAACAGGGCCAACGTGCTGAGAATGATATTACAATAGAGGCCACTAGTCCCAATGAAATGAAGAGAAGTGTAAAAGACATTGAAATGAGCTGTAAATTCTTTAAATAATAAATGCCTTAGGAGTATCGTTTAGTCACCGAGGAAGGGTGAGGCTGCTTAGACGATCGGGCTGAGATCGTACTTCGTGCTAAATGCACGGTGGTGTATCGATACTAAAGATCTCCCAACTTAAAATATTGAAACTTTCTTGAAATTTATTCTTTCTCCTAACTTTGTACTTTAATATTGATGAGTCCCTCATTGATTTCATGTTTCTTTATCATTGTACTATTGCTCGTGCGATTGAGGGGGTGTTTAGTTTTCATACTAGTACTATTCCATATGTACTAACGTCCCTTTTACCGGGGGCACTATATCTTTAATAGATGCAGGTGGTTCCACAGCGGGCGACATTGAGTAGTGATGGGCGTCATTGAGTAGTGATAGCAGTATATCCTCTCCTCAGCTGATTTGTTGAGCCCCACTTCATTTTAGGGTCATATATCTTTTGTCCTTTGTATATAGCATTTTGAGGTATAGCCGGGGCTTTATCGCCAGCACTGTCATAATACTCTTTGGTTTCTGTTAGAGGTTCCGTAGACATGGTGTGGACTGTATATTGGTGTTGGGAATGTCAAACTAAAAATGTTGTATTTGTATCACATGTTCCACTTCACACTATGAATCTGCAATGTGTTTTGAGACTTATAAATGGAGTAACCAATGGTAATGAAATGGTGTTGTTCGCGTGACCTTCTTATGGTCTAATTATTGAAATGTATCATCTCTTTAATCTTGGGTGACTCGGGTAGATGACATTGTGCAGGCTTGTTTGACCGGGATATCTCGGTTGAGCGCCCGTCGCGCTCCCCGAGGTCGAGGCATGACAGTGGATGGAAAGTTGTACTAATATTCACCTGAATACGCAAACCTTGCTAACTTTCTTCCAAACGTTAGCTGTTAATTGTGCCCCCCGATCAGAGATGATAGAAATTAGAGCGCCATGCAACCTGACTATTTCCTTGATATACAACTGAGCATTTTGTTCTGTTGTGTCGGTAGCCTTAACAGGTAAGAAGTGTGCTGAGTTCTTGAGTCGGTCCATAATCACCCAAATCAAGTCAAACTTATGAAGCGTGCGAGGTAAACCTACCACAAAGTCCATATTGATCATCTCCCACTTCCACATTGGAATTTCTATATTCTCCCACCGGGCCTTTGGTGTTCGGCCTTCACTTGTTGACAATTTGCACATCTTGCCACAAAGTCCGCTACAACCCTCTTCATATCATTCCACCAGTAGACCTCCCTGAGTTCATGATACATCTTTGTAGACCCTGAGTGCACGGAATACTTGGAACTGTGAGCCTCAATCATGATTCTTTCCTAGAGACCGTCTACTTTTGGAACATATAATTGTCCTTGGTACCTTAGTGTACCATCATCTGTGCCAAGACAAAAAGCCATGGTCTTATGTTTATGAATCCTCTCCTTCAACTGCACAAACAACGGATCGTTGTATTGCTTCTCCTTGACTTCCACTATAAGTGATGATTCAGCCCTATTTTGCACAATGACCCCTCGTTCACTAGAGTCCGCAAGACGAACTCCTAAACTAGCTAACCGGTGAACTTCCTTAGACAATAGCCTTTAATGTGCCTCCAAGTAAGCCAAACTACCCATGGATCTCCGGCTGAGAGCATCCACCACAACATTAGCCTTCCCCGAATGACATAGAATATTCATGTCGTAGTCCTTGAGTAACTCAAGCAATCTTCTATGCCTCAGATTCAATTCCATCTGCTTGAAAATATATTGAAGGCTCTTATGGTTTGTGAATATGTCTAGATCGACCCCACACAAATAATGACACCAAATCTTCAGTGCAAACACTGTCGCCGCAAGCTCTAAGTCATGTATCGGGTAATTCTTCTCGATATTCCTGAGTTGCCTACAAGCATAAGCGATCACCTAGCCATGTGGCATCAATACAAACCCAAGTCCGATCCTTGAAGCATCACAATATACCACAAACCCATATGTACCCTCCAGTAAGGTCAACACCAGAGTCGTAGTCAATGTTGACTTCAACTCTTGGAAGCTCTTTTTGCAAGCATCTGACCATTGGAAATTAACCGCCTTCTACGTCAATTTAGTAAATGGAGAGGAAAGAGTATAGAACCCCTCCACAGACTCATGTAATATCGAGCTAAGCCCAAGAAACTGCGAATCTCCATTGGAGTTGTAGGTCTACGCCAATTCTTTACAGCCGTGATCTTCTGAGGATCAACTTGATTCCTTCACAGAGACGACATGACACAAGAATGTGATAGATCCAAGCCAAAATTCACACTTCTAAAACTTTGCATACAACTTGTGCTAATACAGAGTGTGCAGAATTGCCCCGAGATGGTCGGCATGGTCTTCTTGACTTCGCGAATATACAAGAACGTCACCAATGAACACTATCACGAAAGAGTCAAGCAAAGGCTTGAAGACTCGGTTCATAAGATCCATGAAGGCTGCCGGGGCATTTCTTAGCCCAAAGACATTACTAGAAATTTGAAGTGTCCATATCGAGTCCTGAAAGCTATTTTTGAAATATCCTGCTCCCTAATCTTCAATTGGTTATACCCCGATCTTAAGTCAATCTTGGAGAAATACTTAGCACCCTGCAATTGATCAAACAAGTCATCTACCCTTGATAGTGGGTACTTATTCTTGACCGTGACCTTGTTGAGCTGCCGATAGTCAATACACATTCTCAATGACCCATCTTTCTTCCTTACAAAGAGAACTGGCGCACCCCAAGGCAACACACTCGGCCGGATGAAACCTTTTCTAACATATCCTTCAACTGCTCCTTTAGTTCCTTCAATTCTGCTGATGCCATTCTGTAGGGTGGAATGGATATAGGTTGCGTGTCTTGCATCACATCGATCCCAAAATCAATCTTCATGTCTGGTAGGATTCCAAGGAGCTCATCAAGAAAAATCTCTGGAAATTCATTCACAACTGGCACGAACTCAAGTGTAGGTGCCTCGGCATCGGTGTCTGTCACTGGACCAAATGGTAAATACACCCCTTGTTGGTCATCTTTGTAGCCTTAAGGTAAGAAATAAACCTACCCTTCGGCACTACATCATCCCCCTTCCACTCAATGACTAGCTCATTTGGGAATTCAAACCTAATGGTTCTGGTTCGGCCATCAAGCTTAGCAAAACATGAATAAAACCAGTCCATCCCCATTATCACATCAAAATCAACCATCCCCAATTCAATGAGATCTTCCATGGTGTCTCGACTATGCACCATGACAACACAATCCCTATAAACCCGTGCGGATACAATAGGCTCACCAACTGGAGTAGATACGGAGAACGGCTTGTGAAGCTGTTCCGGTTCTATCCCAAATTCCAGAGCAACATGAGGAGTGACATATGACAAAGTGGAATCAGGATCTATGAGAGCATAAACATTATGAGATTTGACAATCAATATACCTGTGACAACATCTGGAGAAGCCTCTGAACTCCGGCGACCCCTCATAGTATAGAATCGGCTGGGTCCTCCCAAATTCTGTGCAACACCCATAGCTGCACCATGTCCCGCGGGTATTGGACTGCCTTGAGCTGGAGGAGGTGTTGCGGATGTAGTAGCTGTAGAACTAGCTAGTTGTGTCGTACCCCTGCCCATATTCTGGCAAGATGACTGACAATACCTCTGAATGTGACCTCTAATACCACACCCGTAGCATATGGGTAAGTCCATATAGCAGGCCCCTAAATGCATCTTCCCACACCTAGGGAATGGGGGCCTCCGCTACTGCTGGAATCTCCCACCAGGCTGACCATGCTGGTAGGATCCCATGTTGCCCTGACTAGGCCTGAAGCGGCTCCACTGCTGTTGATCGGTTCCTGATGGTAGTGCACTAACTGAAGACTACTCGGATGACCCTCACTTAAATGTTGATCTTCCACCACTACCACCACGGGAAGAACTATCAAAATTTCCTGCAGACCTGGCCTTCTTGTTACCCTCTCTCCATTTTGGCCTTCAATTTTCGAGTCTTTGTGGCTTGCACAAATACCACCATTTTCCCATAGTTCATATTAGAATTCAAGGTAGTTATAGTGGCCTCATTAATAACCAAGGGGTTGAGGCCCTGCACAAACCTGTGCACCCTTACCTCCATAGTGGGCAATATGGAAATGGAAAACTTGGACAGGCGCATGAACTTCATATGGTAATCCCACACACTCATGCTACCTTGTTTCAGGCTCTCAAACTCAGTAGCACGGGCTGCCCTAGTCTCGCCAAGTAAGAAATGATCAATAAAGGCAACGGCAAACTCACTCCACTTTGCTAGCGGGCTCCCCTCCTCAAGGGACTCCTCTCACAGTTCAAACCAGGAATATGCCACCTTTTTCATGTGGTAGGAGGCCAACTCTACTGCTTTCATCTCATTGGCACGCATAACGAAGTGTTTTGTGCATCCTCATCAATAAAGTCCTGGGGGTCCTCCTCGGGATCAGTACCTGTGAACACTGGAGGATCTAACTGAAGAAACATGTTCACCCTAGAACTAGCGGAATCCCCTTGTTGGCTGGAAGAAGTAGCATATGCATGCACAAAGACTAACTTCTAACCCCAGATTCATGCCTCCCATTACCCATATTCAGCCCAATTCCAAAGTTGAGAGCTAGAGAGTAGAGCCTTACCTATTAGAAGGAGACCTTGAGAGTTTTCCTTGTTGAATTCCAAGGCTTGAGCAAGGGATGATTAGTAGGATGGTGGGAGCTTTTCGATCCCTCTCTAAAACACTCCTCTCTCTAAAACAGCCGTTTAAACCATCCAAAATAACCCCCAAAAAACGTTATATAAAAATTTGGTCGGGTAAAATTTCCTCAAATTTAAACCTCCGAACTAGGTCTGCGATGGAAGATCGGATCGCAAAATAAATATGCGGTCCGCGAAGTGGACCTCAAAAATTATCCCAAAAATTGGGCTGGCCTGATCAAGTCTGCGGCTGTTTTGTGGTCCGTAGAACAGTTATTCGGTCGCATAACATACCGCGAAATCTCTATCTAGAATTTTCTCATATTGGTTCTACGATAGAAGTGTAGCCCGCAAAATGGTTGTGCGGTCGCATAATGGGCCGCAAAATTACCTTCCAAAAATTGGGTTTCTCCTGTCCCACTCTACGGCAGATCTGGAGTCCGCGAAGTGGTTCTGCGATCGCATAATGGACCGCAAAAATGCCATATTCTGCAAAACAAATTCCACTAACTCCACAATGCTTTGCGCAACCCAAAAAGTCCGTACCATAGCTAGCTTACCCTTATAACACATTAGCCTACCTCGGTACCACAAGCCTCGAGTTCTTCGTACAATTTTAGGGGGCCTTACATCCTCCCCTGCTTAGGATCATTCATCCTAGAATAAGGAATAGAGTCCGCCTAAGAGGTTCTCTTGGTCATACTTCTAGTAGATTGGCTTCATTTTGGCTTATCTGGCTTTTGTTAAAGATGTTAGTGACGATACTCCTATTGTTGAGACAATTCAAGTAGTGAGGGAGTTTTTTGATGTATTTCCTGTAGAACTACCAGGCATGCCACCTGATAGGGATATTAATTTTAGCATTGATTTGGTACCGAGCACTCACCCTTGCCTATCCTACCGTATTGCATGGCTTCATCATGCCGAGTGTGTCATCGTGGGGTGCGCCGATGTTGTTTGAAAAGAAAAAGGATGGGTCTATGAGGAGGTGTATTGAGTTTTCCATCAAGAATAAATCCACTGCCAAGCATTGATAATTTGTTTGACCAGCTTCAGGGTGCTAGGGTTTTTCAAAAATTGACTTGAGATCGGGGTACCATCAGTTGAGGATGAAGGCTTCAGACATTCCTAAAATGGCTTTCAAGACATGTTATTGGCATTATGAGTTTTTGGTAAGGTCTTTTGGTATGACTAATGGCCCAACAACTTTCGTGCATTTGATGGACAATGTGTTCCGGCCTTATTTGGATTCTTTATTCTTTGAGTTCATTGATGATATCTTGGTATATTCCCGTAGTGCTGAGGAGTACAAGTAGCATTTGAGGATTGTGCTCCAGATTCAGAGGGAGAAGAAGTTATATGCTAATCTCTAAGTGTGAGTTTGGTTGGAATCGGTAGCATTCTTGGCCCATGTGGTGTCTAGTGATGGGATCAAGGTGGATTCGAATAAGATTGGACAGTTCAGAGTTGGCCTAAATAGGATACTATTAAACAAGTCAATGACATTTAGGAATCTCATCATTCTTCCTCCATTTTATTTTTTTGTAATGACCTGACCGGTCGATTTGTTTTTTAGATCCCCGTTCCCCTACTTAAGACTTTCCATATGTGTTTTTCCTATTTTATGACTTTCAAGAATGGTTGGTTATATTTTGGAATGGTTCGGGTGGAATTTGAAAACTTAGTTCCATTATAGTGGTCTAAGACGGCTAAGTTTGACTTGAGCCCACACTTTGTGAAAACGACCATGGAATGGTATTTTGACGGTTCCTATGAATTTTTATGGTGATTTTAGACTTGGATGTATGCCCGAATTTGGATTTGGAGGTCCCTGGGTTGACTTGACTCTTTTTGCCGAAAGTTGGCAATTTCGGAAGCTTAGAATTTCATAAGATTGACCAAGAGTTGACTTTTATGGCTATTATATTCGGATTTTGGTTTCGATACTTGGGATAGGTCCATTTCATCATTTAGAACTAGTGTGAAAAGTTTGACGTCGTTCTAAGTTGGTTTGGTAGGAATCATATGCTTGGTGGTGATCTTAGCGATTCTTGAGTTTAAATGTGATTTATATGCATTTTGGTGGTCGATTCGTGGTTCCGTATGTTATTTTGGTCTTTTGAGCTCACGAGTAAGTTTGTATGATGTTTCTACACTTAGGGGTATGTTTGGTGTGGGGCCCCGAGCTCGGGTGAGTTTCAGACGAGTTTTGGAGTGTTTGAACTTGTTTCAATTTTTGCTGGTTCTTCATTGGTGTTGCAGGTCTTGCAAATGCGAGAAACTATTCTCATTTTCGATTCTCGCATTTGCGAGGTTTGTATCGCAAATGAGACGTTGCAGAAGAGTGGACTGGTTTTGCAATTTTGAAGACTAGTGTCGCATTTGCGACAAGGCTTGGAGGTTGGACAAGTCGCATTTGCGGACCATTTGTCCCATTTGCGACTTTTGTTCACTCCTTGAGACTCTGCAAATGCGATATCGTTTGTCGCAATTGCAACTAAGCTGGGCCAGGCTATCCTTCGTAATTGCAATTTCAGGGTCGCAATTGTGACACGTGTGAATATTGCCACGCATCGCATTTGCGATCCTTGGGTCGCAACGACATTTGCAGCTCGTTTTTACCTATTTTTCGGGACTTAGGCTCATTTTCCCCACTTTTTATTTGTCTTGGGCAATTTGGGAGCTCTTTGGAGGAGGATTTTCACCAAGCATCAAAAGGTAAGTGATTTGTACATATTGTGAGTTAAATACATGGAATATAGGTAGATTTTAACATAGAAGTTTGGGGAATTTTTGGATTTTTGTCGAAGAACCTATGGTTTATTAAAATTAGGATTTGACTATGAGATTTATAATGGAAGTGGGTATAAGTTATATATTTGGGTTCATAAGGTCATGGGTAACGTTTATCTTCGAAAAAATTTGGAATACGGGCACGTGGGCCCGAGGTCGACATTTGTTGACTTTCCAAGTTAGGTTGGAAAATTACTCTGATAATTAAATTATAAAATTATGAGCATATATTGATTGGTTTGTACGTCCTTTGACTAGTTTCAGGTTGCTCAACATCGATTTGAGGCGACTAGTAAGGTTTGAGAGACGAGTAGTGGGCTTGGAAGCGAAGTAAGTCTCTTGCCTAATCTTGTAACAGGGAATTATCCGCGTAGGTGTTTTAATTGTTGTGTGCTACTTGTTATGGGTACCACGTACGCACGAGGTTACTAGAGTTCGTGCGTAGCTAGATTCATGTTTGTGTCTGGGTTGACTTAGATCCACATCATGCTTCTAATGTACTATGTGAATTAATCTTGTTTGTTTGATTACTTAAATTATGACCGAGTCTCTTACTTTGGACCTTGTGAAATATTTGATGAACAATAGTTCTGTGTATTCTCGACTCACATGTATCTCCATGAGTGAGAGAGTCTCTCTACTCTTATGGGATCGGGCCGTTCACCTCGGCAGTGTTGTAAGTTACTCTTATGGAATCGGTTCGTTCGCCTCGGCAGTATTTTGAGTTATTCCTATGGGATCCGGCCGTTCTCCTTGGCGGTATTGTGTAACACTATTCTTCAGACTCGTGTGTAATACTTGAGGTTTGATTTGGTACTAGTATCAGTTGATCTTGTGCCTTTGAGGCAGGTTATGACATTTTAGTGATTTCGTAATAATGCATGTTTGGAAAATTTATTATTAATGTTTATCTATCTCATTGCTACTTGTTGTGTTCCATTCCTGTCTACTTTATGTACCTTATTATTTGACCACTAGTACGTGTCAAAGTCGATCCATCGTCACTACTTTTTCGAGGTTAGACTATATACTTACTCGGTACACATTGATTTACATACTCATACTACACTTCTGCACTAGTTATGCAGGTACTCAGACAGATACTTCAGGTGGTCATTCGGGCACGTAGACGCACTACCCAGGTACTTAGTGGTGAGCTGCTCTCATTGCTTTGATCTGCAGCACCCGGAGTCTCCTACTTCTCATGTTTATCATTTCTGTCTGTTTTATTTCAGATAGTAGCTATAGTGGTTTTGTATATTGTACTAGATTTCTTATGTACTTATGACACCGGGTTTTGGGGGTTCTAGTAGATGATCATGGTTGTACCTTATGTTATTATTATTACTTCGCTTATGTTTTATTCACACTCTGTGACTTAGTAAGAAGAAATGTATGCTTTCCATGGTTTTCTAAATTAAATCCCATTTACTTAATGAAATTCCGGATTTTAAAAGTTAAGAATGGATAACTAAGTTGGAGGTTCATCGTTGGAATGCCTAATCGCATCATTGTGCGCCATCACGGCCTATGGTGAAAATTGGGTCATGACAGCGTATCAAATCACTAGGTTCATATAGGTTTCATGAGACATGAGCAGACCTAATAGAGTCTTGCGGATCGGTACGGAGACGTCCGTACTTATCTTCGATAGGCTATAGAGTGTTAGGAAACTTCTATTTCTTCATCAATTATCATGCAGTTGATGTTATGCTAAGTATCTTTCTGTTATTCTCTCACAGATGGTGAGAATACATGTGATGGCATTACCTGACGGCAAAGGGGCTGCTCCCGTAGTCGTTAGAGGTAGAGGTTGTAATGACCCGGCGGTCATTTTGAGAGTTATAGCCCCGAAAACCTATTTATTTCTTCCCCCGTATCTTTTTCTGCTATTGTGACTTATCGGGAGGTTTTGTTTTTGGTTTCGGGGTATTTAGGGACACTTAGTACCTATGTTACACCCCACATTTTTATATATGAAAGCACACCATAACTATATTGATGAGAGCTTGGAAATGAGATGTTACATCCCGTATCTCTTTTTTTTACGCTAATATTTCATCGTAAGTTAATCGATGTAAGCTCGGGAACGAGATTATTTTGGGATTATAAGTATTATGCTATTCCAAACAAGTGATTAGAATATTCATGAAGCAGAGAGGGTAAGCAAATCGAAGAAAATAAAATTCCTCAAAGTTTGACAATTTGGGATAAAATACGGTCCAAGCTATAATACACGGTATTTATGGATTAGTGCCATACAAGGTACCATATGGCCATGATAGTATGATGTATAAAGTGTATTAAAAAGGAGTAGTATTTTAGGTAATTTGAGATAATTCTTAATTATATGGGTAATTGGTTAATTATTGGAGTAGTGGGGGAATTAATGGATTGATTAAGAAAAAGGGGTGGATAATTGGATAAGTAAGGGGCGCTAACATAGAAGCACCCCTTAAACCCCAAGAATGACTCTTTAAGCCATTATATTATGTGGCAAATTATACAAATGAGTCACTAGACAAAGTGACAACCCATTTATATGTAAAGATTTCTTGGCCTCTTTATTGGAAAAGTATAGGACTTTTCAAATTTAAGATAACATTCCTATACCATTAACAGAGAAAATGAAAATAATCCAACGTTAATTCTCTCTAAAATTTTACAAGATCCAACGTGAAAGGCTAGTTCAAAGAAAGCCCGGTACAATTTTTCGCAAGAATATTATACGGATTTTTCCCTACTCCGATCTTGCCGTCACGAGTTTTGTCGCAATTGTCGTATTTTAGAAGGATTGTCCAGAGAACTAGCTCAGGTATGTTAAGGCTATCCCTTCTTTCCTTTTGGCATGATTTATACGAAACGAGCAAATGCACAATTTCAATAAATGTCTCTATTCATAGAAATATTAGGGGTGTCTATATTTTTTATTCCCCATATGAATTATTATTATATCTTCTGTTCATGGGTCTCAGAAAAATACGTATTTGATAAAATTTATCCGACAGGCATATTATTTTTATAACATTCCGAGAAAATCTTATTAACATATTTCTTAAGGCATATTATTTTTATGACATTTCCAGAAAATATTATTAATGTATTTCTTATGCATTTCATGCATTTATATATATACATTGACCCATGACCAGCTGGCGTTATATACGCATATATATATATATATATATATATGTATATGGGATATGGAAAAAGGTTACGGCGTTATATACGCACCACCACCTGATCAGCTGGTATACGTTGATGATTTGCCCACAATGGCTGGAATGATATGATGGGATTCCCTTAGAGGCTTGATGATACTATGAACGCATATATCTATGCATGGTATGATATTTATACGCATATGCATGACATTATAAAAATGAAATGACTCACAGAGCTATGCACACGTACATGTCGAGTCTTTTACTCCATGTTTCTCTCATGTCTATTATTTACTGATTTTCATTCCTTATATACTCGGTACATTATTTGTACTGACGTCCCTTTTGCCTGGGGATGTTGCGTTTCATGCCCGCAGGTCTCGATAGACAGGTCGAGAGTCCTCCAAGTAGGCGATCAGCTCAGCAAAAGATATTGGTGCACTCCATTTGCTCCGGAGTTGCTTGTTTGGTCAGTATAATTTAGATGTGTATGGTTTGGTATGGCGGGGCTCTGTCCCGACCTTTATGACAATTATGTACTCTTAGAGGCTTATAGACATATGTCGTGTACGTGAAAGATTGTACGGCCTTGTCAGCCTATGTTTTGAGTTTATAAATGATGATGTTGGCCTATTAGTCCCGTATGTCACGTGTATATGATGATAGTAATAAGAAAGATACGTTATTGTGGTACTCGGTTGAGTAAGGTACCGGGTGCCCGTCGCGGCCCATCGGTTTGGGTCGTGATAAAAGTGGTATCAGAGCAGTTCTATCCTAGGGAGTCTACAAGCCGTGTCTAGTAGAGTCTTGTTTATGGGTGTGTCGTACACCACACTTATAAGCAGGAGGCTACAGGGCATTTAGGACTGTCACTCTTTCTTCTTACTCTAGATCGTGTGGTAGAGCTCATTTATAAGAATTCAAACTCCTAGCTTCTATTTTATCCGTAATATGATGATACCTCCAGTTGGTAAGAGATTGAATACGGATATGGAAGAGTTGAGTCAGAGGAACTTGATTTTTCATAATGCTTATGATGAGAAAATGTAAGGTCTTCAGTAGATCATGTGTGTGCTAAAACGTGTAAGCCTCTTGATAAGGAGCCTTAAGGCAAGGATATCTATCCACCCCTATGGTGAAAGGCAATGAGAATTCAGAAGATAGTACAAGTCTCAACAGGTAAATGAAGCAAGGTGAAGAAGGGTACGAGGCGCCTAGTTAATGAAGACTATCATTATTTACCATTCATGACGGGAGATATAAGCATTTTGAGTTACCTTCAATGGTAGCAGAGGTATGTACAACTGGCCACACCCATCTCATTTATGCCATATGGAAGCTAACAGAAGTAGTATAAGAGAAGGACGGATATCAAGGTCTGGCTGGGGTTAGAGTGACCCAAAAAGGGTGGATGGAATATTTGAGTTGGTTGACATTTCTGAAGGATAGTGCAAACGTGGTAATGGATCTCCTCGTGAGACACCTCGATGGTGCACCCTAAAATAGTACAGCCAGATATGAGTACTACAAAGATAGGCACTGGAAGCCTAGAAAGTATAAATATTATCTTAGTATGGCTCCCGTCCCTAGTAGAGAGAGAATGTTAGGCAACCCGAAGAGCCAGTAGATGGAGCAAGGGGAGCTAAAAGCAAGAGAATGTCTTGTTGAAGTTTTCAGAATAAGGTGATAGACAAAGATGTTAGCATGGAAATAAGAAGAGAGTTAATGAAGCATTATGAGTAAGGTGTCAACATGGATGACAATGGTAGAATAAAACAAAAATGGCAGTATTATAGAGTCAATAGTCAGGGGAAGGAAAATACGAGAGGTGACATGCCTTAAGGCAACAAAAGAGTATAGGCCATAAAGTCATATCCTCACTTCGAAAAATAAGTTCGTGACTCCAACACAACTACTGAAAGGAAACGTTAGACCCCAGAATAATAGAAATCAGTATGGGCTAGTGAACAAGATAAATTAAACATGAATTAGGGACTGAGTGACTTGATAATAGTCAGCATCACGAGAATTTTAGATTTGCGTTCCGGCGATAATAGAATGGACGACAGAAGACGATTCATGAGAAATTCAGAAAATGGTCATTCAGGAAGATGCTTCCCTAAAGCATGCAATATGAGCAAAGTTAAGCTTAAGGGATTGTATGTGCCAGTTACACTAAGTATCACCATTGCGAGTAAGGGAATTAATTATCCTGGGTATAGAAGGATTGCTGCAAGGCGAGTAAGGGTCATTGATGTTGTGAAACGATGCTAAAGATGAAGAGGTAAAACATCTATAGGTAGATCCTTGTGGCTTCAGCTCTTAGTACTCCCCTAAAGGGGGGAATATGGAGTTACGTGGCATTAAGTCGGAATTAAGTAATTCTAGTAACTATGGAATGGTAAAGGAAGAGTGCGACAAAAATGAAAAGGGGATGAGATTGCGCGTATTCAAATCCTACAGATGTGCTACAATTCCAGAATATTAAGCAAGCATGACGTCAAGGAGAGGAAGTAAGGGTTCCTGCCTGAGATGTTATTGATAAATAAGGAGCATGTGCGAGACGTAAGTTAAGATAAAGGAAATTACCCAAGAAAGATTACGCGGAATATTGATATGAGAAGGGGCAAACGAATAGTTAGTAGTTGATTCAGGAAGAGCCTAGTTATGGCTAAACAGGGGGTTACAGACGAGGTAGCAGACCGTGCAAATTCTGCAATAGACTTCTTCATGTTATCCCACCAATACTACTCCTTAACGTCATGATACATCTTTGTCGGGCTGGGATGGATGGAATATTAAGACTGATGAATCTCAATCATAATCTTCTCTCGCAACCCTGCCATATTAGGCACACATAATCGGCCCTGGTATCTTAGTTCCCCTTCTTCTCCGATCTCGAAGGCTGTAATCTTACAATGTTGAATGCCCTCTCTCAATCGTACTAAGGTAGGATCTTCATATTGTCGTGCTTTTACCTCGGCTACCAAAGATGATTCTGATGTATTCTGTATAGTAACACCTCTGTCATCAGAGTCTAACAATCTGATTCTCATATTGGCCAGCTGATGAAGCTCTTTAGTCAACCCATGTCTACCTGTCTCAATGTGTATTAAGCTTCCCATTGACTTACGACTGAGAGCGGCTGCCACAACATTGGCTTTACCGGGATGGTACAATATCTCGACATTGTAATCTTTCAGTAATTCAAGCCACCTACGCTGCCTCAAATTTAACTCCCTCTACTTGAAGATGTATTGTAAACTCTTGTGATCTGTGTAGATATCAACATGGATGCCATATAAGTAGTTCCGCCATATCTTTAAAGCATATATTACTGCAGCCAATTCCAAATCATGAGTCGGGTAATTCTTTTCTTGTTTCTTCGATTGTCTCGATGAATAAGCAATCACCTTCCCACGTTGCATCAATACGTACCCCAAATCTATACTTGAGGCATCACAATATACCACATAACCTTCTGTTCCTTCTGGGAGAGTGAGTACTGGCGTGGATTTCAATCGATTCTTTAGCTCCTGAAAATTACGTTCACAAGCGTCAGACCATTGGAACTCGGTAGCTTTCTGTGTTAACTTAGTCAATGGTGCTGATATAGAGGAAAACCCTTCTACAAACCACCTATAATATCCTGCTAGCCCCAGGAAGCTGCAGACTTATGACGGCATTGTAGGTCTCGCCCAATTCTTCACTACATTGATCTTCTGAGTTTCGACCTAATACCCTCATCAGATATCACATGGTTAAGGAATGCTACTGAGTTCAGCCAGAATTCATATTTGGAGAGCTTAGCATATAACTTACGATCCTGAAGGGTCTGTAATACTATCCGCAAGTGACCCGCATATTTCGCCTCCGAACGAGAATATACCAGAATATCATCAATGAACACGATCACAAACACATCAAGATATGGTCTGAATGCACTATTCATGAGATCCATAAAAGCTGTTGGAGCATTTGTTAGCTCGAACGACATCACCAAGAACTCAAAGTGCCCATATCCAGTTCGGAAGGCCGTCAATGTTAAACTCAATCTCCCTTTCAGGAGAAAGGCTTGGGAGTTCATCTGGAAATTCATTGACCACGGGGATTGATTGTAGAGTAGGTGGCTTCGCCTCTGCATCCTTGACACGAATGAGATGATAAATATAACCTTTTGAGATCATCTTCATTGCCTTAAGATACGAAATAAACCTACCTTTCGGCGTAGCAATGTTCCCCTTCCATTAAATGACGGTTTCACCAGGAAACTGAAACCTAACCATCTTTGTACGACAATCAACATTTTCATAGCATGAGGCCAACCAGTCCATTCCCATTATCACATCGAAATCAACCATTTCTAACTCAAATAAATTTGCCGAGGTTTGATGACAGCAAATCATCACTGTGCAACCTCTATATAACCTTCTAGCAATCACATAATCTCCTATTGGAGTGGATACCGCAAGTGGTTTACTTATCAATTTAGGTTTAACGCCAAACTTATTAGCCACAAAAGGTGTAACATATGATAATGTGATAACAACACGATAGAGGCCCAAGAAGTACTAAAGAAAATCAAGAAACGTGCGAAAGCTAAAAGAAAATAAAGAAACAAAAAAAAGACAAAAATTAAAGATATATTCAATTCAAGAGAGAGTTTCTTGAATTCAAGAAGTCTATTCTTGAAGTTGAATGCTAACAACAACAACTAGCTAACGAAGAACTAATCGTCTTTGATAGAGAATTAAAAACAAGAGATAGATTATGAAACCACCCTTTAGAATAACAAAAACAATAATAAGCCTAAACTTATCACCTTTCTTGAATATCTAGAAGTGATCTAAGATTTTGAAAAGGGTTTAATCTTACCACCTTAAGTTGAGTCCTGAAGGTTGAAGAATAAATCCAAGAGTAGCCACACAAAAGAGTGCAAGAAAAATCTCATAATATTTGTTGATAATAATCTATCACAATCTATGTCTAAAAACAAAGAATACACCCCTTATATAGGTAGGAGGGGTCACGAAATTAAGGCTAAAAAACAAGGAAATAAAGTCCTAAACTACTTTGGACAACAAGTCCAACTACCTTAGGAAAAGAAAAAATACTATGAAATAAAAATCAAGTCAATCTTGGAAAGTAAACTCCAACAATCTTAGGAAAAGGAAAACATAACCTTAACTACCTAGGAAAGCAATAAATCTAGTACCAAAATATACGTAAATAATTTAAAACCAATCTAGGATAGGATCTTAAAAGTCCCAAACTAATCTTGGATAGGATCTTGGAAATCTTGAAGAAAATTTGCAAGCAACTTGGCACCAACTTGCACTCAATTTCTAGAACACCTATTGTACCCTTGTTGGACATCAAGTAAGTCTTTTTTATATTATAAAAATATGGCTTTATGTAGGACTTCATCGGCTGCAAGTTTAGACACATTTAGCTGCCAAATTGCTCCATAAGTGGACTGATTAAGATTTTCTTCAAAGGATGTCTCTTGGGATCTAATCCTCCTCTTCTTGGACATAAATTTGGGCCATAAAACAATTGTAACACCTCGCAAATTCATATACTTTATCCATGAGCTCTTCCTCCCAATTAACAACTTCTTTATTTGCACTTGAAGTCTAATGACCTTATTTTGCAGCTCTTTAGCTTCACATCTTGTTAAAGGCTCTCTTTGAGATTCCAAAGCTTCATCCTTGTCCTTGAATAGAGTTGAGCTTCCTAGGATTCTATCATTACCCTCTTCTTGAAGAAAATTCGTCCTCAAATTTCGATCTTGCAAGAAAAAGAAGATAGGCATTAGTAAATGACATCCACTAATCTGAAAAAATGGTAAGAATAAAACAAGATAGCGGGCGTGTGTTCACTTAACCCAATTAAGCTTAATAGGTGTAAATACCCCCTTATAAAGCATATGGATATCATCATCCCAATAAAATTTATGTCTACTTAGATTTGTCTAATAAAAACCTCTCTTAGATGCACTATGCAATGAAACTCTCAATTTGAACTCGTCAATAAGGTAGTCCAAAAATGTGCATGACAAAGAAATTTCAAAAGATCGATCACGCATCCATTTAAAACAAGTATCTCTACCACATGAATCAAATAAGACACTTTTATGATATAGCCAAGTATCAATTACAAATCCCATGGATTCTTCTACATGTAAGCTATTCAAAGAAGCACATAAATTCTCAAGAAGATTAGAAGAGCCCATAATTTCCAAAATAAAAGTTTCAATACGTTCAAGCTCATGATTATAACTTTCCCTTCCCAACATCAATGGATTCTAAACAATTGCTCAAACTATCACAGAAGGAGTCATAGATAAGCTCATGAAAGAGTATTTGATCACTAACGTCGCAATAATCATGCATAGCCTCTTTACTAGTAGCAAACACTTTTAGAGGCTTAAAATCAACATGACTCGAAGAATAACTTTCCATCACACAACAAAAATCACATTCTAACAATTTATCATATGAAAACTCATTAGACACTTGAATAAGAGAAGAAAGAATATTTAACTCATTCGCAAGCCTCTTCTCATAAATTTCATGCTTCTTTGCACCAAGTTGGAATACATAATCATCTATGTCATACTGAATTTCAAAAGTAAGTAAATTACTCTTGCACTTGAACTTAGATATTACAGTTAATGACTTGACATGCATCAAAATATCATCATACACAAAAAATATAAAGTCACCAATATAAGAAATAAGAGTATAGTTCATTACCTCCAAAAATACCCGTGGTGTTCTAGAAAGAACAAGAATGCGAATAAACCAATTATACATACCATACTTGGACTTATTTACTAATGGAACAACATCACCTTGTATTTTTTTATGCAATGATTCCAGCTTACCAATGTCTTTAGGGAACTCCATGTCATAAACCTGCAAATAAGAATTAAAATAGTCAAAAGGTTTAATAACAAAAAATTCAACCAAGCTTTTATCTTCCACCATCCAACAAGAATTGTTTTCGCCAAATTTATGTTGGAATCCAATTGGATCATGTGCCACCATCTCTTGCACCTCACTTCCCCTTTCAAAAGGCATTTCAACACGTGGCTGCACAAAATCACAAGAACTAACACAAGAAAGAGTTAATGGGTTAGGAAGTAAAAAAACTTTTTTCTTGCTTACACTCTCTTTGACTTTTATCACATGACTAACTTTTCCCTCACCCTTAGCCTCTTTTCTCTCACTAAAGTTTTTTTTTCTTCACTCAAGCCCTCTTGTTTTTCTCTCTCTACCTCATAGACTTCTTTTATCTCATTGCCTTCTCTCTTTTCTTTTTCTCAAGCTCACTCTTTTTCTCACTTGACATCCCATTATCTTCACTCAACACAAGCTATCCTTTTTCCTCTCTTGGGATGTCGACATATACTCCCTTACTCCTCTCATTCTTTTCTCTCTCGTATTTTTACATATTCTCTTTAACAGTCTTTTCATCTTCATAAATTTATGACGGAGTCAAAGGTCCAAGAATGAGTTTCTTCCCATTAACCTCAAAAGAGTATCTATTTTTTCCATGTTATATGAAGCTCTTCTGTAGACATACCATGGATTTCCCAACAAGATATGATAATTATTCATGGGAATCACATCACACCAGATCACATCTATCATGCCTTGACCTCGGGGAGCGCGACCGACGCTCAACTGAGATAACACAGCCGAGCAAGCTTGCTAGATTGCCTTCTACCCAACTCACCCATGAATAAAGAGAAGATAAACTTCATTAATCAACACCAAGAGAGTTCATGAACAACACTAATTTCATCACCATTAGTTACTTCATTTATAACGTCTCAAAATACATACACTTTCATAGTTTGAAGTGGAACATGTAATACACATATGACATTACTATATTGACTTTCCCAATACCAATACACAACCCACACCACATCTACGGAGCCTCTAATAGATACAAAAGAGTACAATGATTGTGCCGGCAACAAGGCTCCGGCTATACCTCAAAACCTAATACACACAGAACAAAAGATGTACGACCCGAAAATGAAGTGGGGCTCACCAAGTCAACTGGGAGGAGAGTGTACCGCTATCACTGGTAAATGCATCCCGATGTGGAACCACCTGCATCTATTAAAGATGCAGCGCCCCCAGAAATAGGGACGTTAGTACACGTCAAATAGTACTAGTATGAAAACCAAACACCTATGCAAGGACTTGGAAATACAACATGAATATGATGAATCGTGGTAACAATAAAAGGCTTAAATAGCCGTTAAAGCCATAGCAAATTTATTAAGAGCTTTCAATAACATTTATAATTTTTTAAGTCGGGGATCCTCTGCAACTATCTTTACACAAAGCGGCCCTGCCGCCTCACCCTAATGTATGCGGGTGGAGGTGCAATCACAATACCAGAAACTCTACACAAAGCGTCCCTGCCACCTCAGACGCCTCACCCCAATGTATGCGGGTGGAGGTGTATTCACAATACCACATGGTATCACATGGCCAAGGAATGCTACTGAGTTCAACTAGAATTCACATTTGGAGAGCTTAGCATATAACTTAAGATCCTGAAGGGTCTGTAATATTATCCGCAAGTGACCCACATGTTCTGCCTCCGAACGAGAATACACCAGAATATCATCAATGAATACGATCATGAACACGTCAAGATAGGGTCTGAATGCACTATTCATGGGATCCATAAAAGCTGCTGGGGAATTTGTTAGCCCGAACGACATCACCAAGAACTCAAAGTGCCCATATCTGGTTCAGAAGGCCCCGCCGCCTCACCCCAATGTATGCGAGTGGAGGTGTATTCACAATGCCACACTTCGTATTCCCAAAAACGATAATAGTTTGTACAAAAGAGTTCCCTTCCAATCAACCATTTGGCACCTTTGGCCTTAGCAAGTGTAAGTTCATAAGGTTTCATCGTATGAGAAATAAGTGTTTAATCACATTGATTTCATAAAAGATCTTCTTCCCAAAAGGGGTATAACATAATTAATTCAAAAATAGAGAATCATTAACACACGAGGGTTCTAACACGTTATGCCAATCGAGAATCAATTTTACTAGTTTGAATACCCCACATCAATAGCGTTCCATGTTCGAACTTCACACGATGGAGTTTTGTAAGAACACGGGAATTCCAATGCTAGAAAAAGAGTTTAACCTTCACACCTAGAAAGAGCTTTTCGTAGGGCCACAATAATGTCCCAACACTCCTAACGATACCAATCTATAGAAGAGGAGAGAATTATAAGCATGATTCGAGGAATTCACCTGGAAAGGGCTGTTACGACTATGACCCGACCTTTCCCTCAACTAATTCAAGAACAAAATCACCCAAGATGGTTCAACAACTTCCCCATAGTCTCTATTAGCTCATGCATGTGATAAATCTACCCTTATAACCCATAATCAACCCAAACCCGAAATTGAAGAATTGGGGGACGAAATTCTTACTTTTTGAAGCCCTAGCAAGTTCCTTTTGATGGAATTCCAAAGTTTGATCAAAGTAGAGAAGTGAAATCCTTAGTCCTCCCTTTCCTCTCTCTAGAATAGCTCTCTCCTCTGTCTAAGATATCAAGTAATCCCCCAAAAATGAACCCTTAGGATAGATAAATAAAATGGGGGTCAGGTTATAAGATTGGAAAAATGGAGCCCTAACACAGATCTGCAGTCACATATGCGACTGCATAACACGCCTGCGGTCCGCAAAATAGACCGCATAATGGCCCTCCAGATCTGGGCATTTTTGCTTCACTCTGGGACAGGTTTGCGGTCCGCAGACCAATTCTGCGATGGGATCTGCGGCCCACAAAATGGTTCTGCGGCCGCATAATGGTCCTCAAAATTGGCAAATCTTTCTGCTTCAATCTGCGGTCCGCAAACTGGTTCTGCGGTCGCATAGTGAACCGCAGAAGTGCCATATTCTGCAAACTTTTTCCTTCAACTCCTCGGCGCACTGAGCAACCCTAAAAGTTCATACCATAAAACCTCGGGTTTTTGTAAAAATTTTACGGGGCTTTACAGCATCCTCATACCTTCCAATAGAGAATAGTAATAACACTCTTTTATCTACCTTTACTCTTCTCAACATGCAGGGTTCAATATGCTCAACACAAGGCAAGTTCAATTTCTCAACCATATAAGTGCTAATTGAGTTATAGCCAAACTCTTTGTCAATTCTAAGGGCACAAATAGCAGACATCACTTTAGCTCTAGTTTGAAAAAGAACTTCACCATCATTTTTCTTCCATTCGGCATACTGAAAGTTCGACTTTTCTAGTTGTTGAGTCATAGCTCGCATCCTTTCTTCATAACTACCTAATTGAGACATCTTAAACAAAGATTAGAAGAAATATGTATCTCTCAAATTTGGCTTTTTCCCTATAATGTTCTCACCTATCTTTCCTTTTTTCACTCAAAGCAACTCCTTGTTATTAATCTTTAGATTTATTAATAAACCTTACTAGTCACAACCCTTAGTGATAAGAATATGGTGTTAGAAAAGGAAAAGGAAAGTGAAGGACCAAACCTAGGGTGAATAGGAAATGGCTAGTAGGAAAAAAAAGGAAAGAATTTAGGAAACCCAAAACACACAAGAATAAGGAAAGAAGTTACCTTAATTTTCAAGAACTAGGATCCCCGCTTCTTGTTTCCTTTCTTGACATGGGACCCAAATAATACTTGAATTTTTAAATAATAATGAGCAATAACACTTTTTGTTTGGGCTGATTTTCATTTTTATTTTTTTCATTTTTTTTAAAATTTTGTTTTGCTCAAGAACCTTCCAAGATTATCAAGATTGAAGTCTTGATTAGCCTATGCTCTGATACCACTTGATAACAACACGATAGGGGTTCAAGAAGTACTAAAGAAAATCAAGAAACGTGCGGAAGCTAAAAGAAAATAAAGAAACAAAAAAAAGACAAAAATTAAAGATAGATTGAATTTAAGAGGGAGTTTCTTAAATTCAGATGTCTATTCTTGATGTTGAATCCTTACAATAATAACTAGCTAACGAAGAACTAATCGCCTTTGATAGAGAATTAAAAACAAGAGATAGATTATGAAACTCGACCCTTTAGAATAACAAAAACAATAATAAACCTAAACTTATCACCTTTCTTGAATACCTAGAAGTGATCTATGATTTCGAAAAGGGTTTAATCTTACCACCATAAGTTGAGTCTTGTAGGTTGAGCCGAACGGCCCATTAGAATAAAAAACTTTGACGGGTCCTTGACCCCACTCAAGAAGGGACATGTGAGTTTTAGGAAAGCTTTGGGGAAAGCCCTTCGATGAGAACGCGTAACGCGGGGGAAATTCGTAAGAGGAGTACAATTATCCCATCATAACATGGTATATAACCATAGATACATCTATTATATATATTACCGAGGCGAATGGCCCGCTCTCATGAGAGTTTGGTACATAATGTTGCCGAGGCGAACGACCCGATCCCATAAAGTGTGCGCACTGCCGAGGGTCGCATAGTAGACCACAGAATTGCCATGTTCTGCAAACTTTTTCCATCAACTCCTCGACGCACTGAGCAACCCCAAAAGTTCGTACCATAAAACCTCGGGTTTTTGTAAAACATTTACGAGGCCTTACAACATCCTCATACCTTCCAATAGAGAATAATAATAACACTCTTTGATCTACCTTTACTCTTCTCAACGTGTAGGGTTCAATATGCTCAACACAAGGCAAGTTCAATTTCTCAACCATATAAGTGCTAATTGAGTTATAGCCAAACTCTTTGTCAATTCTAAGGGCACAAATCGCAGACATCACTTTAGCTCTAGTTTGAAAAAGAACTTCACCATCATATTTATTCCATTCGGCATGCTGAAATTTTGACTTTTCAAGTTGTTGAGTCATAGCTCGCCTCCTTTCTTCATAACTACCTGTTTGAGACATCTTAAACAAAGATTAGAAGATATATGTATCTCTCAAATTTGGCTTTTTCCCTATAATGTTCTCACCTATCTTTCCTTTTTTCACTCAAATCAACTCTTGGTCATTAATCTTTAGATTTATTAATAAACCTTACTAGTTACAACCCTTAGTAATCAGAATATGGAGTTAGAAAAGAAAAAGGAAAGTGAAGGACCAAACCTAGGGAGAATAGGAATTGGTTAGTAGGAAAAAAAAGAAAGAATTTAGGAAACTCAAAATCCACAAGAATAAGGAAAGAAGTTATCTTAATTTTCAAGAACTAGGATCCCCTCTTCTTGTTTCCTTTCTTGACATGGAACCCAAATAATACTTGAATTTTTAAATAATAATGAGCAATAACACTTTTTGTTTGTGCTGATTTTCATTTTTATTCTTTTCATTTTTTTTAAAATTTTGTTTTGCTCAAGAACCTTCCAAGATTATCAAGATTGAAATCTTGATTAGCCTATGCGCTGATACCACTTGATAACAACACGATAGGGGTTCAAGAAGTACTAAAGAAAATCAAGAAACGTGCGGAAGCTAAAAGAAAATAAAGAAACAAAAAAAAGACAAAAATTAAAGATAGATTGAATTCAAGAGGGAGTTTCTTAAATTCAGATGTATATTCTTGATGTTGAATCCTAACAATAATAACTAGCTAACGAAGAACTAATCGCCTTTGATAGAGAATTAAAAACAAGAGATAGATTATGAAACTCGACCCTTTAGAATAACAAAAACAATAATAACCCTAAACTTATCACCTTTCTTGAATACCTAGAAGTGATCTAAGATTTCAAAAAGGGTTTAATCTTACCACCATAAGTTGAGTCTTGTAAGTTGAGCCGAACGGCCCATTAGAATAAAAAAGCTTTGACGGGTCCTTGACCCCACTCAAGAAGGGACATGTGAGTTTTAGGAAAGCTTTGGGGAAAGCCCTTCGATGAGAATGCGTAACGCGGGGGAAATTCGTAAGAGGAGTACAATTATCCCATCATAACATGGTATATAACCATAGATACATCTATTATATATATTACCGAGGCGAATGGCCCGCTCTCATGAGAGTTTGGTACATAATGTTGCCGAGGCGAACGACCTGATCCCATAAAGTGTGCGCACTGCCGAGGGTCGCATAGCAGACCGCAGAATTGCCATGTTCTGCAAACTTTTTCCATCAACTCCTCGACGCACTGAGCAACCCCAAAAGTTCGTACCATAAAACCTCGGGTTTTTGTAAAACATTTACGAGGCCTTACAACATCCTCATACCTTCCAATAGAGAATAATAATAACACTCTTTGATCTACCTTTACTCTTCTCAACGTGTAGGGTTCAATATGCTCAACACAAGGCAAGTTCAATTTCTCAACCATATAAGTGCTAATTGAGTTATAGCCAAACTCTTTGTCAATTCTAAGTGCACAAATCGCAGACATCACTTTAGCTCTAGTTTGAAAAAGAACTTCACCATCATTTTTATTCCATTCGGCATGCTGAAAGTTTGACTTTTCAAGTTGTTGAGTCATAGCTCGCCTCCTTTCTTCATAACTACCTGTTTGAGACATCTTAAACAAAGATTAGAAGAAATATGTATCTCTCAAATTTGGCTTTTTCCCTATAATGTTCTCACCTATCTTTCCTTTTTTCACTCAAATCAACTCTTGGTCATTAATCTTTAGATTTATTAATAAACCTTACTAGTTACAACCCTTAGTAATCAGAATATGGAGTTAGAAAAGAAAAAGGAAAGTGAAGGACCAAACCTAGGGAGAATAGGAATTGGTTAGTAGGAAAAAAAAAAAAGAATTTAGGAAACCCAAAATCCACAAGAATAAGGAAAGAAGTTATCTTAATTTTCAAGAACTAGGATCCCCTCTTCTTGTTTCCTTTCTTGACATGGAACCCAAATAATACTTGAATTTTTAAATAATAATGAGCAATAACACTTTTTGTTTGGGCTGATTTTCATTTTTATTTTTTTCATTTTTTTTAAAATTTTGTTTTGCTCAAGAACCTTCCAAGATTATCAAGATTGAAATTTTGATTAGCCTATACTCTGATACCACTTGATAACAACATGATAGGGGTTCAAGAAGTACTAAAGAAAATTAAGAAACGTGCGGAAGCTAAAAGAAAATAAAGAAACAAAAAAAAAGACAAAAATTAAAGATAGATTGAATTCAAGAGGGAGTTTCTTAAATTTAGATGTCTATTCTTGATGGTGAATCCTAACAATAATAACTAGCTAACGAAGAACTAATCGCCTTTGATAGAGAATTAAAAACAAGAGATAGATTATGAAACTCGACCCTTTAGAATAACAAAAACAATAATAACCCTAAACTTATCACCTTTCTTGAATACCTAGAAGTGATCTAAGATTTCGAAAAGGGTTTAATCTTACCACCATAAGTTGAGTCTTGTAGGTTGAGCCGAACGGCCCATTAGAATAAAAAACCTTTGACGGGTCCTTGACCCCACTCAAGAAGGGACATGTGAGTTTTAGGAAAGCTTTGGGGAAAGCCCTTCGATGAGAACGCGTAACGCGGGGGAAATTCATAAGAGGAGTACAATTATCCCATCATAACATGGTATATAACCATAGATACATCTATTATATATATTACCGAGGCGAATGGCCCGCTCTCATGAGAGTTTGGTACATAATGTTGCCGAGGCGAACGACCCGATCCCATAAAGTGTGCGCACTGCCGAGGGTCGCATAGCAGACCGCAGAATTGCCATGTTCTGCAAACTTTTTCCATCAACTCCTCGATGCACTGAGCAACCCCAAAAGTTCGTACCATAAAACCTCGGGTTTTTGTAAAACATTTATGAGGCCTTACAACATCCTCATACCTTCCAATAGAGAATAATAATAACACTCTTTGATCTACCTTTACTCTTCTCAACGTGTAGGGTTCAATATGCTCAACACAAGGCAAGTTCAATTTCTCAACCATATAAGTGCTAATTGAGTTATAGCCAAACTCTTTGTCAATTCTAAGGGCACAAATCGCAGACATCACTTTAGCTCTAGTTTGAAAAAGAACTTCACCATCATTTTTATTCCATTCGGCATGCTGAAAGTTTGACTTTTCAAGTTGTTGAGTCATAGCTCGCCTCCTTTCTTTATAACTACCTGTTTGAGACATCTTAAACAAAGATTAGAAGAAATATGTATCTCTCAAATTTGGCTTTTTCCCTATAATGTTCTCACCTATCTTTCCTTTTTTCACTCAAATCAACTCTTGGTCACTAATCTTTAGATTTATTAATAAACCTTACTAGTTACAACCCTTAGTAATCAGAATATGGAGTTAGAAAAGAAAAAGGAAAGTGAAGGACCAAACCTAGGGAGAATAGGAATTGGTTAGTAGGAAAAAAAAGAAAGAATTTAGGAAACCCAAAATCCACAAGAATAAGGAAAGAAGTTATCTTAATTTTCAAGAACTAGGATCCCCTCTTCTTATTTTCTTTCTTGACATGGAACCCAAATAATACTTGAATTTTTAAATAATAATGAGCAATAACACTTTTTGTTTGGGCTGATTTTCATTTTTATTTTTTTCATTTTTTTTAAAATTTTGTTTTGCTCAAGAACCTTCCAAGATTATCAAGATTGAAATCTTGATTAGCCTATGCTCTGATACCACTTGATAACAACACGATAGGGGTTCAAGAAGTACTAAAGAAAATCAAGAAACGTGCGGAAGCTAAAAGAAAATAAAGAAACAAAAAAAAAGACAAAAATTAAAGATAGATTGAATTCAAGAGAGAGTTTCTTAAATTCAGATGTCTATTCTTGATGTTGAATCCTAACAATAATAACTAGCTAACGAAGAACTAATCGCCTTTGATAGAGAATTAAAAACAAGAGATAGATTATGAAACTCGACCCTTTAGAATAACAAAAACAATAATAACCCTAAACTTATCACCTTTCTTGAATACCTAGAAGTGATCTAAGATTTCAAAAAGGGTTTAATCTTACCACCATAAGTTGAGTCTTGTAGGTTGAGCCGAACGGCCCATTAGAATAAAAAAGCTTTGACGGGTCCTTGACCCCACTCAAGAAGGGACATGTGAGTTTTAGGAAAGCTTTGGGGAAAGCCCTTCGATGAGAACGCGTAACGCGGGGGAAATTCGTAAGAGGAGTACAATTATCCCATCATAACATGGTATATAACCATAGATACATCTATTATATATATTACCGAGGCGAATGGCCCGCTCTCATGAGAGTTTGGTACATAATGTTGCCGAGGCGAACGACCTGATCCCATAAAGTGTGCGCACTGCCGAGGGTCGCATAGCAGACCGCAGAATTGCCATGTTCTGCAAACTTTTTCCATCAACTCCTCGACGCACTGAGCAACCCCAAAAGTTCATACCATAAAACCTCGGGTTTTTGTAAAACATTTACGAGGCCTTACAACATCCTCATACCTTCCAATAGAGAATAATAATAACACTCTTTGATCTACCTTTACTCTTCTCAACGTGTAGGGTTCAATATGCTCAACACAAGGCAAGTTCAATTTCTCAACCATATAAGTGCTAATTGAGTTATAGCCAAACTCTTTGTCAATTCTAAGGGCACAAATCGCAGACATAACTTTAGCTCTAGTTTGAAAAAGAACTTCACCATCATATTTATTCCATTCGGCATGCTGAAATTTTGACTTTTCAAGTTGTTGAGTCATAGCTCGCCTCCTTTCTTCATAACTACCTGTTTGAGACATCTTAAACAAAGATTAGAAGAAATATGTATCTCTCAAATTTGGCTTTTTCCCTATAATGTTCTCACCTATCTTTCCTTTTTTCACTCAAAGCAACTCTTGGTCATTAATTTTTAGATTTATTAATAAACTTTACTAGTCACAACCCTTATTGAAAAAAATATGGAGTTAGAAAAGGAAAAGTAAAGTGAAGGACCAAACCTAGGGAGAATAAGAATTAGTTAGTAGAAAAAAAAGAAAAGAATTTAGGAAACCCAAAACCCACAAGAATAAGGAAAGAAGTTACCTTAATTTTCAAGAACTAGGATCCACTCCTCTTGTTTCCTTTCTGTACATGGGATCCAAATAATACTTGAATTTTTAAATAATAATGAGTAATAACACTTATTGTTTGGGCTGATTTTTATTTTTTATTTTTTTCATTTTGTTTAAAATTTTGTTTTGCTCAAGAACCTTCCAAGATTATCAAGATTAAAATCTTGATTAGCCTATGCTCTGATACCACTTGATAACAACACGATAGAGGTTCAAGAAGTACTAAAGAAAATCAAGAAACATGCGGAAGCTAAAAGAAAATAAAGAAACAAAAAAAAGAAGACAAAAATTAAAGATAGATTGAATTCAAGAGAGAGTTTCTTAAATTCAGAAGTCTATTCTTGATGTTGAATCCTAACAATAATAACTAGCTAACGAAGAACTAATCGCCTTTGATAGAGAATTAAAAAAAAGAGATAGATTATGAAACCCGACCCTTTAGAATAACAAAAACAATAATAAGCCTAAATTTATCACCTTTCTTGAATACCTAGAAGTGATCAAAGATTTTGAAAAGGGTTTAATCTTACCACCATAAGTTGAGTTTTGTAGGTTGAGGCGAATAGCCCATTAGAATAAGAAAGCTTTGACGGGTCCTTGACCCCACTCAAGAAGGGACAGGTGTGTTTTATGAAAGCTTTGGGGAAAGCCCTTCGATGAGAAAGTGTAACGCGGGGGAAATTCATAAGAGGAGTAAAATTATCCCATCATAATATGGTATATATCCATAGATACATCTATTATATATATTACCGAGGCGAACTGCCCGCTCTCATGAGAGTTTGGTACATAATCCTGCTGAGGCGAACGATCCGATCCCATAAAGTGTGCGCACTGCCGAGGGTCGCATAGTGGACCGCAGAATTGCCATGTTCTGCAAACTTTTTCCTTCAACTCCTCGGCGCACTGAGCAACCCCAAAATTTCGTACCATAAAACCTCGGGTTTTTGTAAAAAATTTACAGGGCCTTACAGCATCCTCATACCTTCCAATAGAGAATAGTAATAACACTCTTTTATCTACCTTTACTCTTCTCAACATGTAGGGTTCAATATGCTCAACACAAGGCAAGTTCAATTTCTCAACCATATAAGTACTAATTGAGTTATAGCCAAACTCTTTGTCAATTCTAAGGGCACAAATCGCAGACATCACTTTATCTCTAGTTTGAAAAAGAACTTCACCATCATTTTTATTCCATTCGGCATGCTGAAAGTTCGACTTTTCAAGTTGTTGAGTCATAGCTCGCCTCCTTTCTTCATAACTACCTGTTTGAGACATCTTAAACAAATATTAGAAGAAATATGTATCTCTCAAATTTGGCTTTTTCCCTACAATGTTCTCACCTATCTTTCCTTTTTTCACTCAAAGCAACTCTTGGTCATTAATCTTTAGATTTATTAATAAACTTTACTAGGCACAACCCTTATTGAAAAAAATATGGAGTTAGAAAAGGAAAAGGAAAGTGAAGGACCAAACCTAGGGAGAATATGAATTGGTTAGTAGGAAAAAAAAAAGAATTTAGGAAACCCAAAACCCACAAGAATAAGGAAAAAAGTTACCTTAATTTTCAAGAACTAGGATCCACTCTTCTTGTTTCCTTTCTTGATATGGGACCCAAATAATACTTGAATTTTTAAATAATAATGAGCAATAACACTTTTTGTTTGGGCTGATTTTCATTTTTACTTTTTTCATTTTTTTTTAAATTTTGTTTTGCTCAAGAACCTTCCAAGATTATCAAGATTGAAATCTTGATTAGCCTATACTCTGATACCACTTGATAACAACACGATAGGGGTTCAAGAAGTACTAAAGAAAATCAAGAAACGTGCGGAAGCTAAAAGAAAATAAAAAAACAAAAAAAGAAGAAAAAAATTAAAGATAGATTGAATTCAAGAGAGAGTTTCTTAAATTCAGAAGTCTATTCTTGATGTTGAATCCTAACAATAATAACTAGCTAATGAAGAACTAATCGCCTTTGATAGAGAATTAAAAACAAGAGATAGATTATGAAACCCGACCCTTTAGAATAACAAAAACAATAATAAGCCTAAACTTATCACCTTTCTTGAATACCTAGAAGTTATCTAAGATTTCGAAAAGGGTTTAATCTTACCACCATAAGTGGAGTCTTGTAGGTTGAAGAATAAATCTAAGAATAGCCACACACAAGAGTGCAAGAAAAATCTCACAATTTTTATTGATAATAATCTATCATAATCTATGTCTAAAAACAAAGAAGACACCCCTTATATAGGTAGGAGGGGGTCACGAAGTTACGGCTAAAATATAAGAAAATAAAGTCCTAAACTACTTTGGACAACAAGTCCAACTACCTTAGGAAAAGGAAAAACACTATGAAACAAAAACCAAGTCAATCTTGGAAAGTAAACTCCAACAATCTTAGAAAAAGGAAAACATAACCTTAACTACCTAGGAAAGAAATAAATCTAGTACCAAAATATATGAAAATAAGTTAAAACCACTCTAGGATAGGATCTTGAAAGTCCCAAACTAATCTTGGATAGGATCTTGGAAATCTTGAAGGAAATTTGTAAGCAACTTGGCACCAACTTGCACTCAACTTCTAGAACGCCTATTATACCTTTATTGGACATCAAGTAAGTCATTTTTATGTTATAAAAACGTGGCTTTATGGAGGATTTCATGGGCTGCAAGTTTGGACACATTTAGCTGCCAAATTGGTCCAAAAGTATACTGATTAAGACATTCGTCAAAGGATGTCTCGTGGGATCTAATCCTCCTCTTCTTGGATATAAATTTGGGCCATAAAATAATTTCAACACCTATCCAATTCATATACTTTATCCTTGAGCTCTGCCTCCTAATTAACAACTTCTTTATTTGCACTTGAAGTCTAATGACCTTGTTTTGCAACTCTTTAGCTTGACATCTTGTTAAAGGCCCTCTTTGAGATTCCAAAGCTTCATCCTTGTCCTTGAATAGAGTTGAGCTTCCTAGGATACTATCATAATGTAGATCCCGGATCAATCAGCGCATATACATCATAAGAAAACACAGACAATATACCTATAACAATATCCGGAAACGACTCGAGATCTTGTCAACCTACTAGAGCATAGGTTCGATTTTGAGTACCACTCGAACTCGGCACTACACCTCTACCTCTACCAGCACCTGTCGACTACTGAAAACCCCTTGCTGGAGGTCAAATTGATGAGGAAGAACCAGACACAGATTCAGTCGGCTGAGCCATACCACCACCTCCTTTATTAGGACAATCTCGCATTATATGGCTAGGCTATCCGCAAGAATAGCACGCATCAGAACCTTAACGGCACAGTCCAAAGTGGGCCTTGCCGCACTGATCACAACGGGGTGTTGGGGGTCTCGTCTGACTTGTATCCCTATGATATTGTGAGCCTGATGCCATTGAACTCTGACCTGGACCAGAATAGGTAAATTGATCATACCCAGGCCTCTAAAACTGTGGAGGAGCACTAGCTACAGGTGGCGCCGAACTCCTCAAAGATTGGGTCCTGATACTACCTCTAAAGTCACCAGAATACCCTGCGAATCCCGCTCCCTTATGTTGGCCCCTATCCTGCTCCCTATCTTCCCTTTGCTGGCGCTTGTGATCCTCTAGTGTCTGGGCATAAACCAGAATATGGGAAATATTCATGCCCTCCACCAAGGAGGCTGTCGTGCACTCATTTATCAGATATGGTCCCAACCCATTCACGAACAGGTGCACCCTATCACTCATCTCGGCCACCATATGGGGAGCATATCTTGCTAAAGAATCAAACTGCATACTATACTTTCGCACACTCATATTACCTTGTCGAAGGTTCAAGAACTTATCAACTCTAGCTCGTCGTATCTCATTTGGCAAGTAGTGATGAAGAAAGGCCTCGAAAAATTCCTTCCACACAGTTAGAGGAGCGTTCAAACCCCTAGATATCTCCCAACTATCATACTAGAAAACCGCTAAGTCCCGTAATCGATAAGAAGCCAACTCTATTGCCTCAGTATCACTAGCGTGCATAACCCGAAGTGTACGATGAATCTGATCAATAAAAGTCTACGGGTCCTCCTTGGGGTCTGATCCGGTAAATGCTGGAGGGTCAAGATTAATAAAATCACAAACTATCGCACTAACCGGTTTATCAGCAGCACCAGTATTCTACCTCTGAGCCTAAGCAGCTGCCAATCTAGTTAACAACTGCACCGCACTACGCATATCATGGTTTGTAGTTCCAGACGGAGGATCAGGAGGTGTTGGATCCCTCCTAATATCCTCTGGAGGAGACGGAGTAGATGAGGTATGAGACGACATCTCACTCTGAGCCTCACTTTGGCATGCTCTGGCTGGAGGCATCTGACTGGTACCCTCTCCCGCAATTGTATCCAGCCGTCTACTAATCGCTTGCTTCCTAGTCGAAGGTATCGCTGAAAGAAAAGAAGGTGAATATTAGAGATGAACACTTACGACTCAACTCTACACACTATCAAGATTCAAGAAGAAGGTAACAACCCTAGATGTCATGTAGCCTCATGATTATAAATGTGGCGCACTACACATCCATAATTAAGACTCTACTAGACTTGGCTCATAGATAACCCCTAGGAAAGACTTGCTCTGATACCAAGTTTGTCACGACCCCAAACTGGAGGGCCATGACTAGTTCCCGGGCCATACTTGCCGAGCACCGACGTACAGTTTATCTAACTTTTCTTATTATCTGTAAGGTCCAATGATGTTAACATAAATGGTAGAAATGAATCATAAACAACCAACAATGAAAGATAACGACATGAAAACATATAACATGGGCCGACAAGGGTGTCGTAAAGCTATATACAAAAAAAACCAGCCAACGAGGATATCCAAAACTATACATGAGATGACACATGTCTATGAGCCTCTAAAGAAACATAAATGCTGGAACATTGGCAGAACAGGGCCCCGACATACCCATAATGTCTATAACAAAAATTCATACCAAGACCACGGCATGTCCGGAGAAGGGATCTCGCCAATAACCGCTGAACTAGGCAGCCTATTGTGGTGGGGGAGCTGCGTCTACTTGTCTGTCAGGACCTGCAGCACGACATGCAGCATCTACAAATAAAAGGAACATCAGTACGAATAAAGTACCAAGTATGTAAGGTAGGAAGGCATAAATAAGAACAGTAATGTAAGCAGGGATAGAGAATATACGACCTCTAACATCCGAGTGCCTCTGAGGGCGACTGACATAAAATGCATGATACATATATATACATATAATTTTTAAAAACATACGCCTCTGTGGGCATCATAATCATCATATCATACTCGGTCGTAATAGGCTCGGTAAAAACATACCCGGCCATCATAAGGCTCCAAAGAATCATACCCGACAACGTGGAGCTCAATAAAACCCAACTGATCAGTGGTTTCACAATAGCTGCCATACCCGGCCAACTATAGTGCAGCTCAATAGAGTAAAATAGGTACATATATATAATGTATGCTAGACTCGTTGGAATCACATTATGGACCTTTCAGAGTGACATAAGATCGGTAACCTCCGTACACGTTATTAGGACTAACTCTTCGTCTTCGTCATGGACCTTATAAGAATCAGGAAGTATCTCCATTACCTAAATTGAAACAAAATACAACTAAATTCCAGTGGTCAGATGCTTGTGAAAAGAGTTTTCAAGAGTTGAAGTCAAGGTTGACTACGACACCGGTGTTGACCTTATTGGAGGGTACGAATGGGTTTGTCGTGTATTGTGATGCTTTAAGGGTTGGACTTGGGTGTGTATTAATGCAACATGTAAAGGTTATGCTTCTAGGCAACTCAAGAACCCTGAGAAGAATTATCCAACACATGACTTAGAGCTTGCGGTGGTGGTGTTTGTATTGAAGATTTGGTGTCACTATTTGTAAGGGGCCCATGTGGACATATTCACGGACCATAAGAGACTTCAATATATCTTCAACCAGAAGGAGTTGAATCTAAGGAAAAGGAGATTGCTTGAGTTAATAAAGGACTACGACATCGACATTCTCTATCATCCGGGGAAAGCTAATGTTGTGGCGGATGCTCTTAACTGGAAATCCATGGTAGTTTGGCTCACTTGGAGGCACACCAAAGACCATTGGCCAAAGAAGTTCACCGATTGGCTAGTTTGGGGTTTGGCTTGTGGACTCTAATGAAGTTGGGGTGATTGTGCAAAATAGGGCCGAGTCATCACTTGTAGTGGAAGTCAAGACAAAAAAGTATGATGATCTATTATTGGTGAGGTTGAAGAAGGGGATTCATAAAAATAAGACTGGCATTTTCTCTTGGCACGAATGATGGTACAGTAATGTACCAAGGGAGATTGTGTGTTCCAAATGTGGATGGTCTCCGGGAATGAAACATGATCGAGGCTCATAGTTCCAAGTATTTCGTACACTCAGGCTCTATGAAAATGTACCATGATCTCAAGAAAGTCTATTGGTGGAATGATATGAAGAGGGACGTAGCGGACTTTATGGCTAGATGCCCAAACTATCAGCAAGTGAAGGCTAAGCACCAGATGCCCAGTGGCTTGGTACATAATATAGAAATTACAATTTGGAAGTGGGAGATGATCAATATCGCCTTTGTAGTAGATCTACCTTGCACTCCTCGTAAGTTTAATTTGATTTGGGTGATTGTGGATCGACTCACAAAATTAGCAAACTTTTTGCCTGTTAAGGCCACCAACACAGCAGAATATTATGCTCAATTGTATATCATGGAAGCAGTCAGATTGCATGGCACCCCAGTTTCTATCAACTCAGATTGAGGAGCGAAGTTCACTGCTATCTTTTGGCAAATATTTCCGCAAGGTTTGGGTACTCAAGTAAATCATAGTATAGCTTTCCATCCACATCGACGGGAAAGCAGAGCGGACTATACAGACACTTGAAGATATGTTATGTGCTTGTATTCTTTACTTCAAGGGTAGCTGGGATGATCATTTTCAACTCACATAATTTTCCTACAACAACAACTATCATGCCAGCATTCAGATGGCATCGTTCGAAGCTCTATATGGTAGGAGATATAGATCTCCCATTGATTAGTTGGTTTGAAGTCGGAGAAGCAGAATTAATAGGGCCCAACCTCGTGCATCGGGCTATGGAGAAGGTCAAGATCATTAAGGAACGGTTGAAAATCGCTCAGAGTTGCCAGAAATCCTATTTGAAAGTGTATCACAAGGATTTGGAGTTCTAAGAGGATGGTTGGGTATTCTTGAAAGTTTCTCCCATGAAAGGCATAATGCGGTTTGGGAATTAAGGAAAATTGAGTCCAAGGTATATCGGACCATATAGAATTATGCATGAGGTTGGTCAAGTGGCTAATAGACTCGAGTTACCTCCAGAGATGTCCTTAGCACACCCGGTGTTTCATGTGTCTATGTTGAAGATGGTGGTTGGATATCCGTCGCTTATCATTCCGGTGGAGACTATTAAAGTTAATGAAGAATTTACTTATGATGAGATTCTGGTTGCCATCCTTGATAGACAAGTTCGAAAGTTGAGGAATAAAGAGATTGCCTCCGTCAAAATGCTATGGAGAAACAAACAAGTTGAAGAGGCCACCTGGGAGGCTGAGGGGGGGAAAAAGAGGAAATACCCTCACTTGTTTGTGTAACCAAATAGTTGCGTTTTAAAGAATATTAGAAGTTTACTTCTATGATCTATGATCACATTTGTACAGTTTATGCTAGGATGCCCCTTTTTGGCAATGTAATGCTTATAATGTTATAGTTGGTGTTGTTTTCATGCATTGTTGTGATAAGAATATGTGGTTAGGGCTAGTTTCTAGGGCTCTCTGACAGGTGGATAGGCCCAATTACAGGGGAAACTCTGCCAAAATATTTGGAAATTTGGGGAGTTAGCGAAATTTGAAACTCTTAGTGTGTGAATGAAGAGTTAAGTCATATTGGGTGTCTATGGCAGACTCTAACCCTCATTCGAGGACGAATGATCCTAAGCAGGGGAGGATGTAATGCCCAGTAAAGCTCGCTAAGGACTTATGGTTTCATGGTGTCGAGGTAAGCTAATATGTTTGGAAGGTTGTAGATAGTTTTGCCGCGTTACGGATTTTCAGACTTGCAATGCATCGTGGGTTTGGTAGAACGAAATTTGCAGAAAATGGCATTTATGCGGTCCATTTTTTGATCGTGGATCGGTTTCGCTGAATGCAGAAACCATCATAGATGGGATCAGGAGCAACTTAATATAGAGGGTAATTTTGTGGTCTAATGTGGGACCGCAGATTCGTTCCGCGGACCGCGTATACGTCGCATAACCAACATGGGAATTTTTGGAGGAAGATTTTGTAGTCAAATGTACAACCGCATAACCATTCCACGATCCACAGATCTATGGAGGATCTATTCAGACCCAACTCAGATTTTGTAGACCATTTCACGGTCTAGTTTGTTGACCGGACAACCTCTCTGCGATGCATTCCGCGATCACGGATATGACTCGGAGGGTCATTTTTGGGAATTTTCTAGCCTGACTGTATTTTAATTAAAAGGTTTAAGGGCTTATTTTAGAGAGAGAATCAGACCATTTTGAAGAGAGGGGAGAAATTTGTAGAGAGCGAGAAGTTCCAAGTCTTCTACTCTTCTGTTCTGCTCAATCTAGGAGATTCAAGGGAGATACGCTCAAGGTCTTCAACTAACCGGGTATGATTTCGTCCCTAAGCTTCCATGCAATGTTCTGTAATGGGTTGAAGTAAGGATTTTATTATGTTGGGGCTTATGGATTGGTGGTTGGAAGCCACAAACCCTCAATCACGAATTTAAGTGTATGTAAAGAATGGAGGATGTGATTCTTGAGGGTTGGAAGCAAATGGTTGGGCATGTATGTGCTGATGAAGGTTGTTGGGTGTTGTAGGGATATTGCAGATTGATTGGTTGCTTGAAAATTCATTGCAGAGTAGATGGAATTCTATTATTGAACATTGTAGTCGATTTCGCATATTTGATGTTTGATGAAATGCCAAAAAAGTCTAAACCTATGAGCACTTTCCTAATTATGGATTCAATTTAACTATGTTTCTATAGATTTTGTAAGAGTAGTGGAATGTTGTAGTAATCATAAGGAAGCTTAATTAAAGTATGTTGGCTAAACCCCCTCCTTAGAATTGGATTCCATGATCTTTTTATGAATTCCAAGTATGGTTTGTTCAAATCATATCTGTATTGTGTTAAATTGCAACAAAGGATTGATTTATCAAATGCCTATCTATCCATGTCATGTCTCAATTTCTCTTATTGTATCATGCTCTCCTGTTGTAGTTATTTCCAATGTGTTTCGAGCTCTTATGTACTCATGAGTTTAAACTATGATTTTCCCTATGTTTTAAATATTTTAAATGCTTTATGATGATCCATGACAAGCAAAGGAATAAAAGTATGAAATATGAAATGCAACCATCGTGCCAAGAATGAAGAATATTACGTATGGCCAAGAGTGCCAAAGAGGGACCTGTGCTCAACCGAGTTACCCCAGTCAAGCAAGCCTACAATATATATATATATATATATATATATATATATATATATATATATATATATATATATATATATATAAAATATGTTTTTTGGGAGTATTGTTAGTCAGCGAGGAAGGGTGGATTGTAAAAGCCTAAGCCCGAAACTACACGTGCAGGTATAGAAGTTAATTGAGGGACAAGATACCCTTTATATTTTGTTGATATTATTCCCCTTGATTGTGATGAATTGATAGCTAGCAAAGACCATGTCGACCCACACGACATTTGGTGAGATGGCCTAGTCGATCGGGCGGAGATCGGATGCCATGCCGCACACATGGTGGTGGTATTGTTTTACTATGTCAACCCTCATACACTGAGGGGAGAGGCTTAGCCAATCAGGGAGAGATCGGACTCCATGCCACGTGAATGGTGGTTTGTCAGTACTAAGGATCTCCAACCTAAAATATTAATGCTTACTTGAAAGTTTAATTTATTTTAACTCGTCATTTAAATATTACTGATTTTTTTACTACTTCCATGTTTCTCTCCCTTCATGTTGGCATTCCATTCCATGAGAGGGTAGTTGGCCTTATATACTAGTACTATTCCATATGTACTAAAGTCCCTTTTGCCGGGAGCGTTGCATCTTTAATAGATGCAGTTGGTTCCTCAGCAGGCGGCACTGATCATTGATAGAAGCATACCTTCATCTCAGCTAATTTGGTGAGCCCTACTCAATATCGGGGCCTAGTGTCATTTTGATTTTCTACATTGTATTTTCAGTTATAGCCAGGGCCATGTCACCGACACTTCCATATTGTACTCATGTTCATTTAGAGGCTCCGAAGATGTATTGTGGATTGTGTTTTAATTTGGGAAACAAATTAAAAATGTTGTTCAAATTGTCGGATGTTTCCACTTTTAAACTATGAACTTGTAACCTTTTAGGTAATTATCAATGAATATCCTTAAGTAATGAAACATAACGCTTAACTATTTCATGGGCAAGGTTGGATGGTAGGCACTAAGTAGGCTTGCTTGACTGGGGTAACTCGGTTGAGCACAGGTCCCTCTCTCCAAGGTCGGAGTGTGACAGTGTCATCCTACTTTGCATCATATTTGGATATGTCTTGTGAATCTTTGGATACTTCTATTTATGTGTCTACACTTGTTGGGAATTCTATTGTGGTGGATCATGTCTACCGTTCTTGTGTGGTCACCATTAGTGGCTATGAGACGATGGTTGATCTTTTGTTGCTTAATATGGTGGACTTTTATGTGATTTGGGTGTGGATTGGTTATATCTATACCATGTTATCATGCTATGATCGTGACGTTGTCTATGCCGGGATATCCAAAGTTGAAATGGAAAGGTTCATTAGGTCATATTCCAAATAGAGTGGTTTATTTTCTGAAGGCTCAATGGAGGGTTGAGAAGGGGTGCTTGACGTACTTAGACTTTGTTAGAGATGTTAGTGCTGATACTCTTATGGTTGATTCAGTCCCCATGGCGAGGGAGTTTCCAGGTGTATTTCCAGAAGACCTACTAGGCATGCCACCATATAAGGATATTGATTTTGGTATTGATTTGGCATCCGAAACCCGATAGGGTTTCATCAGGCTGATGTCTCACCTTAGGGTGTGATGATACTATTTGTGAATAAGAAAGATGGTTCCATGAGGATGTGCATTGACTACAGGCAATTGAACAATGATTTGTTTGACCAGCTCCATGGTGCTAGGGTTTTCTCAAAGATTGACTCGAGATCGAGGTACCATCAGTTGAAGATCAGGGCATCGGACATTCCTAAGAAGGCTTTCAGGACCCGTTATGGGCATTATGAGTTCTTGGTGATGTCTTTTGGTTTGACTAGTGCCTAGGCAACATTCATGAATTTGATGAACAGTGTGTTCTAGCCTTATTAGGATTCTTTGTTATTATGTTCATTGATGACATCTTCGTATATTCTCGTAGTAGGAAGGAGCACGAGCAACATTTGAGGACGGTGCTTCAAGTTATGAGTGAGAAGAAGTTATATGCTAAGTTCTCAAAGTGTAATATCTAGTTGGATTTAGTGGCATTTTCTGGGTCACGTGGTGTCTAGTGATGGGATGAAGGTGGATCTGAAGAATATTGAAGCGGTTCACAGTAGGCCCAGACCTTCTACAACCATGAAGATTAGGAGTTTTTTTGGTTTGGCTGGTTACTATCGTTTTTTTGTAGAGGGGTTCTTGTCTATTGCAAATCTATTGACTAAATTTACTTAGAAGGGTGCTCCATTCAGATGGTCTGGCGAGTGTGAGGGGAGCTTTCAGAAGCTCAAGACCGTTTTGACTACAGCTCCAATTTTAGTATTGCCCTCAGGATCGGGGCCATATATGGTCTATTGTGATGCTTCATGTGTTGATCTTGGGTGTGTGTTGATGCAAGACGGCAAGGTGATTGTCATCACGCCAATTAAAACCCCATGAGAAGAACTATGCGATGCATGATTTTGAGTTAGCAGCTATTGTGCACGCGCTCAAGATTTGGAGGCATTACTTATATGGTGTGAGGTGTATCCTGATCATTGGAGTCTCTAGCATCTGTTTAAATATAAAGATTCTAATTTAAGGCAGTGGATACTGTTGGAGTTGTTGAAGTATTATGATATAACTATTCTTTGTCATTCAGAGAAGTCTAATGTGGTAGCAGATGGCTTGAGCAAAAAGACGGAGGCTGTAGGGACTTTAGCATTCATCCCCGCTCTCGAGAGGCCTTTAGCTATGATATTTAGGCGTTGGCCAATAGATTAGTGAGATTGGATATTTTGGAGCCGAGCAAAGTCTTCGATTATGTTGTTTCATGCTCATCCTTGTTTGAGCACATTAAGGCTCGCCAGTATGATGATCCCTATTTGCTTGACCTTAAGGACACTGTGTAGTGAGATGGTGCCAAGTAGGTGACTATTGGTGATGATGGTGTATTGCGACTTCAAGGTCGAGTCTGTATTCCTAATGTTGATGGTTTGAGAGAGTTAATTCTTGAGGAGGCTCATAGTTCATGGTATTTTATTCACCTAGGTATTACAAAAATGTATCGTGATTTGAAGTAGTATTATTGGAGGAGAGGGATGAAGAAGGACATTGTTGGGCATGTTTTACGGTGTTTGAATTGTCAACATGTCAATTATGAACATCAGAAACTGAGTGGTTTGCTTCAGAAGATTAATATACTAGAGTGGAAGTGAGAGCGCTTCACTATGGAATTTGTGGTAAGATTGCCACGGGCCTTGAGGAAGTTTGATGCCATTTGGGTCATTGTGGATCGGTTGACCAAATCGGCGCATTTCATTCCAGTTATGACTTCCTACACTTCAGAGCAGTTGGATAAGATCTACATCAGAGAAATTGTTTGCTTGCATGGTGTACCTATTTCCATCATTGCGTATGGTGGCACTCAGTTCACTTTGCACTTTTGGAGCAGTACAAAGAACAAAGTAAGAGACTCCAAAGAAAGCAAACTTAATTATAGATATGAAAGTTTCCCTACACAAGGGATGGTGTCACGACCCCAGTTTCCCTCTGTAGGATATCGTGATGGCACCTAGTCTTCTAAGACTAGGTAAGCCTAACACTTACTGAATTATTAGAAGTAATCAACCATCCACGAAGAATATGAAATAAAAATCTTATACAAATTTCAATTCCCAAAACCGGTAGTACAAGTCATAAGATCTACTGAGTTTGCTAAAAAGACCTCTAAATGCAATTGTTTCGAAAAAGAGAATAAACAGTGCAAATACAATAACAGAAGGTGACTTTGAGGCCTATGAACACAACATCAGGTTTACCTTGAGTCTCCACAGCAAGATCCGTATAGCTAGCAAGCGATTGACTGACTCCGAATTTCCTAGATCTGCACAAAAATGTGCAGAAGTGTAGTATGAGTACACCACAACGGTACCCAGAAAGTATCAAGACTAACCTTAGTTGAGTAGTGACGAGGGACAGTCAAGACACCTACTGGACTAGATAACCTGAACAAGTATAGGTATAGAACTAACAGAGTACGATATCTCTACAGAACTACGCATAATGACAACAATAATACGGGGCTTACGATAGGAAATAAAAGCAATAATCAGCAGCGGAACACCACCAGTAATAACACAGTTTAAATCCGGTGAAAAACAAATAAAGGGAAGACAAGTAGCAATTGATAAGAATAACGGCTTACGCACCAGGTTTATTCCATAATCTCCACGAGGTACCATACCTCTAAATATTCACAAGACCCTGTCCCACTTTGTGAACCCTAAACACTTGGCATCTTGTGCCCTCATTTCAACTAATAACTGTACGGACGACTCACATGCCACTAGAGCCATTCTCACATAGAAGGCAAGTCAACGAGGGTGTATATAAATGCTCAATAATATCAGAAAAACATCTTCTTAAATCGATAGGAGTGATTAATAACGTGTATGCGTGTGCAAGTGTTTTGACACAGTTCAGGCCAACTAGTAAGTGTAGAGAAAATGAACAGCACGTAAGAATGTCCCCCATAATTTTCCACAAGATAAAACTCACGCAGGTAGGTATGCCACTACACAAATATCAGCAACAAGAATGCCCCCAGTCCATCACAAGTAATCACAGATCAATCCCTGACATAACCCACCTTGTCTCGCCATGTGCGCAATAATAAAGTAAATGCCCGCCTTGTCTCGCCACACGTGCATAATGATATTCCCACCTTGTCTCGCCATATGCGCAACCCACATATATAGCCCGCATTGTCATACCGTATGTGCACATATCAATAGTAACAATAGCATGATAGAAACCTCGTGCAACACAACAACAACCGCACGGCAGAAACCTCGTGCATCACAACACTGAGTACAACAACAACAATGAAAATAACACAAGAGTACATCAAGTAAATCAACTCAAGAACTTTCGATCATAAAGAAACGGTAGGACGAGTTCATAAAGAATAAACACAATAGAGAATACTAGTCATAATAAGAATAGCTCAACAGGGAGTAATAATATGTAACAACGATCCCACAAAGTACAGTTCAACAACAAGGGAGATAACACGAGTCAATAATTCCAAATAAGGATCAGTCAACTAAGATATAGGATAACTAAACTTCTTTTAAGGTTGAGAAATTATGAAGGAGAAACAACAAATCCAATTAAGGGTAAGCAGCGAAAGGATAATCATAACCTCAATTAAGGATGAACAATTACAGAAGAGATAATTATAATTTAAATTAAGGAGAAGCGATTAGGGAAGGATAGCATGCCAATAGAAGAGGTAACAACTTCAGTTAAGTCACATAAGAGTCAAATAGGCAATAAGAGTGGATCATGAAGCAATTAATTCCAATTAAAACATGTAGAGGCAAAACTAGTAAATGGGAAACTTAATCATAACAAAACAACTTCATATTCAGTGAACATGAGGACATAAGAGCCCTAAAAGTCAACTTTCCACAAATAAGCCTGAGCACGTACTCGTCACCTCGCGTACATGGACTTCACATAACACAATTAGCATAAAAGACTCAAGTCCTAAGGGGTAATTTTCCCACACGAAATTAGGCAAGATACCTACCTCAAAGAAGATAGACTGTTACTCTAAAATGAACTTCTCGAGTGAAATAACCTTCGGACGGCTCAAATCTAGCCAAAATAACTTCAAAGCATAAATAAAATTCATAAGAAACTATCCCGGATAATAAAACTTCAATCTTTATCAAAACAAAAAAATAAACCCAAAAGTCGACCCCCGGGCATGCACCTCGAAACCCGACAATTTTCACAAAATCCGAACACCTATTCCGATACGATTTCAACCATACCAAAATTATTAAATTCTGATACCAATTCGTCCCTCAAATAATCATTTTACATTTTGAAAGATTTTTTCAAAAATTCCCATTTTTCCTCAACTCAAAACACTAATTTAATGATAAAAATAAAGATAGAATCGTGGAATATAAAAAATTCTACGTGAAGAATACTTACCTAATTGATTTTCTTGAAACACCCACAAATAATCGCCCAAAACCGAGCTCTAGAACTCCAAAAGTGTTAATTATGGCTAACCCTTGGAATAAAGTACTTTTATATTCTGTCCAGTGATTACTACATCGCAATCGCAGAATTTCGATTATGATTGTGAAGAGGAAATGGCTACTACCCGGAATTAGTGCTATGCAATCACGAATAAACATGTGCGATCGCGAAGAAGGAAATTCGGATGGCCCAAGAACTGAGCTACGCGAATGCGTGAAGCAGTATGCGAACGCGAAGAAGTGAAGTGCACACTTACGCGATTGCAGACAGAAGCATGCGAACGCGAAGAGTAAATATTATCTGCCTCCAAAAATCATAGTACGTGATCGCGGAAGAGCTGGTGCGATCGCGATGAAGTAAACCAGCAACCAGCAGAACAACAATCCAAAATCATAGAGGTCTGAAGCCCATCCGAAACACACCCGAGGCCCCCGAGACCCCGTCTAAACAAACCAACAAGTTCCATAACCTAACACAGACTTGTTCGAGGTCTCAAATCACATGAAACAATGTCAAAACTAAGAATCGTACCATGAATCGAACTCATGAACTTTCAAATCTTCCAACTTCTAATACTCGCGCTGAAACCTATCAAATGAATCCGAAATGACGTTAAATTTTGCAGGCAAGTCCCAAATGACATAACGGAGCTTTTACAACTATCAGAATCACATTTCGACCCCGATATTACCAAATTCAACTCTTGGTCAAACCTCTTAACCTTCCAAAACTTTAACTTTTTTAACTTTCACCGAAATGCTTCAAATTACCCTTCAGACCTCCAAATCCAAATCCGGACGCACGCCTAAGTCCAAAATCACCATAAAAAGCTGTTGAAATCATAAAAACCCCACTTCGGAGTCGTTTACACAAAAGTCAAATTCCGGTCAACTCTTACGGCTTAAGCTTCTAAAACAGAAATTCTTCTTCCAAATTGACTCTGTATCATCCGATAACTGAACTCGGCCATGCACACATGTCATAATACATAATATGAAGCTGCTCAAGATCTTATGCCACCTAGCAGAACCTTAAATTCTCAAAACGCCGGCTGGGTCGTTACAGATATCTTCAACAACCCGTAAAGGATGGCTTGCCAAATTAGGGCTGGCTTCGACAACCCGTGAGGGATGGCTTGCCAAGCTACACAAACAGTTAATTTTCTTATAGTCGCAAAAGTTTTCCTAAAAAGGAGCTGTCTTCACATCCCTTCAGGGTTGGATTGCCAAGCTACACAACTCAGAAAACTTTTGTACTATAACCAACTTTAGCTGTTATAACTCAGAAAACTTTTGTACTACAACAAGATAACTTTCTTAGCGTATTCCTACTCTATTTTCATACATGGACCGGCCTCTCTATCCATTCAAAAGAAACAACAAGAGGGAAATTTAGAAGAAATTCATATGTAATATATCACAAAGATTTACAACGGTTATAAGATGATCTTACAATTGCTACATTGCCTCCTTTATATAGGGCTAGGAGGTTATTATAAGATAAAATTATGTAATAAAATAAACCTATCTTATATAGCAAACCTATCTACAAGTGGGTCCCTATATACATGTGAAGGACCTTAGGCAAAGTGACTAATATACACTAAAAAGTTTATGAAAATATGTGAAAGAGGTGAGATGTACATGGTATAGCATATGGAAGTATATGGGAGGATTTGATGGCATATGAAAGTAGGGTGCTTCATGTGACAAAGCATGTGGAAGCATGTGAAAGTGGGGCCTGGATAATATAGAAATATGTGGAATTTTATCTTGGCATGGGTAGATGGGGTTTTAGGGTTTTTTGGTAGGTAATGTGGTATTAAGGTGAGATTAGCCGAGATTTAGATTCAAATCCTCATGATTATCTAGCATTGATCCTCTGGCTTTGTCTTCTAGGCATATTTTCAAAGATCTTGTGTAGTAACGCCCTGAGCTTAACGATCCTACTTCGTTGTATTCCTTCTCCTTTCATTGAGAGATGTAATGCGTAACCTTAATCTGGAGATATCTTGAGTTATTTTGTCTCGGATGACTTCGTATGGTATTTGGTATTCCTTTGCTGCTTCTCGGACCCTTTCCCAGTGAGGATGCGTGATGGTATAATTCCAACTCGCCCATTCTGTTAGCCATATTTCTCTTGGGATACACCTATTTTGTTGGAAGATAGTTCTATGTGCTTCACTATATTCTTATTCCATGTATAAAATGGATACGAGAAATTTCAACCAGAATGATACTTCTGCTTGTGACTGGACCTTTCCATTAATAATCTTCACTGGTCTGTGGAACAAGAATACCTTTGCCCTGTAGGAATCGTTGAAATATTTTATCCAATATCTTCGAGGCTTGAACCATAATAGAAATACTTTAAGAGCAGGTTCAATGTTGTCAGAATCCTTGAAGAGGTTGCATTTGAATTCCATGAAAATATAATACTTATGGCCTAAGTACCAGAAAACCCATAAAAGTTCCTGGGGGAAATCCTTGGCTTGTGCTATGAAAATATGGCAGAATGGATATTCTGGATTGACCCCATAAGGCTTAAGAATGGATCCTTCATATTTCCGAAAATCCTGGAGCTCATAATAAGTTCTTCTTTCCATTATAATTGATGGATCAAAGGGATCCATGAGGTTGAACAACTCCGATGATGATCCGTTGGCTTTAATGAACTTGTTCTTGGTACATTTGAAAACATGAAGATCTGGTTGGTTAGCTTTTGTTTTGACTTCATCTTCTCTGGGGAAAAATCTCTTTGAGAATTCTTCTGGTCGAGACAGAAAATCTACGAGAATATTATCCTTTCCTTTTAGGTGCTTGACTTGGAACTTGTATGGAGAGAACCATTGGGCCCATCTGAGGATCTGAGGATTGGGAATAATTTGTGCATTTGTCTAGATAATCTTTGGGAAGGCCTTCATATACATTCCTATCAGAAATTCTGTATGAATCAAGAAAAATTAAATTTCTTGATCTCATTCTTTACTGCAAGAATTTCCTTGAAAGTGGAGTGATAATGTTGCTCGACATCTTTGAATTTTCCACCGGCATATCCACATATTTTCCTCTGGACGTCTTTTTCTTCAAATAGAACAGTACTCTAACATTCATTGCTGGCATCAGTTTGCAGTATTTTCTTACCTTTTGAAGGGATGTAGAGAGACTTGACATCTTTAGATATCTCCTTTAATTTCTTGACTGCTTCATCTTGTTTCTTTCTCCATGACAGGGCTTTTTTTTTTAGCATATTTGTGAGCGGAGAAATATATGTAGAGATATTTGGAATAAAATCTCTTACATAATTTATTACACCCAAGAACTGCTGGATATGCTTTGTTGTAAGGCTGGTATCTAGAAATTTGAGCAGTTCCTGACATATATGTGGTCCTGTATGCAACTTGGACAAAATGCATTCCGAGGAAATCAATCTCCTTTTGAGTAAGAACCATATTTTTTGCAGAGAGCATGATCCTATACTGTGTTGCCAGTGCCTCAAATTGATAGAGCAAGCTGGCATGTTCTTCCAATGTATCACTAAATAACATGATGTCATCAATGTAAACTAAATAGGTATGGAGGATGGGCTGGAATATTTTTATCATGGCTTTTTGGAACAAGGATGTTGCAATTTTTAATCCAAAGTGCATGACTTTCCATTTAAAATGGTGATCGGGAGTTCGGTGGAGGTTACTTTCTATTTGTCGGGTAGGATATCTATTTCATATAGATAATCATATTTTTGGACAAGGTTTTACATAGAGCAGGGGACATATTCATTTTTGCAAGGAAAGAGGATGATGGAAATGACTTAGACATATTTAGTAAATTATTCCTCCCTCTGAAAGGATGGGCTGGCTTTGATACCATAGTACAAAGAACAAAGTAAGAGACTCCAAAGAGACCAAACTTAATTATAGATACGAAAGTTTCCCTACAAAAGGGATGGCTTCAATAACTCATAAGGGATGGCTTGCCAAATTACGGCTAGCTTCGACAACCCGTGAGGGAAGGCTTGCCAAGCTACACAAATAGTTAATTTGCTTATAGTCGCAAAAGATTTTCTACAAAAGGGCTGGCTTCACAACCCTTCAGGTATGGCTTGCCAAGCTACACAACTAAGAAAAATTTTGTACTATAACCAACTTTAGCTGTTATAACTCAGAAAACTTTCGTACTACAACAAGCTAACTTTCTTAGAGTATTCCTACTCTATTTTCATACATGGATCAGCCTTTCCATCGAGTATTGTGTTTCACCCTCAGATAGATAAGCAGTCTGAGCAGGCCATTTAGATCTTGGAGGATATGTTGAGGGCCTGCGCTATTGATTTTGGTGGCCAGTGGGATAAGTGTCTACCTTTAGCGGTGTTCACGTACAACAACAACTATCAGTCTAGTATCCAAATGGCTCTGTATGAGGCCTTATATGGGAAGTGATGACATTCTCCAATTGGTTGGTTCGAGCCTGGTGAGGCTAGGTTATTGGGCGCATACTTGGTCCATGATTCTTTATAGAAGGTGAAGTTGATTTAGGAGAGACTTCGCACATCTCAGTCCAGACAAAAGAGTTATTTTGATATGAGAGCTCGTGATATGGCATTCATGGAGGGAGAGAAGGTTCTTCTTAGAGTTTCGCCTATGAAGGGCGTGATAAGGTTTGGAAAGAAAGGCAAGTTGAGCCCGAGATTTATTTTTAGTAGAATCCACTATGCATTTATCCTAGGGTTTTTTATATATATAAATGAAGCAATTACATCGACAGAGGGGGACATGAACCTTACCTCCAAACCTATGGTAGAATACCAATTGATTGTCCAAGCAGAACAATCAAAAGGATCTAGAAGCCTATGTGAAGTTAGACCTAAAGTGAGTTTCCAAATATCTATCCATATTTGATAGACATTTGGATAACAAAAGATAATATGAACTGATCCTAGATCAACTATACAATGTAAACCTATGTCAACTATGCAAAAGAGTTGGAGGGAGACCTTCCAATGATAATAGATCCCACATATAACAGGTAGGTACATCCATCCTATGAATAAGACAGTCTTCAGCATAGTTTTATCAAAGACTAAGTTGAAGATAGCTAACAAAAGGGAGCCTAGTATTGAAACAACATGTTGTCTCTATTTGTTGAAGCTAATAGAAGAGTCTGGGCATGAGGTACTTCCTGTGTGAAACCAGTGTACTAATATGCTTTGCACTGGGTGATGAATGATTGTTGTCTTTGTCTAGTGTAGAAAAGTTGAGTCAAGTTGAGCTGATGGCATTTGTAGGTTGGTTCTGCACTCCATATCCAACATTTGTGCTTGTATGTGTGTACATCTCTGCACCTGGAGGGTGATAGTAAGCTTGACAAACTGACCATTTAGATTTGAGCCCGTAGATCTGTCCAGTTTATTCATTGCTTAGGAATATTTGTGGGTGCAATTTGATTCCCTAAGCTATATATGATGATTCCCAGTAGAGAAAACTAGGATAGATAGGTTTGTACCCCTAGTTGTGTCCAGTTGGTTGCTCAGTTGGCTGGAACCTTCTGGTTGTTGTGCCATATCGGACAAACAGGTATGATCCCCCAGAAAAGTGTATTATGTGATCCAAAATGGCATGTTGAAGTTGGCATTCCCAATATGATTGGTGAAATTTCAACAGAATGAGCACTTGAAGTGCTGATACCACACATTGAGAATTCACTAATGATCTAGGCCTACCCTTTGTACCTACAAAATTCAAAAAACAAGTTTGAAGTAAGGGTTCCCTTTTAAGTTTCTCCTAGAAGACAAAAGGAAAGTGTTCGGCTCCCAGATATTTGTTTCTACAGACTATGATCTGCAACATTGTGTTTTCCTCTTTCCTCTGAGTTGCTCTCAGATTCTTGTGAGTTGTGAGAGTAGAGTTAAGAGAGGTGCTACTTCTTGGGAGCAAGTCTATGGTATCATGTGTTGTTCTCTGGTAAGTACATAGTGTTGCATCTAAGCAATTACCCAAATTGTGACATGCTTGTAACCTTTGATGAACTCTCAGCAGGATGAGCATAGAGATTACTGATATCACATGCTGAGAGGGAATCAAATAGTTGAGCCTTCCCCAGGAACAATTACCTGCTAAGAGGAAAAAGGAGTGAAAGATATGTATCTTTTTGTCCTCTGTCCTTGGATTGTGAGTGTGCAACACTATTCCCAAGTTCTGGTGGATTCTGAGATTTGGTGTGATATGTGAGGTGCTTGCTATAGAAATGAATTGAATCTCCTGGGGGTGAGGGTAGATCTTAGTGTGTTTGTAGTAATGTTGAAGTGGAGTAGGGCTATTATAAAAGGCTGCTGAGATTGTCTGATATTAAGGTATTGTGCTGGTGATTGTTGGTGTGGTATATTCAAATGCCTGCATCGAAGGTTAGCCGTATGTAAGAATTCCAGAGACCACCACTCATTATAGTATTGAAAGACCTCCAACAGACTGAGCACCCAAGGTGCTAATACCACACCTTGGAGGCCTATCAATGCTATGAGTGTGTCCTTTGTACCTGCACATAAAAGCAAACAGATTAGTGAAAACCAGACTGTCAAGAGCTGTTGCAATTTCCTACTCATGAGATGTTTCATGATGTTCACTTGGACAGAGTGGTATGCTCCCCTTAGTTTATTTTTATCTACCATAACCATGAGAAGTGGTGGAATCAAATTGTGGTGGTGTAATGATTCTTTTAATATTTTTGTGTCTGAAAGCAAGGGTTTCCAAAAAATCTTGCTGGATTTGGCCCCTGATATGAGGAGGTAGATGTCACGACCTAAACCGCAGGGCCGCGATGGGAACCCGGTGCCTTACTCAACCGAGTACGAACGTAACATATCTTTCTTATCATACCATCATGGGTAAGTGGGCCAGAAGGGCCGTCATGAGATAACCAGAATAAAATATAAGGGAATACCAAACATAGGATGACCCAACATGATATATAAACTTATACATATGACATACGGGCCTATAAGGCCAACATGATCATTTGTACACTCGAACCATAGGCCGACAAGGCCATACAAGTATCCATATACATGATCTTTGTCTACAAGCCTCTAAGAGTACATAAACATCATAAAGGTCGGGACAGGGCCCCGCCATACCAATTAATATATATCCAAATCATACTGACCAAATAAGTAACTCCGGATCAAGTGGAGTACACCAACACCTTTCGCTGAGCTGATTGCCTACTAGGAGGACTGTCAACTTGTCTATCGGGACCTGCGGACATAAAATGTAGCATCCCTAGGCAAAAGGGACGTCAGTACAAATAAAGTACCGAGTATGTAAGGAATGAAAAGCAGTATATAAAAGACATGAAAGAAACATGGAGTAAAGGAATCAACATGTAAGTCTGAATAGCTCTGTGAATCATGAAACATTTATAATGTCATGCATATGCGCATAAATGTGATATTATGCATCGGTATATGCGTACATAACATCATCAAGCCTCTGAGGGCATCCCATCATATCATCTAGGCCTCTGTGAGAAATCATCAACGTATACTAGCTGATCAGGTGGTGGTGTGTATATAACACCATAACCTTTCCCCATACCCCATATACATATAATATACACGTATATAATGTCATCTGGTCACGGGTCAATGTACATGTATAAATGAATGCAATGCATAATGAAGTAAGTCAATAAGATCTCTCGGAATGTCATAAGATCATTATGCCTTCGGTTAATATCATGGAATAAACTTTATCAACTTACGTATTTTTTGAGACCCATAAACAGAACGAAACAGCCCACAAAATAGTCACTACAAGTTGAATAACTCGAACTCACGGCTTCCGATTACCGTCCCACGAGTTCTTATAATTATTGAACGAATTTATCTACTTTTATAGCCAAAAAAATGGATGACATAGGGCAATATACTTACCTTATTTGGTGAATATCTCATCTTCTATCTTGGTTCTTCAACCCTTAGGTTTTGCTCCAACTAGAACTTGAAAAGAAGAGAAAATCATTTAGGGTTTTGTGTTGAATTTTTGGGAAAACTTTGTTAGGGTGTATCTCTGATTTTTTTTATCTATAATGAGTGTAATATCTGAATGAAATCAGCCCTTAAAAGGGCTCTTTAGCCGACTCAAACTAGAAACTTTTTGGACATATTTCGTCCTTTCATTTAAGCAAGAAGGTGACACACCTACTTGTCACCTATGCAGTTTGTGCAGTCACGCAAAAATGCAAATATCTATCTACTTCAATGTCGTATTGATGAACAGTTTAATGCATTAGAAACTAGACTCATAGATCTTCCATTTGGTGGATCATCCCATTATTCTAAGTATATTGGGAGAAAAGTGCATCTATATTTGACCTAATTTTCAGCACATTTATGAATGTAACTTATGATGACTTTTGCCAACTTTTGTTCCACAACTTGCTTGACTTCAAAACGTAATACACGACTATCATACGACTAAAATAACTCATAACATAACCTCCTTATCATGCTAAGAACCCTAGTATCACCCCAAAAGTACATGTTATAACATTCCAGTTTGTCGACATTCGACAAAACTTATTTTCTTCGACTTGTTTACCTTCTAAGTCTTTTAACCCTCTTGATACTTGTTATAAATGATCTTAAAGATTTGTACCCTCTAATGTAAAATGATTAACTTACTTTATTTACTTTTAAAGATGATCTCATTTCTGAGCTCACATTAATTGACTTACGATGTACTCTCACGTACGAAAACGTAGGTTGTAATAGTAGATCAGAAGTGTTGGGAAAGTGTGCTAATGCATTGAGATCATGGCTAAGTTTAGAAAATTAATCAGTAGGGGTATTGAGTTCTCTATATACATGGGAGTACATTATCTCCGAGCCCGAGGTTTATTGGCCCTTTGATGTGTTGGAGAGACTTGGCGAGGTTTCTTATAGACTTTCTTTGCCTCTTAGTATTTTGAGAGTTAATGTGGTGTTCCATGTTTCTATGCTTCAGGGGTGTCATGAAGATAGGTCACATGTTCTGGACTTCAGCACATTACAACTGGATGAGAACCTGGTTTTTGAGGAAGAGTCGGTGGCCATTTTGGATAGGCAGATTCGAAAGTTTAGATCTAAGGAGATTGTGTCACTAAAGGTTCAGTAGAAAGGTCAACCGGTCGAGGAGGCAACTTGGGAGACCAAACATGATATACAGAGCAAATATCCTTATCTTTTGGCATTTCAGGTATGATTCTAAACCCGTTTGAGGACGAACATTTATTTAAGAAGGGAAAAATGTAACGATCTGGCTGGTCGTTTGTGTATTTGAGCCCTATTTCCCTATTTGATGTTTCTAGTATATGTGTTTGTGACTTGCAGGGAGTGTTAGTTTGGTTGCAGGAAGGCTTTGGAGTGAATTGGAACACTTAGTTCTACTTTTGAAAGCTTAAGTTGTAAGAGTTGACCACGGTTTGACTTTTGTGCAAACGACCTCGAATTCATGATTTGATGGTTCCAATATGTTTGTATGGTGATTTTTGACTTAGGAGTATGTTTGGATTTGGATTTGGAGGTTCCTAGAGTGTTTTGGCTCTCTTTGCCAAAAGTTGGGAATTTTGAAGGTTTGGAAAGTTTACTAGTTTGACCAGGAGTTATATTTGATGTTATTGTGTTCATATTATTGTTTCGAGATTTGGAATAGGTCTATTTTATCGTTTGGAATGTGTGTGCAAATTTTGGTTACATTCCGAGTTGGTTAGGCATGAATCAGACGCTTGGTTGTGAATCTTTGAACTTCTTGAACTTGAAGGCATGCTACATGTGTTTTAGTGCTTGATTTGTAGGTTGTAGATGTTATTTTGATGTTTTGAGCTTACGAGGGAGTTTGCATAAGGTTTATATACTTGTATGGATGTTCGCAGTCGGGCCCGAGGGGCTTGGGTAAGTTTTAGATTGGTTTTGGATTGATGTTGGAAGTTGGGAATTTTACTAGTGCTGCAGACATCGCATTCGCGATGTTCTACTAGCATTTGTGAAGTCTGCATTTATGAACATTGTATCGAATTTGTGATATGTGGCTGAGAAGGCCAGCTTCGCATTTGCAAAGCTGGTGTCGCAATTGCAACATCCACTTTTGCGAAGGGGGCTTCGCATTTGCGATGATTGTTTGCATTTGCGAGGATCCTGGCCTCATTTGCGAGGTATGCTACTCAGGGACATAGTTCGCATTTGCGAACCTTTTCAGGAACTTACGAGGGTAGCATTTGCGAACCCCTTGTCGTAAATGCGACACCTACAACTGGTTTTTATTTATGAATTTAGGGATTTAGGCTCATTCTCCCATATTTTGAACCCTAGACTTGGGAGAGACGATTTTGGCTTGGTGTTTTCCATACAAGGCTTTGGGGTAAGGGATTTCTACACATTTCTTGTATTATTTCAAGAATCCATATGGATTATTAACACCCAAAATATGGAATTTTGAGGGAAAATTGGGGATTTTTCCTACAACTCAAGAAAATGAAAATTGGAGTTTTGAGCTATGAATTTGGACTTGGTTTTGGAATCTAATCACATATCGTGGGGTTATGATAAGTCGGGATCTATCCCTTGACTCAGGTTTTGACCATTTGGGTCGGGGTTGACTTTTGTTGACTTTTTGGGAATTGAATACAGATTAAAGCTTTATTGTTTGAAATTAATTCCTATATTGTTTAACGTTATTGAGTGTTTTTGGCTAGATTCGAGTCGGTTGATGTTGATTAATAAGGGAACGTCAATTTTAGAGGGTTGATTTGGGCTTGTTGAGTTAACTATCTTGCCTAATATTGTATGCGGGAATTACCCTTCGGATTGGACCTTTTTATCTATTTGTAATATAAGTAAAGAAACGTATATGCGAGGTGGCGAGTGTATATGCGGATGCTATATATGAAAAATAATCGAATTAGACTCTAGGTTTATACATGTCTTAACTTGATTGTGTGCTCTTTATGATACATGTGTAATCCTTTATATGACTACCTGAGTTTATCCTTTCATGCTAGAGATCATGTTTTAGGATTATTATCTTCTAATTAGCCAAGATGAGCATTTGTGGAATCATTGCTATATTGATTTAGTTGTAGTCATGTTTTACATCTTGAGAACACATTCGCATTTTATTATTATTATTATTATTATTATTATTATTATTATTATTATTATTATTATTATTATTATATTTTGTGCACCGTATTGATGACTTGAGAGTATTTGTCTATTTGAGGATAAATTATTATCTTGGACTGTTGTGATTTTTGCACATATGAACATGTTGAGCAGATTGGGTTAGTGTTGGTACGAGGTCTCTTCCATGCGGATATAGTGATGTGATGATATTGTGGCACGGGGTCTTTGTCGTGCAATTATGATTGTATTGTTATTGTTATGGCACGAGGTCTTTGCTGTGCGACTTTTATTAAGGCACAAGGTCTTTGTCATGCACTTATTATTATGGCACGAGGTTTTTACCGTACAACGTGTGAATATGGATTCATCCCCCTAGGGTTGCCATCTCATCATTCTCTCTTATGGCGTACACGCAGATTGTGGTACCTTGACTGATGTTGTTGATTATGTTGTGGAGACGGATGATGGGAGTTGAGTGTAAGGGTGGAAGCTTGGCCATTCAAGTGAATCCTTTATGCCTTGTTGTGCATTTTGACATGCTTTATGTGAATCTTAACGTGATACTATATGCCTTTGTTATTGACTGGTGATTTGATTGTGAAGATTGATTTACCTGTGTTGAGTTGATAACTCATATTTTGTTGAGTTGATGATATTACATCCGGTTATATTCTTGTTGCAAGTTATTATGTCTATTACACAATTTCTTTGATTTGTGTGTATCACATGATTTGAACCTCGTCACCACTTCACCGAGGTTAGTCTTGATACTTACTAAGTACATGTTATCTCGTACTCATATTATATTTCTGTACATTTTTTGTGCAGACCCAGGTGTTGGCAGGAGTGGACTTAGGGAGTAAGTTTATTTGCTGATTGAGAGGATTCAAGTTAGTACATGGACACTGCAGACCCTTGGAGTCCCCTTCCCTTACTTTGATACTGTTACTTTTACATTCAGAACATTAATGTACTTTCGAGATATCTTTATGTATTCAGTTTAGATCTCAAGACTCTGTACTACCTAGTTTTGGGAGTTGGTATTATGTATTACTGCTTTGGCTTATGTTGATCACTTATTCCACTATTTATGATAATTCAGACATATTATATCTTGTCTTATTGATTTGATAAAGTTAGTGTGTGGCTTACCAAGTCATGGAGGTTAGGTTCATCACGACCTTTCATAGGATTATTAGACCGTGATAGTTGTTGCTAGTTTTGCAGTAACCACCTCAGCATGTTGCTAAGGGAATCTTTTTCCTACTCCAAAGCTTCTTTCTCAATTTGTCTCAAACTGAGATTTTCAGTCATCGAGGTCCATAGTCTGTTGGACAATAACTTTCTTGTACCAAGTAATCCTTTTCAATAACTTAGTGCCAAACCAAATTGCACTACAATATCAAAAGAAGAATACTAAAAATTTAAGTATAAGTAAGCACCGTGCTATATAAAGGAAAGTAAGGAAATATACCCAGAGGATGGAGTGGACTATGTCGTTGACATGTCAAGCAGTAGAATGAAAGTTCAACTTTTTCTTTTCATGAGGGCTAGTTAGTTTCTTCAACCAATGGGCAGCCTGCTTGGGGCGTTTCATGAAGTTGATATCTTTAGGAACATCAACCACAACGCGGCAGATCCTCACCTCCGTAGTTCGGACATCCTCGTCCCAAGTAGAAACATTGGAAAGTGGTCCCGAAATAAAAGAAGAAGGGGGAAGCATAGAATTTTGAACTTCAAAAATTTAGTTCTCATCAGTGGAACCACCAAAACCGGCACCAAAACTGGCATCAAACAAGGCTTCAACTGACTCCATAGTGCGGGATTAACTTCATCAACATCGATATCAACTTTAACCACAACAAAAAGGTCTATCTCAGGCTCATCAACAAGGTGAAGTTGTGTCTTAGTGGGATTGACTAGGGGGATGGTCTAATCACCTCCTAACTCAACTTGTTTTTGCTAGATCTAGTTCTCTTCTTGAGAGGACTAACAGGTTCATCTTCTCACTCGGAGTCATGTTTCTTTGATTTTCCTCTTCAAAGCAGCAAACTTTAAAATACACTCCATGGGCTTCATTAACCACAAGCCTATCAACCGGAACTCGAGGTTTAGTTCCTCGAAATCCAGATCTTGCAAAAACACAATGAAAGATCATATATGGAAAGGCAAAACAATGCTTATATTTCAAAAGAGAAGGGGGATTACCATGAGTTTTTACTCTCCACCCAAAAATTTCAGAAATGTACTTCCAAGTTCTCTGATTTATAGGTGCAAAAGATAACATTTATGTAATCTAGCCATGGAAATCACGGACTTATCCAACTATTTCCATGGTGGCTATTAAAAACAATTATACATACATAATCGGTACGATCATAACAGGAAAAAGTGGTCCTGGAAAAGTTAGAAGGAACTTAAAAGCGTAATTCCACTTCTCAGGGAACAGATGATCACCGTGCTCAATCAGTTCTCAGGTGGGAACAACTACGAATCTACTATACCACCCCCGATCATGATCATCTTCATGGTCAACAATGACTTGTTTACTATGAGCGTTAAGGGTAAACGCCCTTGCGGGGAAAAGCTTTGGAGAATAAAGACAAAGGAGATGACAGAGAGTGAAGTTTACCAAAAACAAATTCGATAAGAAACAGAGATATGCCATAATTCTCCAAACTATCGAGCCTATTTGACATAAGCAGACATTGAAATGATGACAGAACTCCTCAATCCCTGGTTCAATTGCAGGTTGGAACCAGAGAGTAAATGGGTACGTATACACAAATGAGTAGCCTTCGTGTTTACTGGTTATTCGTTCATCATCTTGGGGAGCTTTAACAGGGAAATTTTCTTTTCAATGGTAATCTTCTTAAACAATGGAAATATTCTTGATTTAATAATAGAAGGGTAATTATTTGCAAGATTGTTACGACCACCCTTCTAACTAACTTTCTCGTTCCATTGAGTGTAGTCAGCAGCAAAGTTGAATTATTTGGGTATATTCTTAGACATTAAGGGTTCGGCTAAAGGCAGTGAAACATCCTCCAATTTATCCTTCTCTTTATTCTTAAAAAAGGACCTCGTAGTATAGGAACCTACTCTACTCACCATGGAGACAAGACTGCAAAGTCTTCCTCTTCTTCTCCTACACCTATATGGGACTTCAATGTTTGGTAACTCATCGACAATGATAGCATGATGAGCATAAGCTTTAAGTTTATAAGACACAGAAGGGACAATGTTTTGAGAGGCCATGATTATAACAAAGAAAACAAAGTAAAGGAAAAGCAGGGAACAAAGCAGAGAGAAAGCGCAAAAGAAAAGAGATGAATGGATGCAAATAAAATAGTAAGAGAAGGAAAGGATTGAGGGTTTCTAATTTATAGGAGAAATATGTCATCATGAACCATAATCATAGGACTACCACTTCGGAGTCACATAGTCGTCAGTCCCTAGAAAATTGCTATAAATTATAGAGCCAATTGCATTGCGCCATGTGTCTCAAGCATTAACGGTACATGTCGCTTTATTTCTGCAATTCGTCATCGGAATTTCAGGATGAAGAGACAAATACTCCTCTAATTCCAGAAAAAAAAATATCTTTACCACTTCCCAAAAAATCATTTGAGATTATCCGGGAAGTGGAAGGACTATCGGTATAGGTAAAAAATAGACTTACCATATGGACTAACTAAGTCTTGACACGTGTCAATGATATTAGAAGATCATAGAAAATTTGGACTCCGTTATCAATCGAAGTTGAGAGTCATTTGGTACTGGTATTATTGGTACCATAACCATTAGTACCGGAATCACTCGTAATGAAACCATTCATGAGCTAGCACGCAGAATCTCTCGTGGATACAGAAAAGAGGAGAATCAGTCAATTCCGAATAAAGTGGGATATGATATAATTCCCCAATCCGTTAAGTTTTTAAACTTATTTGTGATAACTTTCTCCACCGTTATACAGTAGTTTACCTTAGGGTTTGACGAATATGCCGTTTTGATTGTTGTTTGTGGATTTAACTCTAATTTAATTGCCTAAATTTGTTTATGAAGCTTGGAATTGATTGCGAATTTGTTCATTAATTTATTTAACCGAAAGAGAAATATTTTGGTGATTATCTTTGTGTTATTTTGTTTGGTTTAAATTAGTGATTCTTCTAACTAATCGAGAGAGCTTTTTGATTTGTTAATTAGACCGAGTAAGGAGATATTTTTCTAAAGACTAATCCATTAATGTGTTAATGCATATCTTCACAGTGCTTCATATTAGTTTACCTCGTAGAGTTCAGACTTAATTAAGAGAGAAATTTTGACCTTACGTTTAAATTAATCATCGAGTGGATTCGTGAGAATAATTAGAACATTAGAAGTAATTTTAAACAGAATTCAACCCTGAATAACTATCTTGCACCTATCATGTCACTACCCTTATTTCTCATATGTGCAAGCACAGTAGAATGTTGAGATGGATGTGCCGGCACACTAGGATAGATGAAATTAAGAACGAAGTTATTCCGAACAAGGTGGGTGTGGCCCTTGGGAGGACAAGATGCAGGAAGAGAGACATAGATGGTTTGGACATATGAGGAGGAGAAACACATATACCCCAGTAGGAGGTGTGAGAGTTGGCCTTGGAAGGCCCAAGGAGAGGTAGAGGTAGGCCGAAGTAATATTGGGGAGAGGTGATTAAGCAAGACATGGCGAAGCTCCAGCTGGCTGAGGACATGACCCTTGATACGCATCTGTGGAGGTCAAGGATTAGGGTAGAAGGTTAGGTAGCCTAGTGCTTTTCTTGTTCATACCGGTAGTATTAGTACATACTCTCGTATTTTGTTGGTATTAGGTTTTTATTACTATTTGTCGTTTCTTTCATTTCGGTCATCTTGGGGAGACGGGTAGCGTCATGCTCATACACACGAAATGCCCGAATATCAACCATAAGCACGCTAAGTGCATAATACAAATCCTGGGGAGACGGGTAGCGTCACGCGCTACAAAACTCAAGCACCACTAAGGTGCGATATATGACCTGCCTTTCGAGAGCCATCCTGCTCACATAATACCACAAACCATACGGGATCTCAATACGAGTGCGAATAATCAAACCAACTCACAACCCACTTGGTATTATATAGATTACATGGGATAGATGACGACAAGAATAACATCCAAGGCCCAAAGACCCTTCCGAAAACAACGCTATGCTGAGATGAGCACATCCGGCCTGATACAGAGCCCACATTCACATTTAGATCCATCCACAGACCTCAACCGATTCTGATCATACCATGCTTGGCTAAATATCCTCTCAAGGACCCACAATGACCTATTCACGACACATAAGAACAACCATCAAATCCGGAACAAACTTTCACATTCCACAACCAAATGAAGCGAGCGCCCTTCAGGCATAAATTCTCACATTAGCGATAGTACCACAATCTCCATACTTGGTTTTAAATCTTTAATCAATCAAGTGACTACATGTCACACTTATACAATCTTTCCGTGGGATACACTCCCACGATCCTCCACATCAGGTAACAAGTCTGCACATCCATACCACCGGTCACACTAATATTGTAAAGCAAATCAAGAAGCCGTAAATCAGTACACAAAGCCTCTTACACAGGACACTGATCTCAGATGATGCTAAAGACAATACCAGCTTACTTTAAACATCTGAATTCTTCCCTGATCATCCGAGCTCGTGACATTCTTGTCAACACTGAACCGCAACCTTGATCCTCAGCTTCCAATTTCCTATACCACTCGCTGCACCTAACATGCCAATATGTGAGAGTACCAGAATTCCATAATAACCCCTGATCCACTAATAGGATAAACACGTCATCATATAGAAACCTTTTACTTTGCTCATTTTGGAAGAACCAATGCAACACGCAACCTAATTCCCAAACCGTAGAAAATACAACCTCATGTTGTAATCTAAACTACCATAACTCTTTCGGAAATCCCTTTACATAACAAAGCCATACAAATCGAATACCTCCCAAATCAACCAAGTTGTGGTGGAGCTCAAGCCCAAGTGTACAACCACAAACTACATGCATAACTTCACGCTGGAGAGACTGGCCACTGCCATAACCGTGTTGATTCAACCATTACCAACCGAGCCACTTCTACTAATTTACTCGGGACTTGCCCTAGAAATAATGATATCTCCATTCAAAACATCATAAACCTAAATCCGCACTCATCCTGAGTGACCTTATTTCATGAGACCACATTGTCTCCAAAACCCACGAACCATCTCATACCCTCATTATGCGCATATTCGCATCTTCAACTGGTACACCCATTCTAAAAACCCCTCTATGAATCCGAAGTTATTTTCTCCCATTTCTCAAATGCCACACCGCAGACCGACGATAATGTAGAACACTCCAAGCTACCTTTCATAATCCACTGCAAAAGCTCAAATACTTAACCATGCTACTGGATCGGAATACTTAGGCACTGCACTTTTAATTAAAAAAAAATTTGAACCTACTAGGACCATTTTTTATAGTCACCCACTCTGGCTTGTGCTCAAATATAATCAAACTCCAAGGCTCTGCTAGAACATGAACACCCTCTCGAAGAAGCAACCGGTTGAATTCCTTTCCTTATACATCGCATCCACATGAAGCATAGACTCCTAGACTTTACCAAAACCTGGACACGGACTGATAAGGCCAAATTTAGCAAACATTCCTCCAATCCTTTGCTCAAATTACCACTGATGTTTTCTTTCCTTAGTCGTAATAACCCACCAATACACCGATAACAAGAAACCGCACGAGTAGACAACCACGCAATCCAATCATAAATGGTGGGGCTCTCCCACTTAGCCTGAAGCTACAATTACATAACCTTGGGACCCACCGAGATTCCTTCTCCCCCATTGACATCAGCTGAAAGTGCAATAATACATACCAAACCCGAAGTCATTTTGCATCCAAATAAAATCTGTGAACCTAGTCATTGCCCATCATGAATCCCCAAATTATTGTAAGCTTTCCTCAAGGCGTATGGCTATCCTACCACAGAATCCATATGATACTCTGCAACTCTCCCACTTTGGTTAAACCCTCTCCTTTAAGCAAATCATCGACTTCTTCTTTTCATTTTTGACCTTATAGCAATTCAACCACCGCAAAACACCTCCCGCCATGCCCTTCCTCATACTTCGATGCCCGAATATTGCCCCAAATCAAATCCATACCTGTAGCACATGAACAAATGAGTCGCTACCAACTCTAAACCTCCTAGAAGATCATCTTTCTCGAGCCATCAAGATTAGAAACACCAATTCGATTTTGAACCGTGACACACCGCTATCTCTGACAACCGCTCCTCAGGCACCATTTCGCAACACTTTGTCCTGAAGGCCAAAAATCAAAGAAGACCATAACACCGGCGAACCTTAATGTTTTAACAAGGATGGCAATGCTACATCACAATTGAGAATTTCACCTCGCTAGAAAATACCAAGTCTCGTCATTTCATCAACCAAGGCCTGAACATCCATAGTCTGATTGCCTTCCTTCCGCCAAAATTTAAATACCGAACCTCTAAGCCGTGAATTGAGAAATCCTCCTTTCAAGTCACTCACTACCGCGACCCGTACATGAGCACCCTACCATTACACCAACACTGTGTGATTGCAATGCACGAATCATCATAACAATCAGTGCCCCACCTCTAAACCATAAGTAATGCTGATTACTGAACTGAAATGACAGAACATCCTTCCGCAAGGCGACGACAATAGCCCCATCAAATAGCAGGGAGAAATATCCTGCACCACATCCGCAGTACCATTATAATTCCTCGATTCCCAATCAATAACAAGCACTTCACGTCGCATAAGATTGGGTAAGAAGGAAAACAAGACATAAACCACAAAGGAAACAAACCGCACGATGAGGAATCAAGAAGGGAAGTACTCCTGACAGCCCTGTAGCCTCTTGAAGATAAGTACAGACGTCTCCGTACCGATCTGCAAGACTCTACTAGACTTGCTCATGACTCGTGAGACCCAAGTAAACCTAATGCACTGATACCAAATTGTCACGACCCAAAATTCATAAAGGTCGTGATAGCGCCGGACACCACTGTCATGCAAGCCAACAATAATTACTTAATTGGGTTCTCATTTTATTATTTTTGAAATCATATTTTTCCTTCAATTTAAATAGTAAAGAATGGGGATTTACAGAGTAAATAATAATACTTTTAACAAATTTAATACAGAACAACCCATAATCATCCCAAAACCCGGCGTCACAAGTGCATGAGCATTAACTAGGAATATAAAATAAAATACAACAGCTGTCCGGAATACAAATTGGACAGGAAAATGTAAATACTCTGAAGGAGACTCTGCTGGCTGCGGATCGACAAATGGAATGTAGCTCACCTAGGTCCCCGCATGTATACATGCCTTTGCTCTCACATGGCCTCTAGACATATATGTACCTATACAAAAATGTGCAGCAAGTGTACTATGAGTACGTAAGCAACGTGTACCCAATAAGTATCTAGCCTAACCCCAGAGAAGTAGTGATGAGGGGTCAACATCGACACTTACTAGTGGTCCAATAAGGCAAATACAGTAAGAAGTAAAACGGATATGGGGCAGAATAAATACGCGAATTAAACAAATATAAATATGTGGTACAATCTTCCTCTCAACAATAAACTCAACTCTCGATTAGCAGTCACCTCCTCCCTCGGAGTACATATATATATATATATATATATATATATATAATGGACCTCACCAGATGGGTCACCGTAATTCAAATCAGGAAAACTCCTAAATACACTGGCCCTTTATACAATTAATAAGCACGATTCCCTAGAAGGATTTTTATAGAAATGCCGACGCGTACTGCCCGATCCCATCATAATATGGTATATAACCATAGATACATCTATTATATATATTACCGAGGTGAACGGACCGCTCTCATGAGAGTCTGGTACATAATCCTGCCGAGGCGAATGACCCGATACCATAAAGTGTACGCACTGCCGAGGGTCGAACGACACGAACCATAGATGTATCTATCCTGCCGAGGCGAACGGCCGGCTCCCATTAGAATAAGAAAGCTTTGACGGGTCCTTGACCCCACTCAAGAAGGGACAGGTGAGTTTTAGGAAAGCTTTGGGGAAAGCCCTTCGATGAGAACGCGTAACGCGGGGGAAATTCATAAGAGGAGTAAAATTCGATCAGGTTCCTTATTCCATGGCAAGTCATAAAGTTCATCCAATCTCTACAATAATGAGTCTACCGCTCTACACAAGTCTAGTCTCAAATTTTAACATGTAATAAGGAACCTAATAGGCAAGAGACAACTCAAATAGTACAGTTATAGCATGGCATAAACCTGATAAGACTACCCGGACAATAACATGAATACAGCTACGTATGGACTCTCGTCATCTCGTGGGTACGTAGCCCCCGTAACAAGTAGCAAATATCAATTACAACACCTAGGGGTAGTTTCCCCATCACACAGTTAGACAGGAGACTTACCTCGCTCCGAAATTCCATAACCGACTCCAAAGCCTCTCTAACACCTCAAACCGGTGACTTATCGCTCCAAACTTTGTGGGTACGATATCTGGACTTACAATCCTATATTACTTGTCGACCACGTATACTTGCGTGTGCGTTTGGGAGCAACATGTACCTTGAAGTCTCTAGAAGTAGCCGATCAATAACTGGTATCCAGCATGAGTGGATGAACCTGGATCTGCACAAAAATATGCAGAAGTGTAGCATGAGTACATCACCATGGTCCCCAGTAAGTATCAAGCCTAACCTCGGTAGAGTAGTAACGAGGTCAGGTCAAGACACCTACTAGGTAAAGAACTGAACAGGGTATAATACAGACTAATAACGGAAAGTGAGGAAATAAATGATAACAATGCAGTACAATAATGTAGACTAACAACAAAATTTAAGGCAATAAAGGCAACAAGGATTGAACAGATGATAAGGATAGCAAGTAATTCGATGCAGACACAAGTAAGGGAAATTGTTTTGAGTAATCTGCCTTAACTGAAATTATATATACATAGTCATGGATCATTATTTGTATATCATATCTTAGTCTCTATTTATCATTCACTGTTGCATCACATGTTATCATTATTTGGGCTGAGTGGTATGAGATTGTGAGCCATTGAGACTTGAGATTGTGAGCCGTTTTGTGAGTGTTATTGCGAATTGGATTGCACGCCGCAATAGGCCTTATTGGTTTATCTATTATTATGGATCAGGCTGCATGCCGCAGCAGGCCTTATAGGCTTTTGATTAGCGCTTGGGCATGATCTGCCCCCCGGAGTCTGACATACGAAGAGTGAGCGCAGTCATGGTGATATATATATATATATATATATATATATATATATATATACACACACACACACACACATGCTTTGGTGAGGGGCTTATGTGCCAGGAACCCGTACAGTGCTGAGTGAATTTGTGTGTGTGATGAAGTGGGTAATTGAGCCAGATAACTAAAGTATGTTGAGAGTGATTGTACATGGGGTTATCACCGTGAAATCGTTCATATGACATGCATACTTGGCATGTTGGCATAGAGATGCATTTTCCTCATGCTAAACGGTAATGTGACATTTATGATTTGACATGTATATTTGACATGTAAGCATATAGATGTATATTCCACATGCTAGGTTGTATATGATAATTGATGATTTGACATGCACATTGACTTGCAGGCATAGAGATTTACTTTCCTCATGCTAATTGATAAACAAAAAGTCTTATCTGATGTTGTAAATTGGAAAATATGGTTCTTTTGATAAACTCATGTTTAATTGATTTCATTGGTAAGATTTAGACTTGGACGATTATACTTGAAAGACATGTCTATTTTCTGTATTTGTGAACGAGCTGATCATTACATCTCTTTAGTTATATACCTTTACTGTCTTCACTATATCGTTATGAATTGTTATTGGCTATTGGTGTTGGGCACTGACCTTTCCTCTAAGCTCGTCACTTCTTTCAACCTAAGGTTAGGTTTGTTACTTATTGAGTACATAGGGTCGGTTGTACTCATACTATACTTCTGCACCTTGCATGTAGATTTTGGAGCTAATGCTGCTGTGTATGGCGGGAGCTGGCATTGTAAATGTACCTACGTTCTGGTTATAGCTGCCTCTTGTTCTTGATAGCTTTAGATTCGTTAGTCTGTTAACGTATATTTCAAACAGATGATGCGTTTATTATGTACCAGCTTTGTAAATTCTAAATCTTAGAAGCTCATGACTTGTACTATCGATCCTTGGTATTTTGTATAGAATGCTCAGTTCTTTTATTTATTGATTTCTGTTATCTTATTTGAGTTGTGCTTTTTATCATTTGACTTACCTAGCGGGTTGGGTTAGGTGCTATCACGACAAACTAGATTTTTAGGTCGTGACAAGTTGGTATCAGAGCTTTAGGTTCATAGGTTCTACGAGTCATGAGCAGTGTCTAGTAGAGTCATGCGGATTGGTATGATGACGTCCATACCTATCTTCGAGAGGCTACAGGGCATCTAGGATAAATTTTCCATCTTTTTTTCCTTATCATGCGACATTGATTCAGCTTGAAGCATATCTCTTTGAATCCATTCCACTCACTTGTGTGTTGTGTTAAGCGCTCAGTATTAGTTGTGCATCGACGACTTGCGATTCCATGGTTGAGGTGCGAGATGTGTACTCGATATTGTGGTTAGGGGCTAGTCTGGAAGACTTGAGGCCAGGTTTTGACCGCAACTTGGGTTCGGTGGTTTTAGTGCTGTGAGTATGTACTTTTGGGCTTGTATGTCCGGTATTGTCCCAAGGAGTGGGACTGGTGGCTTAATTAGTTCTTGGATAGCAATATGATGAATATGAGGTAACTGCGGGATGTGTTCATATGGCTTTGATGTGATGAGAAGGCTTGCTTGGGATGTGAAACGGGCTATTGGGTGCTTGATTCCTCTCTTGACATGTTGTATAGTCCTGAGTTACGAGTGTGTTGAGAATCTTTCATGTTGTTCATGTGTGGGGTGAAGTAATTCTTATGTTTTGTTGACGAGCATACACTCGGAGAGATTTAGTGAATACATAGTGGTTGTGACTATGGTAGAGCGTAAGGAGGTGCCAGTTTGAGGCTAAGCAGGTAGGTTATCTCATGCGGGATGTTTTGAGTTTAACAGATGATTCGAGGTATTTTTATGATTAGTGCTACATCGGTTCATGAAGGATTTTGTTGAATTACAGTAAAGGATTATGGTAGTTATAGAATAAGGGTATTCTGGAATATCAGATATCATGTCATATGGCTTCAAGCTAAGTGGGGGAGTATGCTATCAACAATCAGAGTGCATGGTTATGTGTTGTACTAATTTAGATCTGAGGCATGTTTGAGGATCGGTTATGACTTGAAGAAGTTGGTTTTGAGGATGACTCGGGTAAGGAAATTTCTGGATGCATGATGTAATAAATGTTATGGATATATGAAAGTATTTGGATGGTTTATATTTACTGCTTGTGATGAATGTAATGTACTAAGAAAAGGGATTCACTTGGTTGCCTAGAGGCGTGGATTACTTCTGGGAGCGTTGGTGTACTAATGGAGCACAGGTCGTCCGGTTCATTTGGGTGGTGCATTTGAGATGTGAATTGGGTGGATGACTCTCGAGAAGGTTATAAAGAGTTCAAGATTAACATGTGGCATTTGAGTATTTTTCGGATTTGTATATGGCTAAGATCAGAGGTTTGCATTGGATGGTGTCGGTGCTCGCGGTATTTCTATATTATAATGGTTTCTATATTTTAGTATCAGAGAGATTAAGGAAACAGCCTCAGATTCACATAAGGTCACTTCAGATTAAGTATCTCGGATGCAGTATTTTGAGTGTTTAAAAGAGAATACGGTGGCTTATGGGATTTAGGACGACGTGGTTTCATGCTAGGGTCTCTTGTGGTGAGCTTTGGGTAAGAATCGTAGTGTTCTGACAGGGAGAAGTGTTAACTTGAAGGCAATTCGGAAAGAGCTCGGATAAATAGGATAGCTTGGCACTGGGTTGGATTGGCAATATGATCTGTTCTTGGGCTTCTTTTGATGTGGTAAAGCTACACTAGTGTTTTGTGGCACTACTCTTGAGTCTGGTTACAAATATACCTAGGTGATACGAGCACGCTCGACGAAATTGCAATCAAGGATCTATATTTACCATCTGGACCAATCACGAGAGCTAAAGCTAGATAAGCTCAAGAAGTAATATTGGGCTGGTAAAGAAGCTACTTGATATGAGATCGGAAGTCACAGGTATGGATGAGAATCCAAAATTTATTCACGTATCTCAAGTGAGCCTAAATGGAGATAATCATGATTCCTAATCAAAATGGTGATGAATTATCTTGTGATTGACTATTTAGCCTCTCTCTTAATAATATATTTTGTAGTACTTTATTTTTAGAATATATTACTTTGAGTGTGTTTTTATTTTATTTTGTAGGCATGCAACATTTGGTGAACAATTTGGGAGAATTGGAGCAAAGGAGTGATACTTAATGCTATCCAACATTCACAAAATTATCCGAACATTGGTCCAACTTCAAATATTAATCTGTTCAAGTATAGATCAAATTGGGCTTCAAAATTCATCATTATTAAATATATTGAAGTCTAGATTCTAATGAGCCAAACCGTTCTTAATGTGAAGCTTCTTACATCAAGTTATGGTCCTATAAGCTACAACTATACAAATCTGGATAGAATCACATTGGTCAACTTCAAAATTAGTTGTGGAATAGCATAAGATGAATTTAGCTATTAAAATTATCAAAAGTGTAGCCTAATATGTCTTCTTTTCAGAGAATCAAGAATTGTGCAATTTCCACACGCCTAGGAAAAATTATAGACTTTCTACCAAGACTGCACCAATATGTCGAGATTTCCAATACAAGAGATTCAATCATTCATACTTGGTGGAAAATATTGAATTGAATTGTTCTTGTAAACTCATTTAAAAGGTGCATAAAGTATTTATATGTATGACTGTGTTTGTAGACCTTCATAAGATTTCTTGGATGACTTTAAGGCCTCCATTGTTGAAGATTGCATGTAGCCACCATTGAAGACCATTTTAGTATTTGCTTTCATGCTTGTAGTTTGCTAAAGAGTAGGTGAAATGGCTATCACTCTTTCATTATAAGATCATCATACCTTTGAGTGTTATATGAAATATATTCATCTCTTTCAGAGTTTAGAAGAGTTCTCCTTAAGTTCTACCAAGAACTTGTCTTTGATTGCTTCAAGGATAATTTCTCCTTGTAAGTAATCTTCTATCTTAGATGATATATTAGGTTACTTGATTGCTTCTCTTGAGGTTGTAGATTTAATATATCCATGGTTGCTTGCGCTTCTAATCTTTGGGTCTAATCTCCTTGTAAGCTTCGTAATTTTATCTTTCGATTCTATACTTATTGTTATTATCCTACGTCACTTCCTACCATATATACATCATATATCTTTTGATCTTGGGTTCCGCATCCTTTGGTATCAGAGCCTAGTTGATTATATTGTCTTATATTTGTTCAAGTTTTGAGCTCTTTATTTGAAAAAAAAATAAAAAAAAAGTCCAAAATTACTATAATCTAGAGCAGTCTTTTGTTTCTTGATTTTTTTGTCATCTATTCTTCTTATTCAACAAGTAGTATTTTACTTAAATACTACCTATTGTGATCTTTTTTGTCCTCTCTGAATCAAATCATTTTAGTCTTGCAGCTCAAGTTATGATTAAATCCATATAGTCAATCCTGTGTATTCAGCTATTCTTGCTGAATTTTTTTGTTCCCTTAGTTTTTTTTCCAGCATCATTGTTTCTTCTCTTATCAACACGTGAGCTCTTTATATTGGAATTCTACAATAGAAATATTCTTTTGGAGTCATCTAGATTTAGTTACTTGGCAGAAATACAAAGGAAAACTCTATAGTAGTAAAAGGCTTGAGTGGAGAGATTAAAAAAAAGCCAAAATTATTGAGGGACAAACACGAGGATTGTGTGATATTGAACGAGTGTAAACACGTGAGGGAGTGTTGTAAGGACCTAACTTTTTTTTATTTGTATAAGCATGTCATACGCAGGTAATGATGGTGAAAGCACAAGAAGTGTAAATACCAATCCAGATATATTGGTTGCCCTTCACGCAATGCAACAAGAATTTTCAAAGATGAGTATGAGATTAGATAATATGCAGGAGAGGCTGGAAGAAAATAAAAATAGGAGAAGAGTCCCAGTGAACGAAAAGAGGCGAGAACAACCACGGGTTGATGAAGAACACTTTGATGACATTGAAGAAGATAGTGATAATAACTATGTTGATATGGGAAGACATGGTCAAAGAGGGGATAGAAGAGGAGGAAGACCACAAAGGGGACTTAGGAATGAAGAAGAAGTTGATAGTAATTTGGGTAGTATTAAGATGAACATCCCTTCCTTTCAAGGGATGAGTGATCAGAACGCCTATCTAGACTAGGAAAGAAAGGTTGAGAAGGTGTTTGATTACCATAATTACTCAGAGGAGAAGAAGGTAAAAATGGCAATTACCAAATTCACCGATTATGCTTCAACATGGTGGGATAAGATAGTGGTGAATAGAAGAAATTTTTTGGAGAGACCAGTTTCTACTTGGGAAGAGATGAAGGCTATTCTGAGGAAACGATTTGTTCCTTCACACTACTATAGAGATATTCATAGGAAAGCAATGCATGATGGTTACAAGAATAGATATTCATTTAAAAATAATGGAAGAAAGGTGACACTTTCACCTTTAAAACCAAAGCAAGTTTTTTAAGATCAAATGAAGTTAATAAATTCTCATGGGAGTAAGGAGAAAGAGAAAAAAAGAGAGCATAAGAAAAAGGAAGAGAATAAAATAGATGGGAGACAAAAAAGATGATTTTGTAAAAATTGAGAGACCCAATGAGCAAGAAAAACAGAAGGGAGAGAAAATAAAATATTTGTGAGGAAAAAGAAGATGAGGTAAGAGAGAGAAAAATAAGCCTATATGCAAAATCCAGAGAGTGTATGAGTGCTTACAAATCTAGGTCACACATTGTGGTTCTTTTGTATAAGGAATCTTATTTGAGCGCTATTCAACTAACCATTCCTTTGCATAGTGTTGCTTTTTTCTTTTTGCAGGATTTCAAGGATATCTTTCCTGAGGATGTTCAAAATGGATTGCCACCAATTCGAGGAATTGAACACCAAATTGATTTCATCCCGGGAGCGTCTATTCCAAATAGGCCGGCTTATCGAAGCAACCCTGAGGAGACAAAAGAGTTGTAGAGGCAAGTAGAGGAGCTTTTAGCAAAGGGACACATCCGTGAAACTATGAGTCCATGTGCAGTGCCAGTGCTTTTAGTGCCAAAGAAGGATGAACTTGGCTAATGTATGTTGATTGTCGTGCCGTTAACAAGATAACGGTAAAGTATCATCATCCCATACTTAGACTAGATGATATGCTTGATGAATTACATGGTTCATGCATATTATCTAAAATAGATCTTAAAAGTGGATATCACCAAATTCGTGTAAAACTTGGTGATGAATGGAAGACTGCATTTAAAACTAAACATGGTTTGTATGAATGGATGGTGATGCCTTTTGGATTATCTAATGCACCTAGTACTTTCATACGTTTAATGAATCATGTTTTACGTTCTTATATTGGAAAGTTTGTTGTGGTTTATTTTGATGACATCTTTATTTATAGTAAGTGTCTTGATGAATATGTAAAGCATTTAAATGTATTTTGGAAGTGCTTAGAAAATAAAGATTATATACTACCTTGAAAAAGTGCACATTTTTTATGGATAAGGTAATCTTTCTTGGGTTTGTTGTCAGTAGTAAAGGAATTGAGGTAGAGGAGGAAACTGTGAAGGCTATCAAGGAATGGCCAACGCTAAAATCTGTGACCGAGGTGCGAAGCTTTCATGGTTTACCTAGTTTCTATCGAAGGTTTGTTAGGGACTTTAGCTCTATTGCATCACCATTGACTCACCATTGACTGAGGTCATAAATAAGGATAGGGGTTTTACATGGCGAAAGGAACAAGAAAATGCCTTTAATTTGTTGAAAGAAAAACTTTGTTCTGCTCCATTATTGTAATTGTCAGATTTTAACAAAGCTTTTGAGGTTGAGTGTGATGCATCAGGAATCGGGATAGGTGTTGTGCTAATGCAGGATCAAAAGCCAATTGCATTCTTTAGTGAAAAACTTGGAGGAGCTACATTGAATTATTCAACATATGATAAGGAGCTTTATGCATTGGTGAGGTCGTTGGAGACATGGCAACACTACCTTTGGCCTAAGGAGTTCGTTCTTCGGATAGAACATGAATATTTGAAGCATTTGAAAGGCCAAGGAAAGCTCAACCGAAGGCATTCCAAGTGGGTTAAATTTATAGAAATATTTTCCTACATGATTCAATACAAGCAAGGTAAAGAAAATATCGTTGCTAGCGCACTATCTCGTAGGTATGCCCTTCTGTCAACTCTTACTTCTAAGTTGTTGGGATTTGAACATATTAAAGAATTGTATGCTAAAGATCATAATTTTTGTCAAATATTTGAAGCATGTGGAGATACTTCTTTTGGTAAATATTATAGACATGAAGGCTATTTATTCAGAGAAGGTAAACTATGTATTCCTATGTGTTCTATAAGACAGTTACTAGTAAGCGAAGCCCATTCTGGAGGCTTGATGGGGCATTTTTGTGTTCAAAAGACTTTGGAAATATTTCATGAACATTTCTATTGGCTCATATACGTAGGGATGTCGAAAGAATTTGTGTCCAATGCATATCATGTAGGCAAGCAAAGTCAAAACTCTTGCCTCATGGGTTGTATACACCTTTACCCATACCTAGTGGACCTTGGATTGATTTGTCTATGGACTTCGTATTAGGACTACCTAGGTCAAAAATAGGGATGGGTATCATATTTGTTTTTGTTGACAGATTCTCTAAAATGGCTCATTTCGTACCATGTCACAAAACTGATGATGCTACTCATGTTTCTACTTTGTTCTTTAGGGATGTTGTTAGGTTGCATGGCATTCCTAAAAATATTTTGAGCGATAGAGATGCAAAGTTTCTTAGCCACTTTTGGAGGGTTGTGTGGGGCTTTTCTCCGTTTGATATTGTGTATGATTTTATTCCTTTGACACCATTAGATTTGGTTCCTTTACCTGTAAAATAGAGGGTTAGCTTAGATGGTAACATGAAGGCTGAGATGATGGAGAAAATCCATGAACAAGCACGACAACAAATTGAAAAGATAAATGGACAGTATGCATCGAAAGCTAACAAAGGAAGAAAACGTGTGACCTTTCAACCAGGAGATTGGGTTTGGGTACACATGAAAAAGGAAAGGTTTCCAACTAAAAGAAAGACCAAACGGTATCCACGCAGAGATGGACCATTCCAAGTCTTATAAAGAATCAATGATAATGCTTATAAGATCGACTTGCCAGGTGAGTATCAAGTAAGTGTGACTTTTAATGTATCTGATCTTTCTCCCATTGATGTAGGTGAAGATTCGAGGACGAATTCATTTGAAGATCGGGAGAATGATACGAGCACTCTCGACGAAATTGCAATGAAGGATCTATATTTACCATCAGGATGAATCACGAGAGCTAAAACTAGAAAAAATCAAGAAGTAATGCATGAGTTGGTAAAGAAGCTACTTGAAATGAGATCGGAAGTCACATGTGTGGATGAGAATTCAAAATTTATACACGTATCTCAAGTGAGCATAAATGGAGATAATCATGATTCTTAATCAAAATGGTGACGAATTAACTTGTGATTGACTATTTAGCCTCTCTCTTAATAATATATTTTATAGTACTTTATTTTTAGAATGTATTACTTTGAGTGTGTTATTATTTTATTTTGTAGGCATGCAACAATGGATGAATACTTTGGGAGAATTGGAGAAAATGGGGGATATTTAATGCTATCCAACATTCACAAAACTATTCGAATATTGGTCAAACTTCAAATACTAATCTGTTAAAGTATAGATCAAATTGGGCTACATCATCATGATTAAAGCTATTGAAGTCTATATTCTAATGAGCTAAACCATTCTTAATTTGGAGCTTCCTACATCAAGTTATGGCCATATAAGCTATAGCTGTACAAATCTAGATTGAATCACATTGGTCAACTACAAAATTAGTTATGGAATAGTATAAGATGTATTTAGCTGTAAAACTTACCAAACGTGTAGCCTAATATGTCTTATTTTCAGAGAATCAAGAATTGTGCAATTTTAACACTCCTAGACAAAATTATAGACTTTCTAGCAAGACTGCACCAATATGCCGAGATTTCCAATACATGAGATTCAATCATTCATACTTGGTGGAAAACATTGAATTGAATTGTTTTTGTGAACTCATTTAAAAGGTGCATCAAGTAGTTAGATGGTATGACTATGTTTTTAGGTCTCCATAAGATTTTTTTGATGACTTTAAGGCCTCCATTGTTGAAGGTTGCATGTAGCCACCATTTAAGACCATTTAAGTATTTGCTTTCATACTTGTAGTTTGCTAAAGAGTAGTTGAAATGGCTCTATAAATAGCCATCACTCTTTCATTATAAGATCATACCTTTGAGTGTTATATGAAATATATTCATCTCTTTGAGAGTTTAGGAGAGTTCTCCATAAGTTCTACCAAGAACTTGTCTTTGATTGCTTCAAGGATAGTTTCTCCTTGTAAGTAATCTTCTATCTTAGGTGATAGATTAGGTTACTTGATTACTGCTCTTGAGGTTGTGGATTTAATATATCCATGGTTGCTTGCACTTCTAATCTTGAGGTCTAATCTCCTTGTAAGCTTCATAATTTTATCTTTCAATTCCATACTAATTCTTATTATCCTACGTCACTTCCTACAATATTTACATCATATATATTTTTATCTTGGGTTCTGCATCACTAGGGCTCAACTTGACCTTCTTCCTGAACCTCATCACACCCTTTATGTTTGAAACCCGGAGCAAAACCCTCTCTCCCACCATCATGAGCCCTATGATCAGCATAACTCTTCTACCTATATTGTGTTGTGCAAAGACGATCCTGAATGAACTTGACTTTATCCAAGGAATCCCTAACCAAATCATTGCCCAACAACATAGCCTCACCCGGCTCAAACCAACCAAATGGCAAATGACACCGCCTCCCATATAGGGTCTCATATAGAGCCATCTGAATACTGGATTGGTAACTATTGTTGTAGGCAAACTCTACAAGCGGTAGACAAATTAAGATGCCGCAAATTAAGATCTTTCTGCTTGAACATATGCTGGAGACTCTGATGGTCGGCATAGACCTCACATGGAACACCGTACAGATAGTACCTCCAAATATTCAATGCGTGAATAATGGCCGCCAACTCTAAGTCATGCACATGGTAATTCTTCTTATGAACCTTCAACTGCCGAGACCCGTAGACAATCGCCCTACAGTCCTGCATCAACACCGCACCAAGTCCAATACACGATATACCACAAAATGCGGTGTAAGACCTCGAACCTGTAGGTAACACCAACACTGGGGCTATAGTCAAAGCAGTCTTGAGCTTTTGGAAGCTCACCTTACACTCCCCAGACCATCTGAAAGGAGCACCCTTCTTGGTCATAGAAATGGATGAGAAATCATCTATAAAGTAGTGATAATACCCGGCCAAATCAAGGAAACTATGGATCTCAATAGCTGAAGACGGTCTGGGCCAACTCTGAACTGCCTCAATCTTCTTTGGATCTACCTTCACTAGACACAATGTGAACCAAAAATGCCACCGAATCAAGCCAGAACTCACACTTGGAGAATGAATACGATGATGAAAGAATCAACATTTGTCTTGAATACGTTGTTCATCAAGTACATAAATGTTGCTGGGGCGTTGGTCAGCCCAAATGACATCACTAAACCTCGTAGTGATCATATCGAGTCCTGAAAGTAGTCTTCAGGATATTTGATTCCCGAATCTTCAGTTGATTATATCCAGGCATCAAATCAATCTGTGAATACACTCTAGCACCCTGAAGCTGATCAAACAAGTCTTCAATGCGCGGTAGTGGGTACATGTTCTTGACTGTAACTTTGTTTAGCTACCTATAATCAATACACATCCTCATGGTACCATCTTTCTTCTTCATTAAACAAAATTGGAGAACCCCAAGTTGAGACACTCGGTTGGATGAAACCATTATCAAGCAACTCCTATAGTTGTTCCATTAAATCCTTCAACTCCACTGGTGCCATACGATATTGTGGAATAGAAATGGGCTAAGTGCCCGGAAGCAAGTCAATACCAAAATTGATATCTCAATTGGGCAGCATGCTCGGTAGATCTACTGGAATGAAGTGGCTTGACTTTAGCTATAGGGCTGGGGGAACAAATAGGCGTGGGGAAGAGTTTGCAACAAAATCAATTGAATAGACAGAGAAGTCCCGGTAGATCTACTGGAAACATATCTAGGAACTCTCTCACCACCGGAACTGACTCAACGGTAGGAGCATCAGCACTGACATCCCTCACAAAGACTAGATACGCTTCACACCCCTTCTCAACCATCCGGTGTGCCTTAAGAAAGGATAGAACCCTGCTAGGAATATAATCCAATGTACCCCTCCCCTCTAACCGCGGCAAACCTGGCATGGCCAGTGTCACAGTCTTGGCGTGATAGTTCAGAATAACTTGATAGGTTGACAATCAATCCATTCCTAAGATCACGTCAAAGTCCACCATATTGAGTAGCAATAGATCGACTCTAGTTCATACTCGCCAACAACGGCTAAATATGACCGATAAACATAATCCACAACAATAGAATCTCCCATATGCGTGGACACATATATATGAACACTCAAAAAATCACAGGATATATCCAAATACAGAGCAAAGTAAGATGACACATATGAATAAGTGGATCCCGGATCAAATAAGACCGATGCATCCGTATGACAGACCAGAACCATACTTGTGATGACAACATCTAATGCAACTGCCTCTGTCCTACCAGGAAAAGCATAGAAATGAGCCTGGCCTCCCCCTTTTGGACGACCTCTAACCTCCACCCCTAGCTAGTGGGGCAGGTGGAGCAGCAACTAGAGTAGCACCCATGGCCGGTGAATCCTGTGGACCCAGTGTAGTCTGTGGAAGTGCACCCCTCATGAGTCTGGGGCATTCCCTCGTGATATGTTTGGTATCCACACTCAAAACAAGCTCTCGGTGGGTGTGGCAGCTGAAACTGACTCTGGCCTTGTCACGCTCCGACCTTGGGGAGCGCAATCGACGTTCAATCAAGATAACCCGCCCGAGCAAGCCTGTATAATACCTTCTACCCGAACTCACTCATGAATAAAGAGGAGATCTATTTCATTAATTAGATAACGAGGAGGATCATGTGAACAACACCGATTCATTATCATTAGTTACATCATTTATAAGTTTCAAAATAAATACACTTTCATAGTTTGAAGTGGAAGAAGTGGTACAAATACAACATTACTAGTTTGACCTTCCCAGCACCAACATACAACCCACACTATGTCTATAGAGCCTCTAATGGATAAAAAGATTACTATGTTAGTGACGGCAACAAGGCCCCGTCTATACCTCAAAACATAATACACATAGGACAAATGATATACGACCCCGAAATGAAGTGGGTCTCACCAAATCAGTTGGGAAGGGGGTGTACCGCTATCACTGATCAACACCGCCTGCTATGGAACCACCTGCATCCATTAAAGATGTAGCGCCTCCGGCAAAAAAGGACATTAATACATATGGAATAATACTAGTATGTATGACTAAACACTGTCTCATTAGAACAAGTAACAATACAAGGAAGAACAGTCATAAAATCAATGGAAGCCTCAAATAATACTAAAACATCAAGTTGGGAGCAAACGAGTTCGATTTAGCACAGAGTTGGGAGATCTTGGCACCGATATACCACCGTGATATTAGGTTGGGAGATCTTAGCACCGATATACCACCGTGATATTAGCACGGAGTTCGATCACGGCTCGATCGGCTAGGCCGTCTCACCCAAAGACATCAACCATAATCACAATCACTATCACGATTTCAATCATTATCTCAATCATAGTTTCAAGCACAATCACCACCATGTGTGCGGCATGGCATCCGATCACGACCCGACCAGCTAGGCTGTCTCACCACAATGCCGTGTGGATCGACATCACCCTTTTCTAGCAATCATTTCATCCCAATAAAGGGGAATATTCTCATCACATCAATCTCATCACAAATGAGGGGAATAATCATAGTTTTGGAGTTAGGCTATTTCAACTACCCTTCCTCGATGACTAACGATTCACCCAAAGTGTTTATTATATAAAGGATTTACACTTATTTCAATATCTTTTACACGTTTCTCAGTTTCATTGGCACATTGGCCGTATTTCATATTTCATGCTCACCTCTTTCACTTTCAAACATCATAACGGATCATCAACAACAAAGCATTTCTATTCAAGACTTTAAGTACACATGTGAGCAAATAAGCATCTTAAGCACATTGAGATTTCTACATAATTTGGCATAATAGATTTCATTTGAAATACGACTTGAAGTCATAACATTTAGATACGCCACCAATAATTTGAACACATTCTCAAATAGTAACATAACATGACAAGAGCATTTGGAATACATATTGAACATATAATTTTTGACATAAATCTTTCTCGGAATAGTCAATTTATAATGAACAACTCGGGACATACAAGGACATCGTGGGATTTAATTCTGAGAGAGAAGTTTATCCAATACACCTCGCTTCAGCTTCCTTAAATTACTACAGTGTTTCAGAAATCTTACCAACTTTGATCTATTTAGAAATATAACAAAATTGAACACAAATTAGGAAAGAGTTCATAGTTCCAGCTTATTTGAGAATTTTATCAAACACTAGGTGGACATTATGATTTCAAGGTCCTCCTATGGTGGATTCCTTCATCCCACTACCCAAAGTCTACCCAATTCAGCTTAACAATCTTCCCACAAACCTTGATAGTACATGCATGCATAATGAACAACTCCCATACCCAAGAATTGCTTTTCTCATTACATATTTTTAGTTAAATCCCAAAATTAAAGGCTAAGGAGTAGAATCTTACCTCTAGGATGAAGACCTAGTGAGTTTTCCTTGTGAATTCTCCAACTTTTGAGCAAGAATTGATGAACAATAAGCTTAGGAACTTCCCCTCCCACTCTATGACACTTTCTCTCTCTATAAATATCAGACTTTCTCTTTACAAATGGTCCCTAACGACTATATATCAAAATAGGGTCAGGTTATGAAATTAGAAAAAATGAAGCCCCGATGCAGATTTGCGATCGCATAAATGACCGCATAACACTTCTGTGGTCCGCAACATGGACCACATAATGGCCCTCTAGAACTGGGCATTTCTGTGCAAGTATGCGACACATTTGCGGTCCACAGACCAATTTTGCGGTCGCATAAAGGATCGCAGAACCTCTTTCCAAAATTTCTCATGTTGGCTTTTGTGATGGATGTGTGGCCCGCGAAACGGTTATGCGGTCGCATTATGGGCCGCATAATGGTTCTCAAAATTCGCTCAAGTTCTGCTATACTCTGCGGCCGATATGCAACCCACAAAGTGGTTTTGCGGTTGCATAGTTGACCACACAAATGCCATGGTCTGCAAAATGATTCCTTTAGCTCCCCAACGTACTGTTCAACCCAAAAAGTCTGTACCATGGCGAGATGATCAATTTCTACAACCCTTGATCACATTACTCTACCTCGGTGCCACAAAACTCCGGGTTTTAGGTGAAATTTTATGAGGCCTTACATCCTCCCCCGCTTAAGATCATTCGTACTCGAATGAGGTTCAAAATCTACCATTAGCATCCAATGAGATTCAACTATTACTTCACACTCCAACAGTTCCAAATTTTTGACGAACTCCCTAAATTCTCAAAATTTTGCCAGAGTTTCCCCTATAACTGGGCCTATCCACCTGTCAGAGAATCCCAGGAACCAATCCTAACAACATATACATAATCCAATGATGCAATATAACATGAAAACAACACCAATCGTGGCCTCTTGAGCAGTATATTACCAAAAAGGAACACCCTTAACATTAACTGTACAAGTGAAACATAATTCATAGAAGGTAAACTCTTAGCATTTTCATAGAACATAATTTCATAAATACATAGTTATTCAAACAAAAGAGGGTACTTCTTCTTCATTTCTTCCTCGGCCTCCCAGGTGGCCTCTTCGACCTGTTAGTTTCGCCATAGTACTTTCACGGAGGCAATTTCTTTATTTCTTAGCTTTTGAACTTGCCCATCAAGAATGGCAACTGGAATCTCTTCATAAGTCAGTTCTTCATTAACCTCTACAGTCTCAACCGAAACAATAAGCGACGAATCTCCAACCACCTTCTTCAACATGGATACGTGAAACACCGGTGCACTAAAGACATCTCTGGAGGTAGTTCAAGCTTGTAAGCCACGCAACCAATCCTCTGAATGATTCTGTACGGTCCGACATATCTCAGACTCAATTTTCCTTTCTTACCAAACCGCATTATACCCTTCATGTGGGAAACCTTCAATAATACTCAATCATCCTCTTTGAACTCCAAATCCCTGCGACGCACACCCGAATAGGACTTCTGATGACTCTGAGTGGTTTTCAACCATTCTGTAATGATCTTAACCCTCTCCATAGCCTGATGCATGATGTCTAGCCCTATCAACTCTGCTTCCCCAATCTCGAAACATCCAATAAGAGATCTACATCACCTACTATATAAAGTCTCGAACGGTGCCATTTGAATGTTGGCATGATAACTATTACTGTAGGCAAACTCTATGAGCGGCAAATGATCATCTTGGCTACCCTTGAAGTTAAGAACACAAGTGCACAACATATCCTCGAGCATCTGAATAGTCCAATCTGCCTGCCCGTCGGTTTGTGGATGGAAGGTTGTACTAAGATTTACATGAGTACCCAAACCTTGATGAAATGTTTTCTAAAAATTAGTCGTGAACTGTGCCCCTCGATCTGAGATAATCGAAACTAGAGTGCCATGCAACCTGATTATTTTCTTGATATACAACTGAGCATATTGTTCTGCCGCATCGGTAGCCTTAACAGGTAAGAAGTGAGCTGATTTCGTGAGTCGATACACAATCACCCAAATCAATTCGAACTTGTGAGGTGTGCGAGGTAGTCCACCACAAAGTCCATATTGATCCTCTCCCACTTCCAAATCAGAATTTCTATATTCTGTGCCAACCTACCGGGCCTTTGGTGTTCGACCTTCACTTTCTGACAATTTGGACATCTTGCCACAATGACCGCTACATTCCTCTTCATATCATTCCACCAGTAGACTTCCTTAAGATCATGATACATCTTTGTAGAGCGTAGGTGCACGTAATACCTAGAAGTGTGAGCCTCAGTCATGATTCTCTCCCGAAGACCGCCTATGTTTGGAACACATAATCGCCCTTGGTATCTTAGTGTACCATCATCCATGCCAAGAGAAAAATCTGTGGTCTTATGTTTATGAATCCCCTCCTTCAATTGTACCAATAATGGATCATCGTATTTCTTCTCTTTGACTTCTATAACAAGTGATGATTCAGTCCTATTTTGCACAAGCATCCCTCCTTCACTAGAATCTGCAAGACGAACTCCCAAACTAGCCAACTGATGAACCTCCTTGGCCAACGACCTTTGATATGCCTCCAAGTGAGCCAAACTACCCATAGATTTCTGGCTAAGAGCATCTGCCACAACATTAGCCTTCCCCGGATGATATAGGATATCGATGTCGTAATCCTTGTGTCACGACCCAAACCGATGGGCCGCGATAGGCACCCGGTACTTTACTCAACTGAGTACCAACGTAACGTATCTTTCTTATTACATCATCATAGGTAAGTGGGCCAGAAGGGGTGTCATGAGATAAACAGAGTAAACATGAGGGAATACCCGACATAGAACGACCCAACCTGATATAGAAACTCATACCTGTGACATACAAGCCTATAAGGCCAATGTGATCCATTATATACTTAAAACATAGGCCGACAAGGCCATGCAAGTATCAGTATACATGACATCTGTCTACAAGCCTCTAAGAGTACATACGTATCATAAAGGTCGGGACAGGGCCCAGACATACCAAATAATACACGTCTAAATCATACTGACCAAACAAGAAAATCCGGAGAAAATGGAGCACACCAACATCTTCTGCTGAGCTGATAGCCTACTTGGAGGACTCTCGACCTATCTATCGGGACCTGCAAAGATGAAACATAGCGTCCCTAGGCAAAAGGGACGTCGGTACAAATAATGTACCGAGTATGTAAGGAATGAAAATAAGTAAATCATAGACATGAGAAAAATATGGAGTAAAAGCCTCGACATGTAAGTATGAATAGCTCTGTGAATCATTTAATATTATAATGTCATGCATATGCATATAAATATCATACCATGCATAGGTATATGTGTTCATAACATCATCAAGCCTCTGAGGGCTTCCCATCATATCATTTCGGCCACTGTGGGCAAATCATCAACGTATACCAGCTGATCAGGTGGTGGTACATATATAATGCTGTAACCTTTTCCCATATCCCGTATACATATATATACATATATATAGGCGTATATAATGCCATCTGGTCATGGGTCAATGTGCTTGTATAAATGTATGAAATGCATATGAAATACATCATTAAAATCTCTCGAAATATCATAAGACCATTATGCCTCCGATTAATATCATGAAGTAAACATTATCAACTTACGTATTTTCTGAGACCCATGAACATATGATAAAATAATAGGACATATGGGGAATCAAGAACATAAGCATCTCTGGCATGTCTATGAATAGAGTCATTTATGAAAGTTGTGCATTTGCTCATTTCGTTTGTATTGTATGGATCATGCAAAAAAGAAAGAAGGGATAGCCTAAACATACCTGAGCTGATTCTCTTAACAACCCCTCTAACACACGACAATTACGACAAAACACGTGACGTCAAGATCGGAATAGGGAAAAATTCGTATGATATTCTTGAGAAAGATTTCACTGTACTCCCTTAGAATCACAAATCCCACGTTGCTATAATATTAAGTAGTCTTCGTATGAAATGTTGAAGCAATCACGTTCCTATTACAAATTATCACGCTGCTTATAGAATTTTGTGGGTTATATGAATTCTTTTGGTGGCTTTCCCATCTGTTACTTGTAGATGCATCTCTCTTAATGAAGTAAAGAGATCTTTTAGAGTTGTGAGCTCCATCCATTGCTGAAGATTAGATATAAGCATTTTCATTTTGTGAATTTAGAGAGGTTCTCTTAACCTTTGGGAGTGGGCCCCACTTAGGATGACTTAGCAACCTAAATATCTCCCAAAATGCCACCTAATTTCCTAACCAAAAGTCACTATTTGGGCTTTAATTAAGACCCCTTGGGCTGCCACGTTAGGAGCTTATCAAGTTTATCCAAAATAATTCACCCCTTTCCTTAATCAACTTATTAATCCCCCACTAATCCAATAATTAATGAATTACCCAAATAATTAAGAATTATCCCAAATTACTTAAAATACTACTCACTTTTAACATACCTTATACACCTCACTATCATGGTCATGTATTTGTTAGCAATGCGATCGCTTCTACCCATTTTGACACGTAGTCAACCGCTTGCAAGATATATTTGTTTTCTCTAGACAATGGGAACGGTCCCCTAAAGTGTATACCCCACACATCAAAAATTTGTACCTCCATGATGTTATTTAAAGTCATCTCACGGCACAAGTCCATAAATATCGGGTATTATATCTTGGACCATATTTTATCTCAAAATGTCAAACTTCAACGAAATTCATTTTCTTTGATTTTCTTACCCCCTCATCTTCACGAATTTACTTATCACTTGTTTGAAATAGCGTAATACTTATAATCTCAAAATAAATCTCATTCTCGAGCTTACGTCGATTAACTTACGACGAAACTTTAACGTACGAAAATGCGGGATGTAACATCTCATTTTCGAGATTTCATCAATTTACTTATGGTGTACTTTCACGTATGAAAACATGGGGTATAACATCATTCCCCCTTTGGAACATTCATCCTCAAATGTTGACTAATGCACTTATCATTTTCGTAACCTATGTCTTCCAAATATTTTAGTACTCTCCTTGCCATCTAGGCAACTGTTATATAAATAAAACCAAAAACCAAGGCATTCCCCCCTTTAGGCTTCTTTCTCACACCACGACTTATGGTCGGAATCTTCCCAATCTCGTAACTATTGCTACCTCTTATCATGTAGCTTGTACGACTCTGACTTTGTATGTGCGCCTATGCAACTCTTCTCTCCTCTTTCCTCCAGCTTTTTTAGCCAATCTCTAGGCCTCCCTTTGGGAACATATACAGAACTTGACAAGATGTCCCTCTGGGCGTCTATAGGTGTACTGAAGTTCTTCGCTCGATACTTTGTCGTATTTACGACTATTGCTATATCTTGTTTCATAGACCCAGTTATCTATCCATATGACTTTACTGCATCTAGGTAGGTCATACTATACTATAACTCTTTCTTCGATTTATCATTTTCAAGGTCTGCTACCAAATTCCAGGTTACTCTCGTTGTTTATCCTATATGTATAAATCTAAGTCCTTTAATGGTTTCTCATTACTGTTCATCTTAGGAATGATGGCCTAATCTCATATCATACTTTGTAACTTTTATCCATCCATTGTTGATTCACCTAAATATATCTATAATCTACCATTGATAACTTGACCTTTTATGTAATCATTAGGGCTCACGTTGCATCGTGGAACATTTGAAGTGATTTTCCTGATCCACATGGGGGTGATACTATACTTCCATAACTGTATTTCATAGCATCCCAATGTGATTCACCTTACATGAGTATTTTAATCCTGTGTCATCCGTGAAATCCCTTTTTTTTCTTTAAATCATTACTCAATCGAAGGCCCAAACGTCATCCTTTATCTATCACAATTACACCATCATTCTACTAATGGGGCAGCATTCCATCTCTTCTAAATGCTATTAGTCTTAGACTCTTTTGAGTTCATTCAGGCTATACTGAGCTTTCTATAACATAGAGAAACTATTAGCTCTCTCATTTTCATGGGCTTAATCCTGAGGACTTATCCATTCTCGTCACCTTCTCACTCGCCCTTGCTTATCCTTACTCATGTCTTCCTAAAACCTTGTCGCTTTATCATACTTTAGATTGTGACCTACACATATCTATTAATACTACTCGCAACCTTCCTTGAACTTGCTTACACCATAGATTTAGGTTATCCTAGAATATCAACAGAGACATCACATCGTCTCTAACTCTTCTTTACTCTCTTGACTAGATCTCTCGGCACCTAGAAATCATAGGCTGGAAAATATGCCACTAACGATGCCGCTATCATTCATGGATACTGAATCCCAGCTCTTCTAGACTTCTATCCGAAGTATGGACTATTCACCACCTTCTGTATTTGAGTATCTCGTATGTTATTCACCTTTACCTTACTTACCTTAAAATCTCGCATCACATCTTCTATCTCTTTCATGACCTCCCTTCCACATAGGTATAATTCATATCCACAACTTGAAGTTCTATTATAATACTTGCACCTCTGGTGCATACACCATCCAATGGGAGCTTTATACTAACTTCCTATGAGGCTGGTACTCTTTCTAACTGCTTTATCGTAGAGCCATTATAGAATCTGGTTATTGTACTATCTCTCTTGCACCTCTGATATTAATAGTGATTCTGCAATGTTCTCAATCATGATGTCTATACTTTTCTGGGTCTAATAATCAGACTCTTGATTTACTTCATTGATGTAACTCTTTAGTTTCCTCTTCCTTCTGATCAGCCTTTATGTAGGCTTAAGCTATCTTCCGATCTGCGGCTCATGGTATTAGTTATTACTTTATCCTTTCATAGATGCTATGGAATATCTGTGAGACCATCATCTAGCATTTCAAGCCCTTGTCTATGACCTGGACTCAATTCTTTCTTTTAACTTATACCAGAGTCTTCTACGACTGTATGATTGTCAACATATATGCTGCATGGATAATACTCCAAAATCTTAACTGCGTTCATAACGTAACTAACTCTAGATCATTGATCGAATAATTCCTGCCATTCCTTCTCAACTCTCTTTAAACGTAATTTCCTGGTCTTTCTGCCCCCTTGTTGCGTGCATACTTAGCTTATCTTAGTTCCCACGTATGCCAGAATATTTGTTCAACTCATATGGCCTCGAATATTACTTTTGATTTTTATTTCCCATTCATTAGCCACGGTATGTGCCACTTTCCTTTGGAGTGCATACAATTTTATAGTGAGACTGTTTTTACATGGCCATTTTTTCTTCAAGTTACTATGCTTAGGTTAAAGCCTCCTTCCTTATCTCCTCAGCTAGTCTTTTGTTGTAGTACTTAGGGAAGATCCTTTGACTCTTGTAAAGCTGCGAGCTTATTATGTCGTATACCCGATAGAATTTTTGATGTCCTTTCTCACCTATAATTATCTGTAGTTACTTATCCACGCCCTTGTGCTTGTAGGGTTGCTTCTGAAATGATATTTTGACTGTCTTCCCAGTGGGACTCTCTTTTATTTTTGTAACACTCATATGGTACCTTTAACTATCCCAACTCCTATCTGAATATTTCTCAAGGATCACGATGTCATATCTGCGAGACTGAATTCCCCATGCTAGGGTTCACTACGTTTATCTTGCACGATCTACTGATTTATCTGTATCCTCTTGTCTAGCCATAACTAGGCTCTTCCTGAATCAACTACTATACTCGTTGGTCCATTCTCATATCAATATTCCGCAAAATGTTTCTTGAGTTTTTTCTTTTGTCTTAACTTACCTCTCGCACTGGCTCCTTATTTATCAATAACATCCCGGGCAGGAACCCTGACTTCCTTTCCTTGATGTCGTGCTTGCATAATGTTCTAGAATCGTAACATATTTTCAGGATTTGGATAAGCGCAATCTCCTTCCTTTTCTCATTTTTATCGCATTCTTTCTTTACCATCCCTTAGTTTCTGACTTAATGCCACATCACTCCATATTTCCCCCCTTTAGGGGAATACTAAGATTTAGTGTTACGACGAGCTGACTATATATGTTTGACCTCTTCATCTTTGGCATCTTTTCACATAATCGATGACCCTTACTCGCCTTGCGTTAATCCTTCTGTACCCAGGATAACAAAATTCCTTACTCACGAGGGTGGCACTTAGTGTAACTGGCACACATAGTCCCTTAAGCTTAACTTTGCTCACATTGCTTGCTTTAGGGAAGCATCTTCCTGAATGACCTGTAAAGGTTATTCTTCTATCGTCCATTCTATTATTGTCGGAACGCAATCTAAAATTCTCATGATGCCGACTATTATCAAATCACTCAGTCCATAATTCATGTTTAGTTTATCTTATTCACCAACCCATACTGATTTCTATTACTCTGGGATGTAACTTTTCCTTCTGGTAATCACACTAGAGTCACGAACTTATTTCTCGAAATGAGGATATGACTTTATGGCATATACTCTTTTATTGTCTCAAGGCTTTTCACCTCTCGTCTTTTCCTTCCCTTGACTATAGACTCTGTAATACTTTTTTTTTTACTGTTGTCATCCATGTATCACATTTTACTCATAATGCTTCATTATCTCTCTTCTTATTTCCTTGCTAACATTTCTGTCTATCACTATATTCTGAAAACTTCAACAAGACATTCTTTTGCTTTTAGCTCCTCTTGATCCATCCACTGGCTCTTCGGGTTGCCTAACATTGTCGCTCTACTATGGACGGGAGCCACACCAAGGTAATATTTATCCCTTCCGGGCTTCCAGTGCCTATCTTTGTAGTACCCATATCTAGCTATACTATTTTAGAGTGCACCATATAGGTGTCTCACAAGGAGATCTATTAGCACATTTGCAATATCCTTCGAAAATGTTAACTAATGAAGAGAATACATTCATCATTTTGGGTTACTCTAACCCCAGGCGGATCCTGATATCCCGTCCCTCTCTCAAACCATATTTGTTAGCTCCCATAGGGCATAACTGAGATCGGTGTGGCCAATTAAACATACATATATCACTGTTGAAAGTAACTCAAAATGCTTATATTTCTCTGCTTGAATTGTAAATACTTATAATCTTCATTAACTGGGTGTCTCGTACCCTTTTTCACCTTGCTTCTTTTACTTGTTGACACTGGTATCTAGCTTCTGAATCTCTCACTACCTTTCACCATAGTAGTGGATAGATATTCATGCCTTAAGGCTCCTTATCAAGAGGCTTACACGTATTAGTACACACATGATCTACTGAAGACCTTACATTTACTCATCATAAGCATGATACAAAATCGAGTTTCTCTTACTCAACGCTTCCATAGCTATATCTCTTATCAATCGTCATTCTGGATGTAGGTATTGTCGTATTATGAATAAGATGGAGTTTAGGAAATTGAGTTCTTACAACTGAGCTCTACCACACGATCTAAAGTAAGAAGAAAGAGTGACAATCATAAATGCACTGTAGCCTCCTGCTTATAAGTGTGGTGCACAACACACCCATGAACAAGAGTCTACTAGACATGGCTTATAGACTCCCTAGGATAGAACTGCTCTGATACCACTTTTGTCATGACCCAAATCGATGGGCCGCGATGGGCACCCGGTACTTTACTCAATCGAGTACCAACGTAACGTATCTTTCTTATTACATCATCATAGGTAAGTGGTTCAGAAGAGGTGTCATGAGATAAACAGAGTAAACATGAGGGAATACCCAACATAGAATGAGCTAACCTGATATAGAAACTCATACCTATGACATACAATCCTATACGGCCAATGTGATCCATTATATACTTAAAACATATGCCGAAAAGGCCATACAATCTTTCATATACATGACATCTGTCTACAAGCCTCTAAGAATAAATAATTATCATAAAGGTCGGGACAGAGCCCCGCCATACCAATCAATACATATCTTAATCATACTGACCAAATAACAATTCCGGAGCAAATGGAGCGCACCAACATCTTCCACTGAGCTGATAGCCTACTTGGAGGACTCTCGACCTATTTATCGGGACCTGCGGACATGAAACGCAGCGTCCCCAGGCAAAAGGACATCAATACAAATAATGTACCAAGTATGTAAGGAATGTAAATAAGTAAATAATAGACATGAGAGAAACATAGAGTAAAAGACTCGACATGTAAGTCTAAATAGCTCTATGAATCATTTAATATTATAATGTCATGCATAGGTATATGCGTTCATAACATCATCAGGCCTCTGAGGGCATCCCATCATATCATCTCGGCCAATGTGGGCAAATCATCAACGTAAACCAGCTGATCAAGTGGTGGTGCGTATATAACGCCGTAACCTTTTCCCATATCCCATATACATATATATATATATATATATATATATATATATATATATATATATATATATATACATATATATAGGCGTATATAACGCCATCTGGTCATGGGTCAATGTGCTTATATAAATGTATGAAATGCATATGAAATACGTCATTAAAATCTCTCGAAAGCATCTCCAGCATTACACATGGGGAATCAAGAACATAAGCATCTCTAGCATTTCTATAAATAGATTCATTTATGAAAGTTTTGCATTTGCTCGTTTCTTTTTTATTGTATGGATCATGCCAAAAAGAAAGAAGGGATAACCTTAACATACCTAAGCGGATTCTCTTAACAACCCCTCTAACACACGACAATTGCGATAAAACACGTGATGGCAAGATCGGAGTAGGGAAAAATCCATATGATATTCTTGATAAAGATTTTACCGTACTCCCTTAGAATCACAAATCCCACATTACTATAATATTAAGTAGTCTTCATATGAAATATTGAAGAAATCACGTTGCTATTGCAAATTATCACGCTACTTATAGAATTTTGTGGGTTGTATGAATTCTGTTGGTGGCTTTCCCATCCATTACTTGTAGATGCATCTCTCTTAATAAAGCAAAGAGATATTTTAAAGTTGTGAGCTCCATCCATTACTGAAGATTAGATATAAGCATTTTCATTTTGTGAATTTAGAGAGGTTCTCTTAACCTTTGGGAGTGGGCCCCACTTAGGATGACTTAGCAACCCAAAAATCTCCCAAAATGCCACCTAATTTCCTAACCAAGAGTCACTATTTAGGCTTTAATTAAGACCCCTTGGGCTGCCACGTTAGGAGCTTATCAAGTTTATCCAAAATAATTTACCCCTTTCCTTAATCAACTTATTAATCCTCCACTAATTCAATAATTAATCAATTACCCACATAATTAAGAATTATCCCAAATTACTTAAAATACTACTCAATTTTAACATACCTTATACACCTCACTATCATGGTCATGTGGTACCTTGTATGGCACAAGTCCATAAATACCGGGTATTATATCTTTGAACGTATTTTATCTCCAAATGTCAAACTTCGACGAAATTCATTTTCTTTGATTTGCTTACCCCCTCACCTTCACGAATTTACTTATCACTTATTTGAAATAGTGTAATACTTATAATCTCAAAATAAATCTCATTCCCGAGCTTACGTCGATTAACTTACGATGAAATTTTAACGTACGAAAATGCGGGATGTAACATCTCATTTCTAAGCTTTCATTAATTTACTTACGGCGTACTTTCACGTATGAAAACATGGGGTGTAACACCTTGAGTAACCCAAGCCATCTTCTCTGCCTCAGATTCAATTCCTTCGGTTTGAAAATATATTGAAGGCTCTTATTGTCCGTTAATATATCCACATGGACCCCATACAAATAATGACGCAAAATCTTAAATGCAACTACCACCACTACAAGCTCTAAGTCATGTGTTGGATAGTTCTTTTCATGATTCTTAAGTTGCCTAGAAGCATAAGCTATCACCTTGCCATGTTACATTAATACACACCCAAGTCTGATTATTGAAGTATCACAATATAACATAAACCCATATGTACCCTCTGGTAGAGTCAACACCGGTGCCGTAGTCAATCTTGATTTCAACTCTTAGAAGCTCCTTTCACAAGCATCTGACCATTGGAATTTAACCACCTTCTGCGTCAATTTAGTCAACAGAGAGGCAAGAGTAGAGAACCCCTCCACAAATTTCCTATAATATCCAGCTAAGCCCAAGAAACTGAGAATCTCTTTTGCGGTTGTAGGTCTAGGACAATTCTTCACCGCTGCAATCTTCTGAGGGTCAACCTTAATTCCTTCTCTAGAAACAACATGACTCAAGAATGTAACGGATTCATGGCAAAACTCACATTTTGAAAACTTCGCATACAATTGGTGCTGATATAGATTCTGCAAAACCGCCCTGGGATGATCGGCATGGTCCCTTTTGACTTCGTGAATATACCAGAATATCATCAACAAAAACTATCACAAAGGAGTCAAGAAAAGGCTTGAAGACTCGATTCAAAAGATCCATGAAAGCTGCTGGGGTATTTGTTAGCCCAAAAGATATTACCAGGAATTCAACATGCCCATACGGGTCCTGAAAGCTATTTTCGGAATAACCTGCTCCCTGATCTTCAATTGGTGATATCCGGATCATAAATAATTTTTGGAGAAGTACTTAGCACCCTGCAATTTGTCAAACATGTCATATATCCTTGGCAGTGGGTACTTATTCTTGATCGTGACCTTGTTGAGCTGCTGATAGTCGATACACATTCTCAGTGACCCGTCCCTCTTCCTTACAAAGAGGATCGGTGCGCTCCAAGGTGACACACTTGGCCGAATGAAACCCTTCTCTAACAAATCCTTCAATTGTTCCTTTAGCTCCTTCAATTCTGCTGGTGCCATTCTGTAGGGTGAAATGGATATAGGTTGTGTGCTTGGCATCATATCAATCCCAAAGTCAATATCCATGTCTGGTGGGATCCCAGGGAGCTCATCCGGAAAGACCTCCAAAAATTCATTCACAACTGGTACAGACTCAAGTGTAGGTGCCTCAGCGTCGGTGTCCGTAACTCGGACCAAATGGTAAATACACCCCTTGTAGATCATCTTCGTAGCCTTAAGGTAAGAAATAATTCTACCCTTTGGCACCACATCATCCCCCTTCTATTCAATAACTAGATCATTTGGAATCTCAAACCTAATGGTTCTGGTTTGACAATCAAGCTTAGAAAAACATGAATAAAGCCAGTCCATCCCCATGATTACATCAAAATCAACCATCTCCAATTCAATGAGATCGGCCATGGTGTCCTAACCATGCACCGTAACAACACAATCCTTATAAACCCATGCAACCGCAATAAACTCACCAACCGGAGTAGATACGGAGAACGGCTGATGAAGCTGTTCTGGTTCTATCCCAAATTCCATAGCAACATAAGGAGTGACATAGGACAAAGTGGAACCGGGATCAATAAGAGTATATACTTCATGACATTGGATAGTTAGTATACCTGTGACAACAACTGGAGAAGCCTCTGCACTCTGGCGACCACTCAGAGCATAGAAACGGCTGGGTCCTCCGAAACTTTGTGCACCACCCCTAGATGCACCACGCCCTGTGGGTGCTTGAGTGCCTCGAGTTGGAGGAGGTGTAGTGGATGTAGTAGTTGTAGAACTGGTTGGGTGTGCCGTACCCCTGCCCACACTTTGGAGGGAGAACGACAATCTCTCTAGATGTGACCCTTCAATCCACACCCATAGCATATGGGTAGGTCCATGTAGAAGACTCCAAAGTGCATCTTCCCACACCTAGATCATGTGGGCCTCCACTACTGTCGGAATCTCCTATCAGGCCGACCATGCTGGTAGGATCCCCCATTGCCCTGACCTGGCCTAAAATGACTCCACTGCTGCTGACTGGGCCTAGATGGCGGTGCACTGACTGAAGTCTGAGCAAAAGACTAGCATGGGCCTGATGACCCTCACCTGAATGCTGACTTACCACCACCACCACCAAAAGAATCACCAAAGTTGCCCACGGACCAGGCCTTGCTGCTACCCTCTCGCTCAATTCTATTCTTCAATTTACGGTTCTCTGTAGCTTGAGCAAATGCCACCATCTTCATATAGTTCATATATGTATTCAAGGCAGCTATAGCGGCCTCATTAATAACCAAGGGGCTAAGGCCCTACACAAACCGACGCACTCTCGCTTCCATAGTGGGCAACATATATACAACATACTTGCACATGCACACGAATCTCCTATGGTACTCCCACGCACTCGGGCTACCTTGCCTTAAGCCCTCAAACTCAGAGGCACGGGCTGCCTTAGTCTCAGCAGGCAAGAAATGATCAATGAAAGCATCGGCAAACTCATTCCACCTCGCCGGAGGGATCCCCTCCACACGGGACTCCTCCCACATTTCAAACCAAGAATATGTCACCTCTTTCTGGCGGTAGGAAGCCAACTCAACTAATTCTGTCTCAGTAGCACGCATAACTCGAAGAGTCTTGTACATGTCATCAATGAAGTCCTACGAGTCCTCCTCGGGATTAGTACCCGTGAACACTGGAGGATCTAACTGAAGGAACTTGTTCACCCTGGAACTAGCAGAATCCCCTGGCTGACTTTAAAAAGTAGGCACAACATTCAATCTCTGGACCTGAGAAGCCACTATCTGAGCCAACATCTGTATGGCTCCCCTAAGATCCCCCTCAGAAACATCGGGAACGGAAGCTGGGGCTAGAGGTGGAACTAGAATATCAGTTGGAGGGATCGTTGAACCCTCAGTAGGTGCAGGAATGGGTGCAGTCTGACCAGGAGTAGTAGAGTCAGGCAGAGTAGTAGCCGGGAGAATATTTTCACCCCTCGGGTGCTTACCCCCATCATCAAGTAAAGAATCATCATCCACTCCTGGGTGGCTTTGGCTCCTTGGCCAGTTCTTGCTTTCTTCCTAGGCGCCATACACTGAAAATTAGAGCAATGCACGAGATAGAGGAGGAACAGTCTTACAATCAGCTTTATCGCACGATCTAGAACATCAAACAAGGGTATGATTCCTAAATGCCCAAGTAGCCTCCTAATTATCGATGTGGTCAACAACACACCGGTAAGAAGGAATCTACTAGACACGGCTCTGAGACATCCTAGGACACTTTAAAACCTTAGGCTTTGATACCAAGTTTGTCATGCCCCAACCTCGGGGAGCGCGACCGGCGCTCAATCGATATAACCCGGCCGAGCAAGCATGTACTATACCATCTACCTGAGCTCACTCATGAATAAAGAGGAGATCTATTTCATAATTAGACAATATGGAGGATCATGTGAACAACATCGATTCATTATCATTAGTTACATCATTTATGAGTTTCAAAATACATGCACTTTCATAGTTTAAAATGGAACAAGTGGTACAAATACAACATTACTAGTTTGAAATTCCCAGCACCAACATACAACCTACACTATGTCTACGGAGCCTCTAATGGATACAAAAGAGTACTATAATAGTGCCGGCAACAAGGCCCCGGCTATACCTCAAAACATAATACACATGGGACAAAAGATACACGAGCCCGAAATAAAGTGGGGCTCACCAAGTCAGTTGGGAAGAGGGTGTACCGCTATCACTGATCAACACCGCCTGCTGTGGAACCACCTGCATCCATTAAAGATGCTGCCCCCCTGGAAAAAAATAATGTTAGTACATATGGAATAGTACTAGTATGTATGACTAAACACCCTCTCATTAGAACAGGTAAAAATACAAGGAAGAACAGTCATAAAATCAATGGAAGCCTCAAACAATACTAAAACATCAAGTTAGGAGCAAGGGTACTTTTCAAGTAAATTTCCATTATTTTAGGTTGGGAGATCTTAGCATCGATATACCACCGTGATATTAGCACGGAGTTCGATCACGGCCCGATCGACTAGGCCGTCTCACCCAAAGACATCAACCACAATCACAATCACTATCACGATTTCAATCATTATCTCAATCACAGTTTCAAGCACAATCACCACCATGTGTGCGGCATGGCGTCCGATCATGCCCGACCGTCTAGGCCGTCTCACCAAAATGCCGTGTGAATCGACATCACCTTTTTCTAGCACGCGTAGTTTTGGGGTTAGACTATTTCAACCTACCCTTCCTCGGTGACTAACTATACTCCCAAAATGTTTATTATTTAAAGGATTTACATCTCATTTCAACATCTTTTACACGTTTCTCAGTTTCATTGGCACTAGTGGTCCAAATGTAATATCATTCTTGGCACGTTGGCCGGATTTCACATTTCATGCTCACCTCTTTCACTTTCAAACATCATCACGGATCCTCAATAACAAATCATTTCTATTCAAGACTTTGAGTACACATGTGAGCAAATAAGCGTCTTAAGCACATTGAGATTTCTACATAATTTGGCATAATAGCTTTCATTTGAAACACGACTTGAAGTCATAACATTTAGATACACCACCCATACATTGAACACATTTTCAAATAGTAACATAACATGACAAGAGCATTTGGAATACATATTGAACATATCTATTTTGACACAAAGCTTTCTTGGAATAGTCAAGTTATAATGAACAACTCAGGACATAGAAGGACATCGTGGGATTCAATTCTAAGAGAGAAGTTTAGCCAACATACCTCGCTTTGAGCTTCCTTAAATTAATACAATGTTTCGGAAATCTTAGCTTTCACGACCCAAACCGATGGACCCGACGGGAACCCGGAGCTTTACACAACCGAGTAACAACGTTTCATATTCTTCTTATCGTACTTGTCACGACCCAAACCGATAGGCCGCGACGGGCACCCGATGCTTTACTCAATCGAGTACCAATATAAAGTATCTTTCTTATCGAACTGTCATTGGCAAATGGGCCAAACGAGCCGCCATGGTCTAACCAGAATAAACATAAGGGAATACTCAATATAAGACGTCCCAATTTGATATAAAAACTTATACATTTGAGATACGGGCCTATAAGGCCACAATGAACACTCGTACACTGAACATAGGCTGACAAGGCCATACAATATTTCATATACATGACATCTGTCTACAAGCCTCTAAGAATACATAATTGTCATAAAGGTCGGGACAGAGCCCTGCCATACCAATCAATACATATCTTAATCATATTGACCAAATAGCAACTACAGAGCAAATGGAGCGCACCAACATCTTCCGTTGAGCTGATAGCCTACTTGGAGGACTCTCGACCTATCTATCGGGACCTGCGGGCATGAAACGCAGCGTCCCCAGGCAAAAGGGACATCAGTACAAATAATGTACCGAGTATGTAAGGAATGAAAATCAGTAAACAATAGACATGAGAGAAACATGGAGTAAAAGACTCAACATGTAATTCTGAATAACTCTATGAATCATTGATATTTACAATGCCATGCATATGCAGATAAATGTCATACCATGCATAGGTATATGCGTACATAACATCATCAAGCCTCTGAGAGCATCCCATCATATCATCTCGGCCAGTGTGGGCAAATTATCAACGTATACCAGCTGATCAGGTGGTGGTGCGTATGTAACGCCGTAACCTTTTCCCATATCCCATATACATATAATATATGTGTATATTATGCCATCTGGTCATGGGTCAATGTACATTTATAAATGAATGAAATGCATATAAAATACGTCAATAAAATATCTCGGAACATCAAAGGACCAATATGCCTTTGATTAATGTCATAAAATAAACTTATCAACTTACGTATTTTCTGAGACCCTGAACAGATGATAGAATAATAAGACACATGGGGAATTAAGAATATAGACACCCCTAGTATTTCTATAAATAGAGTCATTTATGAATCTTGCATATTTTGCTCATTTTATTTGTAACATTTGGATCATGCCAAAGGAAAGAAGGGGTAGCCTTAACATACCTGAGTCGATTCTCTTGACAATCGCAATAAAACACGTGATGACAAGATCGGAGTAGGGAAAAACTAGTATGATATTCTTGAGAAAGATTTTACCGTGCTCTCTTAGAATTGCAAATCCCGTTGCTATTACACAATATAATTTCGTATAAAAATTCTTGCTGAAGACCCGTCACTTAGAAGATTTAAATATCTTCATTTTGTTGTGAATCTCATTGCTAACACATTTTGTGTGAATCCCGTTGCTAACACATGTCTTGGATATTTTGATGTAAGCATCTCCATTTTGTTGAAGATGATATAAAAATCTCACATTACTTATCACATATGCATCTCTCTTTTGAGTTACAAATGACTTATGTTAGAATGGATGTGGGCCCCACATACTAATGACTAAGACATATAATCTACTTAAATGTGCCACCTCTCAATTATAGCTTAAGATTCAAAATTCTGAAAGGGGGGGGGGGGGCTACCACGTTTAAGGTTTATCCCAAGCCTTAATTAAGCACCCACTAATATTTAATTAACTTTTTAACTCCCCCATTAGCCAATAATTAACCAATTACCCACGTAATTAAGAATTATCTCAAATGACTTAAAATACTACTTACTTTTAACACACCTTATACACCTTACTATCATGGTCATGTGGTACCTTGTATGGTACTAGTTCATAAATACCGGGTATTATAGGTTGGACCGTATTTTATCCCAAATTGTCAAACTTCGACAGAACTTACTTTCTTCCATTCGCTTACCCTCTCACCTTCACGAATTTACTTATCACTTGTTTGAAATAGCGTAATACTTATAATCCCAAAGTAATCTCATTCCCGAACTTATGTCGATTAACTTACGATAAAACTTTAATGTACAAAAATACGGGATGTAAAATCTCATTTCCGAGCTTTCATCAATTTACTTATGGCGTACTTTCACGTACGAAAACATGGGGTGTACCATCATTCCCCCCTTTGGAACATTTGTCCTTGAATGTTGACTGATGCACTTATCATATCATAACCTATAGCTCTTGTGAATACCTTAGTACTCTCCTTGCCATCTAGGCAACAATTCTGTGAATAAATCCAACGGCAAGGGTATTCCCCCCTTTAGGCCTCTTTCTCATACCATGACTTGCGGTCAGAATTCTTTCAATCTCGTAACTATTGCTACCTTCTACCATGCAGCTTGTACGACTCTGACCTTGTATGTGCGCCTATGCGACTTTTCTCTCCTCTTTCCTCTAGCGTTTAGCCAATCTCTAGGCCTCACTTTGTGAACATATACAGAATTATGAAAAGTTATTCCTCTGGGCATCATTAGTCTTACTACATCTAAGTAGGCCATACTATACCATAACTCTTACTTCGGTTTGTCGTTACTGAGGTCTGCTACCAAACTCCAAATTACTTTCGTTGCTTATTCTATATGTATAAATATAAGTCCTTTAATGCTTCTTCGTTACTGTTCATCTTAAGAATGATAGCCTGATCTCATCTCATACTGTTGTAACTTTTATTCATCCATTGTTGATTCACCTCAGTGTTGATCTACCATCTACTACTGATAACTTGAAACCTCTTACGTAATACATTGCCACTAGGGCTTACGTTGCATCGAGGAACATTTGAAGTGATTTTCCTGATCCACCTAGGTGCGATACCATACATCCATAACCGTTTTTCATAGCATCCCAATGTGATTCACCGTACGTGGGTATTTTAATCCTGTGTAATTCATGAAATCATTGCTCAATCGAAGGCCAAAACGTCATCCTTCATCGATCACAATTACACCCTCATTCTACTACCAGAGTAACATTCTGTTTCTTCTAAATGCTACTAGTCTTAGACTTCTTTGAGTTCATTCAGGCTATACTGAGCTTTCTATAACTTAGAGAAACCATCAGCTCTCTTGTTTTCACGATCTTAACCCCGAGGACTTATCCATTCTTGTCACTTTCTCACTCGCCCTTTCTTATCCTTACTCTTGTCTTCCTAAAACCTTGTCGTTTTACCATACTTTAGCTTGCGACCTACACATATCTTTTTATACTACTCGCAACCTTCCTTCAACTTACTTGTATCATAGATTTCCTTATGTCATCTTGGAACATCAAGCGAGACATCACAACATTTCTAACTCTTCTTCACTCTGTGAACTAGACCTCTCGATACTTAGAAACCATAGGTCGGAAGATATGCCACTGACGACGCTGCTACCATTTCTGGATACTGAATCCATGCGCTTCTAAACTTCTATCTGTAGTATGGATTATTCGCAACCTACTGAATTTGAGTATCTTGTACGTTGTTCACCTTTACCTTACTTACCTTAAAATCTCGCATCATGTCTTCTATCTCTTTCATGACCTCGCTTTAACACATGTATAATTCTCATCCACAACTTGAAGCTCTATTATAATACTTGCACCACTGGTGCATACACAATCCGGTAGGAGCTTCATATTGAATTCTTATAAGGCTAGTACTCTTCTAACTGACTTTATCGTAGAGCTGTTATAGAATATGGCTGTTGTACTATCTCTCTTGTACCTATGATATTAAGAGTGATTCTTCTATGTTCTCAATCACGATTCCTGAAATTTTTTGGGTCCAATAATTAGACTCCTGATTTACTTGGGTGATGTAACTCTTTAGTAACTCTTTAGTTTCCTCTTCCTTCTAATCAGTCTTTATGTAGGCTTAAGCTATCATCCGATCTGCGGCTCCTGATATTAGTTATTACTTTAGCCTTTCATAGACGCTATGGAATATCCGTGATATCATCATCTAACAACTCAATCCCTTGTCTATGACCTGGACTCAATTCTTTCTTTTAACTTATACCAGAGTCTTCTACAGCTGTATGATTGTCAACATACATGCTGCATGGATAAAACTCCAAAATTTTGAGTGCGTTCATAACGAAACTTGTAGGGTTGCTTCTGAACTAATATTTTGACTGTCTTTCCAGTGACATTCTCTTTTATTTACCTTTAACTACCCCAACTCCTATCTGAATATATCTCAAGGATCACGATGTCATATCTGCGAGACTGAATTCCCCATGTTGGGGTTCACTATTTTCACCTTGCACAATCTGTTGATTTGTCTGTGTCCTCTTGTTTATCCATAACTAGGCTCTTCCTGGATCAATTACTAACTACTCGTTGGCCCATTCTCATATCAATATTCCGCGTAATCTTCTTAGGTTATTCCTTTTATCTTAACTTGCCTCTCGCACTGGCTCCTTATTTATCAAATACATCCCGGGCTGGAACCCTTACTTCCTCTCCTTAACGTCGTGCTTGCATAATGTTCTGAAATTGTAGCATATCTGTATGATTTGAATAAGTGCAATCTCACCCCTTTCTTATCTTTATCGCATTCCTCCTTTACCATTCCATAGTTACTAGAACCACTTAATTCTGACTTAATGCCATATTACTCCATATTCCCCCCTTTTGGGTGAGTACTATGATTTAGTGCTACGATGATCTATATATAGATGTTTTACCTCTTCATCTTTGGCGTCTTTTCACATCATCGATGACCCTTACCCGCCTTGCGGTAATCCTTCTATACTAAGGATAATAAATTTCCTTACTCGCGAGGGTGACACTTAGTATACCTGGCACATACAGTCCCTTAAGCTGAACTTTGCTTACATTGCTTGCTTTAGGAAAGCGTCTTCCTGAATGACCATTCTCTGAATTTCTCATGAATCTTCTTCTGTTGTCCATTCTATTATATCGCCGGAATGAAATCTGAAATTCTCATGATGTCGACCATTATCAAATCATTCAGTCCCTAATTCATGTTTAGTTTATCTTGTTCACTAATCCATACTGATTTCTATTATTTTGGGGTCTAACGTTTCCTTCTGGTAATCACGGTAGAGTCATGAACTTATTTCTCAAAATGAGGATGTGACTTTATGGCCTATACTCTTTTGTTGTCTCAAGGCCTATCACCTCTCATCTTTTCATTCTCTTGACTATAGACTCTGTAATACTATCATCTTTTTGATCTACCATTGTCATCCATGCATCACATCTTACTCATAATGCTTCATTAACTCTCTGCTTATTTCCCTACTAACATTTCTGTCTATGACTTTATTCTGAAAACTTCAACAAGACATTCTTTTGCTTTTAGCTCCCCTTGCTCCATACACTGGCTATTCGAGTTGCCTAACATTCTCTCTATACTAGGGACGGGAGTCATACTAAGAAAATATTTATCCCTTCCAGGCTTCGAGTGCCTATCTTTGTAGTACTCATATCTAGTTGTACTATTTTAGAGTGCACCATATGGGCGTCTCACAAGGAGATCTATTAGCACATTTGCAATATCTTTCGGAAATGTCAGCTAACGCTAACAATCCATCCACCATTTTTGGTTACCCTAACCCCAGCTAGATCCTGATATCCTGCCTTCTCTTATACTACTTCTGTTAGCCCTCATAGGGCATAAATGAGATGGGTGTAGCCAATTGTACATACCTCAGTTATTGTTGAAGGTAACTCAGAAGGCTTATATTCCTTTGCGATAATCTTCATTAGCTGGGTAGCTCGTACCCTTTTTTATCTTGCTTTTTTTACTGGCTGAAACTTGTGTCTACCTTTCGATTCTCTTATTCCTTTTTACCGTTAGAGTAGATAGACATTCTTGCCTTAGGGATCCTTATCAAGAAATTTACATATCTTAGTACACACATGATGTGCTGAATACCTCATATTTATCCATCATAAGCATGATGCAAAAATTGAGTTCCTCTGACTCAACTCTTCAACAACTATATCTCTTACCAACCGTCTTTCTCGATATAGGCATCATCGTATTATGAATAAGATAGAGTTTAGGAAATTGAGTTCTTACAACTGAGCTCTATCACACGATCTAGAGTAAAAAGAAAGAGTGACAGTCTTAAAAGCCATGTAGCCTCCTGCTTATAAGTGTGGTGCACAACACACCCATAAACAAGAGTCTACTAGACAAGGCTTATAGACTCCCTAGGACAGAACTGCTCTGATACCACTTTTGTCATGACCCAAACCGATGGGCCGCGATGGGCACCTGGTACTTTACTCAATCGAGTACTAACGTAACATATCTTTCATATTACATCATCATATGTAAGTGGGCCAGAAGGGGTGTCATGAGATAAATAGAGTAAACATGAGGGAATACCCAACATAGAACAAGCCAACCTGATATAGAAACTCATACCTGTGACATACAAGCTATAAGGCCAATGTGATCCATTATATACTTAAAACATAGGCCGAAAAGGCCATACAATCTTTCATATACATGACATCTGTCTACAAGCCTCTAAGAATAAATAAATATCAGAAAGGTCGGGACAGAGCCCCGCCATACCAATCAATACATATCTTAATCATATTGACCAAATAGCAACTCCGGAGCAAATAGAGTGCACCAACATCTTCCACTGAGCTGATAGCCTACTTGGAGGACTCTCGACCTATTTATCGGGACCTGCGGACATGAAACGCAGTGTCCCCAGGCAAAAAGGACATCAGTACTAATAATGTACCGAGTATGTAAAGAATGAAAATCAGTAAATCATAGACATGAGAGAAACATGGAGTAAAAGACTCGACATGTAAGTCTGAATAGCTCTGTGAATCATTTAATATTATAATGTCATGCATATGCGTATAAATGTGATACCATGCATAGGTATATGCATTCATAACATCATCAAGCCTCTGAGGGCATCCCATCATATCATCTCGGCCACTGTGGGCAAATCATCAACGTATGCCAGCTGATCAAGTGGTGGTGTGTATATAACACCGTAACCTTTTCCCATATCCCATATACATATATATACATATATATAGGCGTATATAATGCCATCTGGTCATGGGTCAATGTGCTTGTATAAATGTATGAAATGCATATGAAATACGTCATTAAAATCTCTTGAAACATCATAAGACCATTATGCCTCTGATTAATAGCATGAAGTAAACTTTATTAACTTGCGTATTTTCTGAGACCCATGAACAGATCATAATACAATAGGACACATGGGGAATCAAGAACATAAGCATCTCTAGCATTTCTATAAATAGATTCATTTATAGAAGTTTTGCATTTGCTCGTTTCGTTTTTATTGTATGTATCATGCCAAAAAGAAATAAGGGATAGCCTTAACATACCTGAGTTGATTCTCTTAACAACCCCTCTAACACACGACAATTGCGACAAAACACGTGATGGCAAGATCGGAGTAGGGAAACATCCGTATGATATTCTTGAGAAAGATTTTACCGTACTCCCTTAGAATCGCAAATCCCACGTTACTTTAATATTAAGTAGTCCTCGTATGAAATGTTGAAGAAATCACGTTGCGATTGCAAATTATCACGCTGCTTATAGAATTTTGTGGGTTGTATGAATTCTGTTGGTGGCTTTCCCATCCGTTACTTGTAGATGCATCTCTTTTAATGAAGTAAAGAGATATTTTAAAGTTGTGAGCTCCATCAGGTACTGAAGATTAGATATAAGCATTTTCATTTTGTGAATTTAGAGAGGTTCTCTTAACCTTTGGGAGTGGGCCCCACTTAGGATGACTTAGCAACCCAAAAATCTCCCAAAATGCCACCTAATTTCCTAACCAAGAGTCACTATTTGGGCTTTAATTGAGACCCCTTGGGCTGCCACGTTAGGAGCTTATCAAGTTTATCCAAAATAATTCACCCCTTTCCTTAATCAACTTATTAATCCCCCACTAATCCAATAATTAACCAATTACCCACATAATTAAGAATTATCCCAAATTACTTAAAATACTACTCACTTTTTACATACCTTATACACCTCACTATCATGGTCAAGTGGTACCTTGTATGGCACAAGTCCATAAATACCGGGTATTATATCTTGGACCGTTTTTTATCTCAAAATGTCAAACTTCGACGAAATTCATTTTCTTCGATTTGCTTACCCCCTCACCTTCACAAATTTACTTATCACTTATTTGAAATAGCGTAATACTTATAATCTCAAAATAAATCTCATTCCCGAGCTTACGTCGATTAACTTACGATGAAAGTTTAACGTACGAAATTGCGGGATGTAACATCTCATTTCTAAGCTTTCATCAATTTACTTACGGCATACTTTCACGTATGAAAACATGGGGTGTAACACCTTGAGTAACCCAAGCCATCTTCTCTGCCTCAGATTTAATTGCTTCTGTTTGAAAATTTATTGAAGGCTCTTATTGTCCGTGAATATATCCATATGGACCCTATACAAATAAAGACGCAAAATCTTAAATGCAAATACCACCACTACATGCTCTAAGTCATGTGTTGGATAGTTCTTTTCATGATTCTTGAGTTGCCTAGAAGCATAAGCTATCACCTTGCCATGTTGCATTAATACACGCCCAAGTCCGATTCTTGAAGCATCACAATATACCATAAACCCATATGTACCCTCTGGTGGAGTCAACACCGGTGCCATAGTCAATCTTGAGTTCAACTCTTGGAAGCTCCTTTCACAAGCATCTGACCATTGGAATTTAATCACCTTCTGCGTCAATTCAGTCAATAGAGAGTCAAGAGTAGAGAACCCCTCCACAAATTTCTTGTAATATCCAGCTAAGCCCAAGAAACTGAGAATCTCTTTTGGGGTTGTAGGTCAAGGCCAATTCTTCACCACTGCAATCTTCTGAGGGTCAACCTTAATTCTTTCTCTAGATATAACATGACTCAAGAATGTAACAGATTCAAGGAAAAATTCACATTTCGAAAACTTCGCATACAACTGGTGTTGATACAGAGTCTGCAAAACCGCCCTGAGATGATCGGCATGGTCTCTTTGACTTCATGAATATACCAGAATATCATCAACGGAAACTATCACAAAAGAGTCAAGAAAAGGCTTGAAGACTCGATTCAAAAGAACCATGAAAGCTGCTAGGGCATTTGTTAGCCAAAAAGACATTACGAGGAATTCGAAGTGCCCATACGGGTCCTGAAAGCTATTTTCAGAATATCCTGCTCCCTGATCTTGAATTGGTGATACCCGGATCATAAATCAATTTTGGAGAAGTAATTAGCACCCTGCAATTGGTCAAACAGGTTATATATCCTTGGCAGTTGGTACTTATTCTTGATCGTGACCTTGTTGAGCTGCCGATAGTTTATACACATTCTCAGTGACCCATCCCTCTTCCTTACAAAGAGGATCGGTGCGCTCCAAGGTGACACACTCAGCCAAATGAAACCCTTCTCTAACAAATCCTTCAATTGTTCCTTTAGCTCCTTCAATTCTGCTGGTGCCATTCTGTAGGGTGGAATGGATGTAGGTTGTGTACCTGGCATCACATCAATCCCAAAGTCAATCTCCTTGTCTGGTGGGATCCCAGGGAGCTTATCCAGAAAGACCTCCGAAAATTCATTCACAACTGGTACAGACTCAAGTATAGGTGCCTCAGCGTCGGTGTCCGTAACCCGGACCAAATGGTAAATACACCCCTTGTAGATCATCTTCATAGCCTTAAGGTAAGAAATAATTCTACCCTTCGGCACCACATCATCCCCCTTCCATTCAATAACTAGATCATTTGGAATCTCAAACCTAACAGTTCCGGTTCGATAATCAAGCTTAGTAAAACGTGAATAAAGCCAGTCCATCCCCATAATTACATCAAAATCAATCATCTCCAATTCAATGATATTGGCCATGGTGTCCTAACCATGCACCGTAACAACACAATCCTTATAAACCCACGCAGCTGCAATAAACTCACCAACCAGAATAGATACAGAGATCGGCTCATGAAGTTGTTCCGGTTCTATCCCAAATTCCATAGCAACATAAGGAGTGACATAGGACAAAGTGGAACCGGGATCAATAAGAGCATATACATCATGACATTGGATAGTTTGTATACCTGTGACAACAACTGGAGAAGCCTCTACACTCTGGCGACTATACATAGCATAGAAACGGCTGGGTCCTCCCAAACATTGTGCACCACCCCTAGATGCACCACGCCCTGTGGGTGCTTGAGTGCCTCGAGTTGGAGGAGGTGCTGTGGATGTAGTAGCTGTAGAACTGGTTGGTTGTGTTCTACCCTTGCCCACACATTGCAGGGAGAATGACAATCTCTCTAGATGTGACCCTTCAATCCACACTCGCAGCATATGGGTAGCTCCATGTAGAAGACTCTAAAGTGCATCTTCCCGCACCTAGATCATGGGGGCCTATATTGTTGTCAGAATCTCCCACCAGGCCGACCATGCTGGTAGGATCCCCTGTTGCCCTTACCGGGCCTATAATGACTCCACTGCTGCTGACGGGGCCCAGATGGCGGTGCACTGATTGAAGACTGAGCAAAAGACTAGGATGGCTCTGATGACCCTCGCCTAAATGCTGACATACCACCACCACCACCAAAAGAATCACCAAAGTTGCCCATGGACAGGGCCTTACTGCTACCTTCTCGCTCAATTCTATTCTTCAATTTACGGTTCTCTGTAGTTTGAGCAAATGCCACCATCTTCATATATGTATTCAAGGCAGCTGTAGAGGCCTCATTACTAACCAAGGGGCTAAGGCCCTACACAAACCGGCACACTCTCGCATCCATAGTGGGCAACATATACACAACATACTTGGACATGCACACGAATCTCATATGGTACTCCCACACACTCAGGCTACCTTGCCTTAAGCTCTCAAACTCAGCGGCACGGGCTGCCTTAGTCTCGGCAAGCAAGAAATGATCAATGAAAGCATCAGCAAACTCATTCCACCTCGCCGGAGGGCTCCCCTCCTTATGGGACTCCTCCCACAATTCAAACCAAGAATATGCCACCTATTTTAGGTGGTAGGAAGCCAACTCAACTACTTCTGTCTCAGTAGCATGCATAACTCGAAGAGTCTTGTGCATGTCATCAACGAAGTCCTACGGGTCCTCCTCGGGATTAGTACTTGTGAACACTGGAGGATCTAACTGATGGAACTTGTTCACCCTGGAACTAGCAGAATCCCTTGGCTGACTTTAAAAAGTAGGTACAACATTCAATCTTTGGACCTGAGAAGCCACTATCTGAGCCAATATCTGTATGGCTCCCCTAAGAAACCCCTCAGAAACATCGGGAACGGAAGCTGGGGCTGGAGGTGGAACTAGAATATCAGTTGGAGGGATCGTTGCACCCTCAGTAGTTGCAGGAATGGGTGCAATCTGACCAGGAGTAGTAGAGTCACGCAGAGTAGTAGCCGGGGGAATATTTTCACCCCTCGGGTGCTTACCCCCATCATCAAGTAAAGAATCATCTGCCACTCCTGGGTGGCATTAGCTCCTTGGCCAATTCTTTCTTTCTTCCTAGGCACCATATACTGAAAATTAGAGCAATGCACGAGATAGAGGACGAACAGTCTTACAATCAGCTTTATCGCACGATCTAGAACATCAAAGAAAGGTATGATTCCTAAATGCCCAAGTAGCCTCCTAATTATCGATGTGGTCAACAACACACCGATAAGAAGGAATTTACTAGACACGGCTCTGAGACATCCTAGGACACATTAAAACCTTAGGCTTTGATACCAAGTTTGTCACGCCCCAACCTCGAGGAGCGCGACCGGCGCTCAACCAATATAACCCGACCGAGCAACCCTGTACTATACCATCTATCCGAACTCACTCATGAATAAAGAGGAGATATATTTCATTAATTAGACAATGAGGAGGATCATGTGTACAATATCGATTCATTATCATTAGTTACATTTATGAGTTTCAAAATACATACACTTTCATAGTTTAAAGTGGAACAAGTGGTACAAATACAACATTACTAGTTTGAACTTCCCAGCACCAACATACAGCCTACACTATGTCTACGGAGCCTCTAATGGATACAAAAGAGTACTATGATAGTGCCGGCAACAAGGCCCCGGCTATACCTCAAAACATAATACACATGGGACAAAAGATACACGACCCCGAAATAAAGAGGGGCTCACCAAGTCAGTTGGGAAGAGGGTGTACCGCTATCACTGATCAACACTGCCTATTGTGGAACCACCTGCATCCATTAAAGATGCAGCGCCCCTGAAAAAAAATGACGTTAGTATATATGGAATAGTACTAGTATGTATGACTAAACACCCTCTCATTAGAATAGGTAACAATACAAGGAAGAACAGTCATAAAATCAATGGAAGCCTCAAACAATACTCAAACATCAAGTTAGGAGCAAGGGTAGTTTTCAAGTAAATTTCCATTATTTTAGGTTGGGAGATCATAGCATCGTTATACCACCGTGATATTACCACGGAGTTCGATCACGGCCCGATCGACTAGGCCATCTCACCCAAAGACATCAACTACAATCGCAATCACTATCACGATTTCAATCATTATCTCAATCACAGTTTCAAGCACAATCACCACTATGTGTGCGGCATGGCATCCGATCACGACCCAACCGGCTAGGCCATCTCACCAAAATGCCGTGTGGATCGACATCACCTTTTTCTAGCAATCATTTCATCCCAATAAAGGGGAATATTCTCATTACATCAATCTCATCCCAAATGAGGGGAATAATCACAATTCATTCCTACACCGGCATGCGTAGTTTCGGGGTTAGACTATTTCAACCTACCCTTCCTCGGTGACTAACTATACTCCCAATGTGTTTATTATTTAAAGGATTTACAACTCATTTCAACATCTGTTACACATTTCTCAGTTTCATTGGCACTAGTGGTCCAAATGTAATATCATTCTTGGTACGTTGGCCGGATTTCACATTTCATGCTCACCTCTTTCACTTTCAAACATCATCACGGATCCTCAATAACAAATCATTTCTATTCAAGACTTTGAGTACACATGTGAGCAAATAAGCGTCTTAAGCACATTGAGATTTCTACACAATTTGGCATAATAGCTTTCATTTGAAACACGACTTGAAGTCATAACATTTAGATACACCACCCATACATTGAACACATTTTCAAATAGTAACATAACATGACAAGAGCATTTGGAATACATATTGAACATATATATTTTGACACAAAGCTTTCTCGGAACAGTCAAGTTATAATGAACAACTCGGGACATAGAAGGACATCGTGGGATTCAATTCTACGAGAAAGGTTTAGCCAACATACCTCGCTTTGAGCTTCCTTAAATTAATACAATGTTTCAGAAATCTTAGCTTTCACCACCCAAACCAATGGACTGCGACGGGCACCCGGTGCTTCACACAACCGAGTACCAACGTTACATATTCTTCTTATCGTACTTGTCATGACCCAAACCGATGGGCCGCGACGGGCACCCGGTGCTTTACTCAACCAAGTACCAACATAACATATCCTTCTTATCGAACTGTCATTGGCAAATGGGCAAAACGGGCCACCATGAGCTAACCAGAATAAACATAAGGGAATACTCAATATAAGACGTCCCAATCTGATATAAAAACTTATACATTTGATATACGGGCCTATAAGGCCACAATGAGCACTCATACACTTAACATAGGCCGACAAGGCCATATAATCTTTCATATACATGACATCTGTCTACAAGCCTCTATGAATACATAATTGTCACAAAGGTCAGGATAGAGCCCCGCCATACCAATCAATACATATCTTAATCATACTAATAAATAGCAACTCCGGGCATCTTCCGCTGAGCTGATAGCCTACATGGAGGACTCTCGACCTATCTATCGGGACCTGCGGGTATGAAACGCAGCGTCCCCGGGCAAAAGGGACATCAGTACAAATAATGTACCGATTATGTAAGGAATGAAAATCAGTAAACAATAGACATGAGATAAACATAGAGTAAAAGACTCAACATGTAAGTCTGAATAACTCTGTGAATCATTAATATTTACCATACCATGCATATGCATATAAATATCATACCATACATAGGTATATACGTACATAACATCATCAAGCCTCTGAGAGCATCCCATCATATCATCTCGGCCAGTGTAGGGAAATCATCAACGTATACTAGCTGATCAGGTGGTGGTGCGTATATAATGCCGTAACCTTTTCCCATATCCCATATACAAATAGTATACGTGTATATTATGCCATCTGGTCATGGGTCAATGTACATGTATAAATGAATGAAATGCATATGAAATATGTCAATAAAATCTCTCGGAACGTTATGGGACCATTATGCCTTTGATTAATGTCATAAAATAAACTTATCAACTTACGTATTTTCTAAGACCCATGAACAGATGATAGAATAATAAGACACATGGGGAATTAAGAATATAGACACCCCTAGTATTTCTATGAAAATAGTCTTTTAAGAATGTTGCGTATTTTGCTCATTTCATTTGTATCATTTGGATCACGCCAAAAGAAAGAAGGGATAGCCTTAACATACCTGAGTCGATTCTCTTGACAATCGCGATAAAACACGTGACGACAAGATCGGAGTAGGGAAAAATAAGTATGATATTCTTGAGAAAGATTTTACCGTGCTCTCTTAGAATTGCAAATCCCGTTGCTATTACACAGTATAATTTCGTATGAAAATTCTTGCTGAAGACCCATCAGAAGATGTAAATATCTTCATTTTGTTGTGAATCTTGTTGCTAACACATTTTGTGTGAATCCCGTTGATAAAACATGTCTTGGAGATTTTAATGTAAGCATCTCCATTTTGTTGAAGATGATATGAAAATCTCACGTTACTTATCACATATGCATCTCTCTTTTGAGTTAGAGATGACTTATGTTAGAATGGATGTGGGCCCCACATACTATTGACTAAGACACATAATCTACTTAAATGTGCCACCTCTCAATTATAGTTTAAGATTCAAAATTTTGAAATGGAGGGGGGGTGGATGCCACGTTTAAGGTTTATCCCAAGCCTTAATTAAGCACCCACTAATATTTAATTAACTTTTTAATTCCCCCATTAGCCAATAATTAACCAATTACCCACGTAATTACGAATTATCTCAAATGACGTAAAATACTACTTACTTTTAACACACCTTATACACCTTACTATCATGGTCATGTGGTACCTTGTATGGTACTAGTCCATAAATACTGGGTATTATAGCTTGGACCGTATTTTATCCCAAATTGTCAAACTTCGACGGAACTTACTTTCTTCGATTCACTTACCCTCTCACCTTCACGAATTTACTTATCACTTGTTTGAAATAGCATAATACTTATAATCCCAGAGTAATCTCATTCCCGAACTTACGTCGATTAACTTACGAGGAAACTTTAATGTACAAAAATTCGGGATGTAACATCTCATTTCCGAGCTTTCATCAATTTACTTATGGCGTACTTTCACGTACGAAAACATGGGATGTAACATCATTCCCCCCTTTGAAACATTCGTCATCGAATGTTGACTGATGCACTTGTCATTATCATAACCTACAGCTCTTGTGAATACTTTAGTACTCTCCTTGCCATCTAGGCAACAGTTCTGTGACTAAATCCAACGGCCAGGGTATTCCCCCCTTTAGGCCTCTTTCTCATACCATGACTTGCGGTCGGAATTCTTTCAATCTCGTAACTATTGCTACCTTCTATCATGCAGCTTGTACGACTCTGACCTTGTATGTGCTCCTATGTAACTTTTCTCTCCTCTTTCCTCCAGCTTTTAGCCAATCTCTAGGCCTCAGTTTGTGAACATATACAAAATTATGAAAAGTTGTTCATCTAGGCATCATTAGTCTTACTACATCTAAGTACGCCATACTATACCATAACTCTTACTTCGATTTGTTGTTACTGAGGTCTGCTACCAAACTCTAAGTTACTTTCATTGTTTATTCTATATGTATAAATCTAAGTCCTTTAATCCTTCTTCATTACTGTTCATCTTAAGAATGACAGCCTGATCTCAACTCATACTGTTGTAACTTTTATCCATCCATTGTTGATTCACCTCAATATTGATCTACCATCGACTACTGATAACTTGAAACCTCTTACGTAATACATTGCCACTAGGGCTTACGTTGCATCGAGGAACATTTGAAGTGATTTTCCTGATCCACCTAGGTGCGATACCATACATCCATAACCGTTTTTCATAGCATCCCAATGTGATTCACCGTACGTGGGTATTTTAATCCTGTACAATTCCTGAAATCATTGCTCAATCGAAGGCCAAAACGTCATCCTTCATCGATCACAATTACACCCTCATTCTACTACCAGAGTAACATTCCATTTCTTCTAAATGCTACTAGTCTTAGACTCCTTTGAGTTCATTCAGGCTATACTGAGCTTTCTATAACTTAGAGAAACCATCAGCTCTCTTGTTTTCACGATCTTAACCCCGAGGACTTATCCATTCTCGTCACTTTCTCACTCATCCTTTCTTATCCTTACTCCTGTCTTTCTAAAACCTTGTCCTTTTACCATACTTTAGCTCGTGACCTACACATATCTTTTTATACTACTCGAAACCTTCCTTCAACTTACATGTATCGTAGATTTCCTTATGTTATCTTGGAATATCAATCAAGATATCACATCGTTTCTAACTCTTCTTCACTCCCTTAACTAGACCTCTCGATACTTAGAAACCATAGGTTGGAAGATATGCCACTGACGACGCCGCTACCATTTCTGGATACTGAATCCCAGCGCTTCTAAACTTCTATCTGTAGTATGGATTATATACAACCTTCTGCATTTGAGTATCTCGTATGTTGTTCACCTTTACCTTACTTACCTTAAAATCTTGCATCACGTCTTCTATCTCTTTCATGACCTCGCTTTAACACAGGTATAATTCACATCCACACCTTGAAGCTCTATTATAATACTTGTACCACTGGTGCATACATAATCCGGTGGGAGCTTCATACTGACTTTTTATAAGGCTAGTACTCTTCTAACTGACTTTATCGTAGAGCTGTTATAGAATATGGCTGTTGTACTATCTCTCTTGTATCTCTGATATTAAGAGTGATTCTTCTATGTTCTCAATCACGATTCCTGAAATTTTCTGGGTCCAATAATTAGACTCCTGATTGACTTGGGTGATGTAACTCTTTAGTTTCCTCTTCTTTCTAATCAGTCTTTATGTAGGCTTAAGCTATCCTTCGATCTGCGGCTCCTGATATTAGTTATTACTTTAGCCTTTCATAGACGCTATGAAATATCCGTGATACCATCATCTAACAATTCAATCCCTTGTCTATGACCTGGACTCAATTCTTTCTTTTAACCTATACCAGAGTCTTCTATAGCTGTATGATTGTCAACATACATGCTGCATGGATAAAACTCCAAAATCTTGAGTGCGTTCATAACGAAACTAACTCTGGATCATTGACCGAATAATTCCTTTCGTTCCATCTCAGCTTTCTTTAAATGTAAGCAATTATTTTTCCTGGCATTTCTGCCAACTTGTTGCGTGCATACTTAGCTTATCTTAGTTCCCATGTATGTCGAAATTTTGTGCAATTCATATGCTCTTGAATATTAGTTTTGGTTTCATTTCCCGCTCATTAGCCACGCTAGGTTCCACTTCCTTATGGAGTGCATACAATGTTGTTGTGAGACTGTAGTTACAAGACCATTTCCTCTTTAGAACACTGTGCTTAGGTTGAAGCCTTCTTCATTATTTCCTCAGCTAGTCTTTCATTGTATTATTTAGGGAGACCTTTTGTCTCTTGTAAAGTTACAAGCTTATCACATTGTATACTTGACGGAATTTTTGATGTTCTTCCCCGCCTATAATTATCCGTAGTTACTTATTTCCACGCCCTTGTGCTTGTAGGGTTGCTTCTACACTAATATTTTGACTGTCTTTCCAGTGACATTCTCTTTTATTTACCTTTAACTACCCCAACTTCTATCTGAATATATCTCAAGGATCACGATGTCATATCTGCGAGACTGAATTCCCCATGTTGGGGTTCACTATGTTCACCTTACACAATCTGTTGATTTGTCTGTGTCCTCTTGTTTATCCATAACTAGGCTCTTCCTAGATCAACTACTAACTACTTGTTGGCCCATTCTCATATCAATATTCCGCGTAATCTTCTTAGGTTATTCCTTTTGTCTTAACTTACCTCTCGCACTGGCTCCTTATTTATCAAAAACATCCCGGGCTGGAACCCTTACTTCCTCTCCTTAACGTCGTGCTTGCATAATGTTCTGGAATTGTAGCATATCTGTAGGATTTGAATAAGTGCAATCTCACCCCTTTCTTATTTTTATCGCACTCTTCCTTTACCATTCCATAGTTACTAGAACCACTTAATTCTTATTTAATGCCACATTACTTCATATTCCCCCCTTTCCTTTTGGGGGAGTACTATGATTTAGTGCTACGATGATCTACATATAGATGTTTTACCTCTTCATCTTTGGCTTCTTTTCACATCATCGATGACCCTTACCCGCCTTGCGGTAATCCTTCTGTACTAAGGATAATAAATTTGCTTACTCGCGAGGGTGACACTTAGTATAACTGGCACATACAGTCCCTTAAGCTGGACTTTGCTCACATTGCTTGCTTTAGGAAAGCGTCTTCCTGAATGACCATTCTCTGAATTTCTCATGAATCTTCTACTGTTGTCCATTCTATTATATCGCCTGAACGAAATCTGAAATTCTCATGATGTCGACCATTATCAAATCATTCAGTCCCTAATTCATGTTTAGTTTATCTTGTTCACTAATCCATACTGATTTCTATTATTCTGGGGTCTAACTTTTCCTTCTGGCAATCACGGTAGAGTCACAAACTTATTTCTCAAAATGAGGATGTGACTTTATGGCCTATACTCTTTTGTTGTCTCAAGGCCTATCACCTCTCATCTTTTCCTTCTCTTGACTATAGAATCTGTAATACTATCATCTTTTTGATCTACCATTGTCATCCATGCATCACATCTTATTCATAATGCTTCATTAACTCTCTTCTTATTTCCCTACTAACATTTCTGTCTATGACTTTATTCCGAAAACTTCAACAAGACATTCTTTTGCTTTTAGCTCCCCTTGCTCCATACACTGGCTCTTCGAGTTGCCTAACATTCTCTCTATACTAGGGACGGGAGTCATACTAAGAAATTATTTATCCCTTCCAGGCTTCGAGTGCCTATCTTTGTAGTACTCATATCTAGTTGTACTATTTTAGAGTGCACCATATGGGCGTCTCACAAGGAGATCTATTAGCACATTTGCAATATCTTTCGGAAATGTCAGCTAACGCTAACAATCCATCCACCATTTTTGGTTACCCTAACCCCAGCTAGATCCTGATATCCTGCCTTCTCTTATACTACTTCTGTTAGCCCTCATAGGGCATAAATGAGATGGGTGTAGCCAATTGTACATACCTCAGTTATTGTTGAAGGTAACTCAGAAGGCTTATATTCCTTTGCGATAATCTTCATTAGCTGGGTAGCTCGTACCCTTTTTCATCTTGCTTTTTTTACTGGCTGAAACTTGTGTCTACCTTCCGATTCTCTTATTCCTTTATACCGTAAGAGTGGATAGACATTTTTGCCTTAGGGATCCTTATCAAGAAATTTACACATCTTAGTACACACATGATCTGCTGAATACCTCATATTTATCCATCATAAGCATGATGCAAAAATTGAGTTCCTCTGACTCAACTCTTCCACAACTATATCTCTTACCAACCGCCTTTCTGGATGTAGGCATCATCGTATTATGAATAAGATAGAGTTTAGGAAATTTAGTTCTTACAACTGAGCTCTATCACACGATCTAGAGTAAAAGGAAAGAGTGACAGTCCTAAATGCATTGTAGCCTCCTGCTTATAAGCGTGGTGCATAACACACCTATAAACAAGAGTCTACTAGACACGGCTTGTAGACTCCCTAGGACAAAACAGCTATGATACCACTTTTTTCACGACCCAAACCGATGGACCGCGACAGGCACCTGGTGCCTTACTCAATCGAGTACCAACGTTACATATTCTTCTTATCGTACTTGTCACGACCCAAAATGATGGGTCGCAACGGGCACTCGGTGCCTTACTTAACCGAGTACCAACGTAACGTATCCTTCTTATCGTACTATCAATGGGAAATGGGCCAAACGGGCTGCCATGGGCAAACTAGAATAAATATAAGGGAATACTCAATATAAGATGACCCAATCTGATATAAAAACTTATACATTTGACATACGGGCCTATAAGGCCACAATGAGCACTCGTACACTGAACATAGGCCAAAAAGGCCATACAATCTTTCATATACATGACATCTGTCTACAAGACTCTAAGAATAAATAATTATGATAAAGGTCGGGACAGAGCGCCGCCATACCAATCAATACATATCATAATCATACTGACCAAATAGCAACTCCGGAGTAAATGGAGTGCACCAACATCTTCCACTGAACTGATAGCCTACTTGGAGAACTCTCGACCTATTTATCGGGACCTGCGGGCATGAAACGCAGCATCCCCAGGCAAAAAGGGACATCAGTATAAATAATGTATCGAGTATGTAATAAATGAAAATCAATAAACAATAGACATGAGAGAAACATGGAGTAAAAGACTCAAAATGTTAGTTTGAATAACTCGGTGAATCATTAATATTTACAATGCCATGCATATGTGTATAAATGTCATACCATGCATAGGTATATGCGTACATAACATCACCAAGCCTCTAAGGGCATCCCATCATATCATCTCGGCCAGTATGGGCAAATCATCAACGTATACCAGTTGATCAGGTGGTGGTGCGTATATAACGCAGCAACTTTTTTCCATATCCCATATATATATAATATACGCATATATTACGCCATCTGGTCATGGGTCGATGTACATGTATAACTGAATGAAATGAATATGAAATACGTCAATAAAATCTCTCAGAACGTCATAGGACCACTATGCCTTTGATTAATGTCATAAAATAAACTTATCAACTTACGTATTTTCTGAGACCCATGAACAAATGATAGAATAATAAGACACATGGGGAATTAAAAATATAGACACCCCTAGTATTTCTATGAATAGAGTCATTTATGAAAGTTGCGTATTTTTCTCGTTTCATTTGCATCATTTAGATCATGCCAAAAGAAAGAAGGGATAGCCTTAACATACTTGAGTCGATTTTCTTGAAAATTGCGACAAAACACGTGACGGCATGATCGGAGTAGGAAAAAATCCATATGATATTCTTGAGAAAGATTTTGTCGTGCTCTCTTAGAATTGCAAATCCCATTGCTATTACACAGAATTTCTTATGAAAATTCTTGTTGAAGACCCATCACTTAGAATATGTAAATATCTTCATTTTGTTGTGAATCTTGTTGCTAACACATTTTGTATGAATCCCATTGCTAACACATGTCTTTGAGATTTTGATGTAAGCATCTTCATTTTGTTGAAGATGATATGAAAATCTCACGTTACTTATCACATATGCATCTCTCTTTTGAGTTAGAGATGACTTATGTTAGAATAGATGTGGGGCCCACATACTAATGACTAAGCCACATAATCTACTTAAATGTGCCACCACTCAATTAGAATTTAAGAGACAAAATTTTAAATTTGGGGGGGGGGGGGTGCCACGCTTAAGGCTTATCCCGAGCCTTAATTAATCACCCACTAATCTTTAATTAACTTGTTAATGCCCCCATTAGCTAATAATTAACCAATTATCCACGTAATTAAGAATTATCTCAAATGACTTAAAATACTACTTACTTTTAACACACCTTATACTCCTTAATATCATGGTCATGTGGTACATTGTATGGCACTAGTCCATAAATACTAGGTATTATAGCTTGGACCATATTTTATCCCAAATTGTCAAACTTCGACGAAACTTATTTTCTTCAATTCTCTTACCCTCTCACCTTCACGAATTTACTTATCACTTATTTGAAATAGCTTAATACTTATAATCCCAAAGTAATCTTATTCCCGAACTTACGTCGATTAACTTACGAGAAAACTTTAACGTACGAAAATGCGGGATGTAACATCTTATTTCCGAGATTTCATCAATTTATTTATGGCGCACTTTCACGTATGAAAATATGGGGCGTAACATTAGCAACTTTGATCTATTTAGAAACATAACAAAATTGAACACAAATTAGGAAGGAGTTTATGGTTCCAGCTTATTTGAGCATTTTATCAAACACTAGTTGGACATTATGATTTCAAGGTCCTCCTGGTGGATTCCGTCGTCCCACTACCCAAAGTCTACCCAATTGAGCTCAACAATCTTCCCACAAATGTTGATAGAACATGCATGCATAATGAAAAATTCCCACACCGAAGAAGTGCTTTTCTCATTACCTATTTTCAGTTAAATCCTGAAATTGAAGGTTAGGGAGTAGAATCTTACCTCTAGGAGCAAGAGTTGATAAAATATAAGCTTAGGAACTTCTCCACTCACTCTATGGCACTTCCTCTCTCTATAAATATCAGACTTTCTATTTACAAATGGTCCCTAACGACTATATATCAAAATAGGGTCAGGTTATGAAATTAGAAAAAATAAAGCCACGATGCAGATCTGCAGTCGCATAAAGGACCGCATAACACTTCTGTGGTCCACAAAAGAGACCGCATAACGGCCTTCCGGAACTGGGCATTTCTTTGTTGGTATGCGACACATCTGCGGTCCGCAGACCAATTTTGCGGTCGCATAAAGTACCGCAGAACCTATTTCCGGAATTTCTCATGCTGGTTTTTTCGATGGATGTGCAGCCCGCGAAACGGTTATGCGGTCGCATAATGGGCTGCATAATGGTTCTCAAAACTTTCTCAAGTTCTGCTTCACTCTGTGGCCGATCTACGGCCCATAAAGTTTCTGCGATCGCATAGTGGACCGCTGAAATGCCATGGTCTGCAAAATGATTCCTTCAACTCCCCAACGTACTGTTCAACCCAAAAGGTTTGTACCGCAGCAAGCTGATGAATTTCTACAACCCTCGATTATATTACTCTACCTCGGCGTCACAAAACTCCTGGTTTTAGGTGAAAATTTATGGGGTCTTACAGGCTTGGTCGGCTGGACTGGCCTCAGCTGATGAATTTCTACAACCCTCGATTATATTACTCTACCTCGGCGTCACAAAACTCCTGGTTTTAGGTGAAAATTTATGGGGTCTTACAGGCTTGGTCGGCTGGACTGGCCGGTGAAGGCACCCCTGCAGGAGGTGTACTGGATAGTGGCTGAGCAAAATGGGCAACCTGAGACCTCGAAATAGCCGGAGCACTGCTAGAAGCTGGAAGTGCTGAATAAACTGGCCAACTCACATATCCCCTGCCATGTCGGGCTGAAACTGCAATGTGGCCACCACTAAATCCTCCAGTATCTCGAGGCCTCTTGGTCTCCCTGTCTTCTCTCTCTCAGCCCCGCATAACCTCCAGCCTCTGAGCGATCTCTACCACCTGCTGAAATAGAGTATATGTCTCTAACTTCTGATCCATACTGAACCTAAGACCATAACTGAGCCCCGGGATGAATCTGCGGACTCGCTCTCTAACTGTAGAAACCAAAGAAGATGCATGTCGAGATAACTCACTGAATCAGATAGCATACTTCCACACCGATATATTCCCCTGATGCAGATGCTCAATCTCTTTACACCATGCATTAGGAAGTGTCTGGGGAACAAACTCTCTAAAAACACATTTCTAAAAACTGAGCCGAAGTGAGTGGGGCTAAATCAACTTGTCGACCCTCCTCGTAAGCCTGCCACTGTCGATATGCTACTCCTGACATCTGAAATGTTGTAAAAGCAACTCTGCTCACCCCCAAAACACCCATGGTGCGGAGAGTACAATGGCACTTCTCTATAAAACCATGTGCATCCTCGGTAGTTGTGCCACTAAAAATAGGAAGATGATACTTCTTGAACCTCTCACATCTCCTATAATCCTCCTCAGATGCCTTTGGCTTGACCTCAGGCTGAATCGGAATAACAAGATGTGCTGGCATAACACCCGGGACCTGATCAATGTGGACCCGCTACTCTGGGGTACGAGCCGCGGGAGTTTGAGCTTCTCCCCTGCTTGAGATGTAGTTGGTGGAAGGGTAATTAATCCCGCCTAAGATAGAGTACCGAACATGCTCAAAAATTATGCTAGGGTCTCCAGAAGTCCAAGGGCAACAACAGTCGCCTTGGGTGCCTGTCCCCCAACTGGAGCTATTTGTGGCTCCTCAATCGATGCTCGGGCAGGTTCTCTGGCTGCAGTACATGCCCCTCCTCTGCCTCTACCTCGGACCCGGCTCCTGCGGATCTAGTAGGGGCGCGGGTGTCTAATCATCTAATCCAGCAATATTCTCACAATCTATGAAAGAATAGAAAGTCAAAGACTTGGAATTTGAAATCAACAAATTCACACGATAAGGAATCAAAGGAGTGGAATTTTCTAACAGTTGTGTAGCCTCTCGAAGATAAGTGCATATGTTTCCGTACCGACCCACAAGACTCTACTAAACTGGCTTATGACTCATAACACCTATGAACCTAGAGCTCTGATACCAACATGTCACGATCCCAAATTTCCACCTTAGGATGTCGTGAATGCACCTAGTCTTCATACATCAAGATCTAGCAAAAGATAATATTTTAAAAATCAACTTAAACTAGAAATCTATCATAATAAAACCAAACAGATACAACTGTCAATAAATCCCAAAACCTAGTGGAACTGAGTCATAAGCTCTACATAGAGTGCACTAATAATCTTGAAATACAATACTATTTTGGAAAAGTAATAAACAATAATACAACTAAAAGTAGAAGGTGACTTCGAGTCCTGCGAACGTCGAGCGGGTCTACCTTGAAGTCTCCAGAAGTAGCTGAGCAATAACTAGTGTCCGGCATGGGTGGATGACCCTAGATCTGCACAAAAATGTGCAAAAGCGTAGCATGAGTACACCACAATGGTACCCAATAAGTATTAGGCCTAACCTCAGTAGAATAGTGACAAGGCCAGGTCAAGACGCCTACTAGGACAAGAAGAACAGAACAGAGTATAATATAGAATAATAATGGAAAGCGGGGAAGAATGAATGATAACAAAGCAGTACAATTATGTAGACTAACAACGGAATTTAAGGAAATAAAAGCAACAAGGAGTGAATACATGATAAGTAGAACAAGTATTTTGATGCGGATAAATACAAGTAAGGCAAATAAGGAAATAACCAAAACTGTTCAACCAACAAGCTATTTTAACTAAGAATGTACAACAAGAATCACAACCGAGGCACCACACCTCATATCCACATTTCACAATTTACAAATCACAATATTTCTTATATCGTCGTGTGAGCCTTGCATTTGTAATTTTGAAAAATATTTTTGCGAAATGGCTACACACGCTTTAGCCCCCTTATCTCGCCGCGTGTCTTCAAGTAATTCCCTTACTAGCAACACGCGCATAAATCCCACCTTATGTCACCGCATAAACATCAACCCCTATCCTTACACCGCCGTATATGCATCAATATCACTACACAATAATAACTCGCACCACATGTGCCCATATGCCACAACTTGCCAAAATCAATAATACCAATATTACCACAAGATATAGCCCACGGCTCAACCACAATGTGAATAAGAATCTCAATGATAACAAAATGAATGAGAAATACTCAACAAGGAAAGATATCTTAATAATCAAGAACATCAATCTTAATGTGTTAATAGCTTTCACAACTTCAACTTCAATAACTCAAAATGAAGGTATTCCTACGAAATAACAACTTCAAATAAGAGAAATTCACCAATAAAAGAGGTAACAAGACAACAAGATAGGTAACAACTTCAACTAAAGCATATAAGATCAAACTTAACAACAAAAGATAGAATATTTGATAACAACATCAGATAGAGCATATGAGAGTAAATTTAACAATGGAAGATATAGCATGTTATGGAAAATTCAAATAAACACATGGAAGAAGTTTAAAATTCTAAACTGGCCAAAATACCACATATAAGCTCATGTACACACTCGTCACCTCGTGCACACGTCTTTCACATAATACAAATAAAACAATCAAACCAAATTCTAAGGGGTAGTTCCCCACACAATGTCAGGCAAGATACTTACCTCGACTAGGCCAAATCAACGCTCAAAAATAGCCTTTCCCCTAAAATTTGCATCCGCACAGCTCACATATAACATAAACGACTAGATAACATCAAATAATACAAGAGGAACCATTTACGATAGATAAAAACTATGTTCTTTACACAATTCCCAAAAGTCAACCCCGGGATTGTCCGGTCAAAACTCGAGTCCAAGGGTAGATCCGACTACCCGTAACCCCACGAGTCTATATATGTGTTATGTTTTCAAATCTGAGTCCAAATCGACTCTCAAAACCTGAATTTTAATTTTTTAAAACTTAAACAAAAATCTCCAAAATTTCTCTTTGATTCTGTAAGTCCCATAATTTTTTACCTAGAACTCGAGGTTTTTGTGTTGCCGAGGTAAGCTAAGGTGTTTTTGGTACAGACTTTTTAGGTTGTGGAATGCGCTGGGGAGTTGGAAAAAAAATTACTGCAGAACATGGCATTTCTGCGGTGCATTATACGACCGCAGAACTACTCCGCCGACCGCAGATCTGCCGCGGAGTGGAGCAGAAGAAAAAGCCAATTTTTGGAGGTCGTTTTGTGTCAACTATGTGACCGGATAATCATTTTGTGGGCCGCACATCTGTCGCAGATTCAGCTTGAAAGTTTTGGAGGGAGACTTTTGTGGTGGTTTATGCGACTGCATAATTGGTCTGCAGATCACAAACCTACTGCAGACCTCACCCGATTAGTCCAGTTTTGAAGGATGTATTTGCGGTCCCTTATGTAGACCACATACTTGTTCTGCGGTCCATTTTATAACTTGACCCCATTTTGATTAAAAGTCATTGGGGCTCATTTAGAAGGTAAAAATCAGGCTTTTTTAGAGAGGGAGAGAGCTAGATAGAGAGAAAAGGGTGAGGCTCAATCATTTCAACACTCCATTCTTGCTCAAGCTTTTGGAATTCAAGGGGGGAACATACAAGGTCTTTATCTAAGATGTAAGGTTCTACTCTCTAGCCCTCAATTTCTGAATTGGACTGAAAGTAGGAAATGAGAAGTGTGATTCTTGGGTGTGGGAGTGTTCTTTCTGCATGCATGTACCGACAAGGGTGGTTGAGAGGTTGTTGAACTAAAATAGGTAAATGATGGGTTGTGTGATGAAGGAAATCCACCATAGAAACCTTGTAGTCTAATATGCACACAAAGTGCTTGATAAATGCTTAAATGAGCTGAACCCATGAATCTGTTCCTAATCATGGTTTAATTTTGTTATGTCTCTAAATAGATTAAAGTTGATTGAATATTGTAGTAGTTTAAGGAAAGCTCAAGCGATGTATGTTGGCTAAACTTCTCTCATAGAATCGAATTCCATGATGTTCTCGTAAGTTTCAAGTGTGATTGGCCCAAGTTCTTATTTTCTCATGATTCAGGCCATTCCTAATATATTCAGTTATTCCAAATAAGCATTGTGTCGGAAATTATATGCTCAAAATGTCTTTCAATTGATCCTATTACATTATGCTCTCCTTTGGGAATGTACCCAAGTATGGTTTATGTATCAAAATGTTATGACTTCAATTCATGTTGCAAATGCAACTTTATTATGCCTAAATTTTGGAAAGAAAACTCAATGTACTTAAGACTCCTATTGCTCATATACATGTTTAAAGTCTTGATTCCAAATGCTCTTATTGTTGATAATCCATGATGATGCTTGAAAGTGAAAGAAGTGAGTATGAGATATAAAATATGGCCATCATGCCAAGAATGAAAACTACACTTGTGGCCAATTGTGCAAATAAAATGAAAGGATGTGTGAAAGATTGTGAAATGACTTTTAACTCCTTTACATGTACTAACAAAGTTGTGGGAAGAATGTTGAGCTCAAAAGGGTAGATATTGTGTTGTGGGATGAAGGGATCCACCATAGGAGGACCTTGAAAACATAATGCCCACCTAGTGTTTGATAAAATGATCAAATGAGCCGAAAACCATGAATGTCTTCCTAATATGTGTTCAATTTTGTTATGTTTCTAACTAGATTAAGGTTGCTAGGATTTTCGGATCATCGTAGTACTTAAGGGAGCTCAAGGCGAGGTATGTTGGCTAAACTCCTCTTGTAGAATCGAAGCTCACAGTGTCCTCGTAAGTTCTAGTCATGAATGGTTCAAGCTTTTATGTCTCATGTTCTGAGTTGTTCCTTATAAACTTGACTTTTCCGAATAAACTCTGTGTCAAAAGTTATATGCTCAAAATATATTCCGAATGCTCTTATCATATTGTGTTGTACTTTGAGATTTTATTCAAATGTGACCATGTGTCGAAATAATATGAATTCAATTATGTCTCAAATGCTAGTTATTTAGAAAACCCAATGTGGCTAAGACTCTTATTTGCTCATATATATACTAAAGGTCGTGATTAGAGATGCTTTGTTGTTGATAATCCATGATGATGTTTAAAAGTGAAAGGGGTGATCTTGACATATGAAATACAACCGATATGCCAAGAATGATATTACATGTGTGACCACTAGTGACAATGAAATGAAAAGATGAGTAAAAGACTATAAAATGAGCTGAAAGTCCTTTATATAATAAACATTTGGGAGTATCGCTGATCAACGAGGAAGGGTAGGTTGAAATAACCTACCCCCGAAAGTACACGTGCCGGTGTAGGAGTGGATTGTGATTATTCCCCTTATTTGGGATGAGATTGATGTGATGAGATTATTCCCCTTAAATGGGACAAGATGATTGCTAGCAAAGGGTGATGTTGATCCACACGAAATTGTGGTGAGACGGCATAGCCGATCGGGTCGAGATCGGACGCCATGCCGCACACATGGTGGTGATTGTGCTTGAGATTGTGATTGAGATAGTGATTGAGATTGTGATTGGATGTCTTTGGGTGAGACGGCCTAGCGGATCGGGCCATGATCGGACTCCGTACTAAAAATACTGTGGTATATCGGTACAAAAGATCTCCCAACCTAAAATAAAGTAATTTACTTGAAATTTTATCTTGCTCCTAACTTGATGTATTGGTACTGTTTGAGGCTCTCATTGATTCTATGATTGTTTTCCCTTGTTTTATTACTTGTTCTATTGAGAGGGTGTTTAGTCATTCATACTAGTACTATTCTATGTGTACTAACGTCCCTTTTGCCGGGGGCACTGCATCATTAATGGATGCAAGGGGCTCCACGACAGGCGGCTTTGATCAGTGATAGCGGTTCACCCTCTTCCCATCTGACTTGGTGAACCCCACTTCATTTCGGGGCCGTGTATTCCTTGTGTATTATGTTTTGAGGTATAGTCGGGGCCTTGTTGCTGACACCATCATAGTACTCTTTTGTACCTATTAGAGGCTCCGTAGACATAGTGTGGGATGTATGTTGGTATTGGGAAAGTCAAACTAGTAATGTTGTATTTGTACCACATGTTCCACTTCAAACTATGAAAGTGTATGTATTTTGAGACGTATAAATGATGTAACTAATGGTAATAAATTGGTGTTGCTCACATGATCTTCTCCAAGTTTAATTAATGAAATAGATCTTCTCTTTATTCATGGGTGAGTTCGGGTAGAAGATATTGTACAGGCTTGCTCTGCCGGGTTATCTTGGTTGAGCGTCGGTCGCGCGTAAGTCTCTTGTATATCATTGTTAAAGGGAATTTTCCCCATAGGTGATATATTTGCTACTTGTTTAATCGATTTGAGAGCTATCTATATGTGAGATGACGAACGTATATGCGTTAGCTAGGTTATGACCACGTCCGAGTAGAGTTAGGCTTGTAGTATGCCTTATTTGGACTATATGATTTTTTTATCCATGCCATTTTTTCTATGACTATGCGATGAAGCTTATCTGTGATTAGAAATCATGATTGGGTTTATGGCCTGTTGATTTTGATATGAAGGATTTCTTTTACCGTGTTGAGCTCTCTAATTAATGGTAATCATATTCTTGGCTTACTTGATTTATGATTTAGTGGCGATTGACTTATATTTGCTCATGTTTGATATTATGATCAAACTTAAGCATATTAAATAAGAACATTAAACTGTTATTAAAAGTTGAATTACATGATTAGTCGTAGCCTTTTCTTATTCATGTAAATATTCACCTGCATTTTATTATTATGTCCTGGTGTGTCTTTATCATATTATCTCATATGCATATGCATATGCATGAGCTGAACAGTTGGACATTGAGGAAAGTTGAGGATTTTGATGAAACTACGGATATTGTGAGTGGATATTAATTATTGATTATTGACTATGATATGATTAACGCTTGAACATGGATATTTCCTTCGAGAGTCAAATGAATACCCATGTTACTCTGGACCCTGTGAGCGTAGGCACCCAGATTAGTGCTTGGTTTAGGCACTTGGTTGTTGTCAGACACATGGATTTGTGTTGTGAGGTATTGAAAGAGGATCATAAGCATGCATTTTAATCCTAGACTCATGCAATAGATTTTATATAAACGTTGAGTGATTCATTTCATGATTATGAAAATGATTGAGGTATCTGACATCCTTTTATATCTATTAGTCTGAAAAGCATGCCCATATTTTTGATTTACTATGTCTTTACCTTTTTGTACCTGTATGATAATACCATGCCTTATTTTATGTTCTACTTATGCTTTCACTTATTTATTAGACTGTTAGGTGTCAGTGTAAATCCCTTGTCACTATTTCCTCGAGGCTAGACTTGATACTTACTGAGTGTCTTGGCTTTGTACTTGTACTATACTTCTGTATATTGTTGTGCAGATTCTGAGGCAGTTACTAGTGGTACCCATCCAGCTGTGTAGGAGCATACGTGGAGTCTTCGTAGTGAGATGCTTTATTTAATTCAATCTGTAGCACATGGAATCCCCCTTCCTTGCTTATTTATATCTCTCTATTCATTTCTTCCTAGAGATATGGTATTGTTCAATTGAGACAATTTACTCCTGTTAAATGCTTGCGATGATGTGACTCCAGGTTTTGGGATATTGTGAGACATTTGTTGTCAGGTTTAGACCCTATTTTAGACTTATGTATATATGATGTTGATTGGAGACTAATTTTGTTTTACTATTTATATCATAACTCCGTTAATGACTTAATAATTAGTTTCTATTATTGTTGTTGAGTGTTGGCTTGCCAAGCATGTAGGTTAGGCGTCATCACGACCATTGGTGGGATTTTTAGTCGTGACATATAATAACCAACTAAGGTGGATCATCATAGTGGCGAGCCTTGATGCACTCCAACTAGGACGACTGAAAAATAACACAATGCACGAACTCTACCAGGCTCAGATATATCTATCCTCACAAATCTATTGCCCAATGCTTGAATATCCATAGCTAAAGGTGTAACGACCCGACCGGTCGTTTTGAATATTACAGTCCCGTTCTCCCATTTACTACTAAATTTATGCCTTACATTTGATTTATGACTTATCGGTTAGATGGTTCGGGTCTGGAAGGATTCCAGAGTGAAATGAGACACATAGTCTCATAATTGAAAACATAAGTTGAAAAAGTTGACTGGATATTCACTTATGTGTAAACGACCTCGGAATGGAATTTTGATGATTTCAATAGCTCTGTATGGTTATTTTGGACTCAGGAGCGTATCCGAAAAATTATTTGCAGGTCCGTAGTAGAATTAGACTTGAAATGGCGAAAGTTAAATTTTTGGAAAGTTTGACCGGGGGGTTGACTTTTTTATATCGGGATCAGAATCCGATTCCGGAAATTGTAATAGGTTTTTTATGTCATTTATGACTTGTGTGCAAAATTTGAGGTCAATCGGACTTGATTCAATAGGTTTCGGCATCGAATGTAGAAGTTGGAAATTT